>NW_020649304.1:2784123-3113084 GCF_003573695.1 Papaver somniferum
GGATTACAATCTGTTGGATGGGCTTTTCTGAGTTATGTAGTTGCGAGATGTTTGGTTTCTTTTTGGTTTTTAAGCATGTTTTGCTCTTCTTTTTTTTTGAAATAATAAGAAAATTTTATTGATTTGCTTCAACAAACAAAGGAAAAGAAACTTGATGTTTGAGATGTGGAAGAAAAGTGGAAAGATTCCTGGATATCCGTGTTTGTTATATGGCGGGGCGCGAAGTGGCGGTGAGGCATAGTATGCCTTAAGCCACTTTCTGTTGATGATTGCTTCTAGTTTTCCTCCGTCTTCTTTAATGACGTTGTAGTACCCACTGTTGTACGCTTTCGTGACTATATAAGGACCTTCCCACTTTGCGGAGAATTTTGGTACAGACGCGTCTTGCTGAATGTGTTTCGCAGTCTTTAGTACCAAATCTCCCACTTGAAAAACCCGAGGCTTCACGGTATTGTTATATGCTCTGGAAACCCTATTTCTGTATGCCCATGCGTGTTCTTCCGCCCTGGAGCTTCTGGAATCTATAGTGTCCAATTCTGTGACTCTGGCGCTCAATGCTTCAGATTGATTCCATCGAACTCTGCTTGCTTCGGCAATCCTAGCCGACGGAATTTTAACTTCTGCTGGGAGGATAGCGTTTGCGCCGTAGACGAGGGAGTAGGGAGAGGCGCCAGTGGAACTCCTTGATGATGTCCGGTACGCCCAGAGTGCCATTGGCAATTGCTCATGCCATGTCCGAGGATTATCATGCACTGTCCGACTGAGGATTCAGATCAGAGTTTTGTTGGTGCTTTTAGCATGTCCGTTCCCTTGGGGTAGTACACGGTGGAGAAGACTTGCTTAATTTCGTATTCTTCGAGTAGCTCCCGTACCTGCTTGTTTGCGAAAGGAGTGTCGTTGTCGGTGATGATGTGTTTAGGCACGCCAAATCGGTAGATAATGTACTCCTTAATGAATGCCGCGATTGTGGTTCCATTCGTCCCTCGTAAAGGTATGGCTTCGACCCATTTGGTGAAATATTCGGTTGCTGTTATTATGTACTCATGATGCTTTGAGGATGTCGGATTGATCTTTCCAATGATATCGAGTCCCCAGCTGTGAAAGGGACACAGACTGCTTGTCGAATGCAGGGGAGTCGATGGTACATAGATAAGGTTTCCGTGAATTTGGCATTTTTTGCATCTCTGGACGAAAACAGCCGCATCATCCTCCATGGTTGTCCAGTAGTATTTCTCGTGTATCTGAAGAAATAATTTCTGTTTTCCTTGATGTTCGCCTTCGTGCATCTCTTTCGGCATGATTGGGATTTCTGCTTCATTCAAACATCGTAGCAAACTTCCTCCAAAGCATCAAGTGCATAGTATCCTCCTGGGATTAGAGACGTAAGGAGCGTAATTGTACCTTGAATCAGTGTGAGATTGATTAGGGTTCAACTACAGTCCAGATCGAAGTTAGTTTGTAGTAGGCTAGTGTCTGTAGCGGCTTAATACAGTGTGGTGTTCATTCTGGACTAGGTCCCAGGGTTTTTCTGCATTTGCGGTTTCCTCGTTAACAAAATTCTGGTGTCTGTGTTATTTCTATTCCGCATTATATTTTTATATAATTGAAATATCACAGGTTGTGCGTTAAGATCAATCAATTAGAATATCCAACCATTGGTTGTTGATTTACATTGATTGACACTTGGATATTGGTCTTTGGTACCATCCAAGTTTTTTTTACGATATAAGATTCCTTCGTGGAATACGAATCTCTCGGACCTTTGTTTTATCTTGGCTGCATCCTTCTTATTGGTGGGTAGTATGCCATCGCGAAGGTAACTGATGTATGACTCCTTCCAGTCCCCAGCGTGACCAATATTGAAAACTTCTATTTGATGCGGCAACGCTTGACAGTTGGAACAGGTTTTTTGAAGTAACCGAGATTGAGCCTCCATTTCTGTCCAGTAATAGCCAAGGCGTTGCGAACGGCGATATAGTGTTAGCACTAATGTTTGCCCACAGATTTCATCATGGACGCGGTTGAGTTGTTGTTGTGCTTCTCCCTCTCCAAGACATCTTGACAAGGAAGCGTCTGGATTTCGATGATATAGCACCCCTCGGAGCATGAAGAAATTTTGTAAGGTTTTGAGACTGACCTTTCCCTGGAAAAGCGAGCTGTTAAGTTCTTGGATAATTGGTGTTCTCCAGTCGCCAGATTCATCTTCTTCGGGTTGTGAAAGCCATGTTGAAGCCACGGTTCGTCTCTTCACTGTCAGGGTTTCCTCAAAACCTTCAAATTGCAGTTTTGATACTAGTGTGGCTAGGCAATCAGTGTGTTGGTTGCCGTTGCGCCCAATATGCGTTATGGTCGTGTCGGCGAAGTAGTTTAACAGTTTTTGTGCCTCGGCTCTGTATGGGGCCAAGGTTACTTCCTTCATTGCGCATACTCCGTTCACCTGGTTGACAAGTAATTTAGAATCCCCTCTTATTTCCAGACGTGTGGCTCCAGCTCGTTTAGCCAAGGAAAGTCCGATGATAAAGGCTTCATATTCTGCTGAATTGTTGGTGCAGGGGAAGTCTAGCTTGAAGGAGTGCGAGAATACTTCACCGGATGGGGATACTAGAACCAAACCTGCTCCTCCAGTACCGTTGTTAGGAGTAGCGGAGCCGTCGAAGAATAGTAGCCATGTTTCTTCTTGGATGAAAGAGATTTCCAAAAAGTCTCCAGGGAGGTCCTCGTGTAGTGTCATGGTGTTCTCTCCCGGAAAAGCCGCCAGCAAATCTGCAACTGCTTTCCCTTTGATGGCTCTCGGGGAAGCGCATGTTATGTCGAACTCTAAATTTGGAGAATCCATTTGGACGGTCTTCCTATCAGGGCCGGTTTTGAGAGGAGGAACTTCACAGGATCAGACTTAGATATCAGCACCACTTTATTGGAAAGTAGGTAATGCCTGAATTTCTGGATGGAGTGGATCAAAGATAAGCATGCATTTTCTGCTTTGGGATATCTGAGTTCGGCATCTCTTAAAGTTCGACTGAAGTAGTAGATGGGACGTTCAATCCCTTCGTCATCTTCTTGGGCGAGGAGAGCTCCGACAACAGTGTCACTAAAAGCAGTGTAGAGGTATAGCGGTCTTCCTTGTATGGGAGATTTCATGACAGCTGGGGAAGATAATGTTTGCTGAATCTTCCGAACGCTACCTGTTGTAGTGTGGTCCAGACGAAGCTTGCTCCTTTCTTCAGTAAGGGGGTAAATGAAGCAACAAGTTGAGCCAATCCTGGTATGAAGCGGCGAATGTAGTTTATTTTACCCATGAAACTCTGAAGTTCTTTCACGGTCCGCGGTGGTGGCATCGTGAGGATGGCTTGTGTTTTGACTGGGTCAACTTTAATTCCCTCGGAAGTCACCTGGAAACCTATGAACTTGCCCGAAGAGACACCAAAAGCACACTTTAATGGATTCATCTTCAGTTTGTACTCGCGACATCTTTCAAACACCTGCCGCAGAATTCCTGCATGGGCTGCCCGAGTTTTTGACTTGACCACTATATCATCTACATAATCTTCGACTTGCTTGTGCATCATATCGTGAAAAATGGTGGTCATGGCGCGTCGGTATGTGGCGCCAGCGTTTTTCAAACCAAAGGGCATCACAGTGTAGTAAAAGTTTCCAAGAGGAGTTCGAAAAGCCATCTTACTTGCGTCGTGTTCGTACATCTTTATTTGGTTGTAGTCGCTGTATCCGTCCATGAAAGAGAACATACCATGTCCACTGGTGGCGTCTACTAGCATGTCAATGTTGGGGTGTGGGAAGTCATCTTTAGGGCAACATGTAGTTGCAAGAAATCCTACACTACACCCCTCATATGATTTCATTGTTGATCAGCTCATTTTTAGGTTTAAACTCTTAATTTTATTGATTAATTTTTGAATATTCTTACAATAAAGATAAAAAAGTCAAGAATGATCTCTTCTCTGAACTTTCTCTCTCCTATTTACTTGTTTCTTACTCAAAAAGATCCCTCTCTCTTTACAACTCGAATGACTATTTATAAGGAAATACATAATGGATGACAGCTAATCTGTCCTTTATTTTCGGATATAGTTTGCGACATTCTCGCAACCTTACAAATGTTAACTTCGCAAGCTCTCTAATTTTCGCAAGACTATCACATCTTTCTCATGTTCCTTGCTGACGTCGTTTCTGAAATTATTCTGCGACGCTATTGTGCTGTACCATTGATAATTTCGCTGAGACATAATTGTTGCGAGATTCTGATCCTACATCTTGCCTCTTCTCATATCTTCTCTGCAAAGTAGAGAATGATGTGAGAAATGCCGCAACTGCTTATCTTCTCATATTCTGCATTTATCACACGTATTCTTTCTTCCATTTATTTCTCGACACGTCTTTTGTAACCGTTACTTTTTAACCGCTTAAATCTTTCCGTATTAACCGTGTTTATTTTCTCGAGGAAAAATTCCCTCTATATATATTTCTTTTCACTCTCTTCTTCTTTCCTTTTATTCTCTCTGCAACTTCATCGTTCTTCTGCAAATTCCATTATTGCAACCTTTCTTCTTTCCTCTTCAATCTTTTCAAGTTCTTCTTCATCTTCAAACTAGATCTTCATAGTTCGTGATCTTCTTCGAGACAATCTCCCTGCTATCATTTTTCATGGATTCATCCAGGTTAGTCTTCTCTTTTCTTTCTTATGAGTTTTGCTGAAATTGATATATTTGAAATTAACCTTGTTTATTTCCTTATGTGATGTTGTTTATGTGATTCCCATACTCTTGTTATTTCAGCAAAAGCGGCTCCAACACTAAATTTACAGTTCAGAACCCTAACAATCCCAAATCACAACATAAAGTTGTCGCACATAAAAGAAAGTCTGCGAATGAGAAGGTAGTAAGAAACACTATCTTTTTCTAATAACAATATTGTTGCCTCTGTTTCTTATCTAGATCGTAATTCTCAGGGTGATAAAGATCTTCATAAACCTCACAAGAAATCTCGCCACCTCAAGACTGTTCCAACTTCTGTTCCCTTCCACCTACTCATTTCTTCCAAATCTCCTGCGACATCTTCGCAAGATAAACCTTTATCTCCAATTTTTGAAGATGTTGCCTCTGATTTCATTTCTTCCAAATCTCTTGAGACATCTTCGCAAGATAAACCTTTATCTCCAACTCGCGAAAATGCTGCCTCTGATTTCATTTCTCCAGTTGATCTTTCTATGATTGAAATTCCCCTTGTGGACCCTTCTGCGAATGAAACCTCTTCTCTTCCCATTGAGAATGTTTCTCAACCTTCTATCTCTACTAGTTCTCTGCCCAAGTCTCTTCCTCTGTCGAAAGAAACCGTGGAAGGGATAGATATTGCTTTCAAGGTTTTATATGAGATTCTGGATGATGGTAAGAAGTCTTCTACTGATCCCATCAAGTCTAATGTTTGTGAAATTATGAGCAAGCATTTGGGTTCTGACAAAGCTGCTTCGCAGACAACTTTAAAAAAAGAATGTAATGCTCTTCGTCTTGAAAATCAGAAACTTCAGAATGTTTTGCTGGATCGTGACAATCTTCGCAAGAAGAATGATGAATTAAGAGGTATGATTTCCTCATCTATGTCTTTAATTTTCCTTTTCGATGGTTTTATCCTTCCCATGTTTAATTATCCTTTAAATCCCTCTTTCGCATGTTAAGCATTAAATCAGAAACGAGTAATGGAGAGATATCAATTTGAATCTGCTGTTGAAGAAGCCCGTGTGATAAAGAAGTCTTAATGGATCAATATAACCAATTAGATAACCTCTATTCATATTCTCTTGATCAAATAAATAATCTTACCAATGAAAATACACAATTAGCTCAAAGAAAAGATCTATTAAGTAATGAAGTATCTCGTCTTTCTTATTCTTTAACCAAAGCTAATTTAGGGATGGAAACTTTATCAGATGAGAATAAAACCTTATCTCAAGAGAAGCGAGTTTATTTAAACAATATGGCGATATCTTCGCAACAACTTAATATTCTCCAAAAATTATATGCTGACCAAGAGAAATCTCTTCGCTCTTTAAGAAATGAACTTAAAGAAGTAACAGAATCATCTATCGCTGAAAGAGATAAACTCATTCAAGGTAGAATAGCTTTAAGTGTGAAGGAAAATCATCTTAAAGAACAATATTCCAAATTAGAAGAATCTTATTTTTCTCTTGCGAAGAAAAATGCCTTCCTTGTTTCTAAAGAGAAAAATCTTCAGACTCGACTTAAAGGTTTAGTTGGAGATAAATTTGATGACGCAATGGACCATTGGGAGAATAGTTGTCTATCCTTGATTCAACACCTTATTTCGCAAAAGGAAGGTAGTCATAATAGTTTGACTTCCTTAATTATCTTTTCTTTGTCATATCTCTTTGAATTCCTTATTTTAACAAAATTTTGTATTCTATTTTTCGCAGAGTCTGAGAAGAATCTTCATTCCTCTATTTCTGACTTGGAGGCTAAATATGCTGAAATTCGCAAAGAGAATCCCTTGCTCATCTCTACCCTTACTGGTTCTCGCGATCCAGCAGAAAGAAGACTTGATTATCTTGCTTATTTTAAAGATATTCAAGATAGGAATCATCAAAGAGCACTTCTTCGCCAAGTTCATCTCCGGGCTGAAGTCCTTGTAAATGACATCTTACTGTCCAACTCTCTTCCTCCTACATCAATTGATCCTCTAGAAGTAGATGATGATGAAGTTCCTCGTCCTGCTGATAGTGATTATGATTATTACGAAAGCGGTGCGGAGGATAATTTCCTGGAAGATGAAGAAGAGGTTCCTTCTAAAGAAGTATTGCTGGTGTTAATCAGAATGAGAAAGAAATTTCTCCTGAAGAAGTAATTGCTGGCGATAATCAAAATGCTAGTCATGGCGAAGATCAAAGCCGAATGATCAAAGCGAAATGAAGGAGAGCTTGCGAGAATGTTGGCGAAGAATTTCTGTCATCTCCTGCTACTGATATATTGAAGCTTGAGCTTCTTTTCTAGCTTTGTTTTCTTGAGCTGTCTTATTTTTATCACTTTTGAGAGCTACATTTTCAATAACTTTGAAGTCAACTTTTCCTTTTAATATTTGTTGATAAGAAAGATAATGCTTCTTGTATATCGATTCCCATACTTGCCTCTCATTATCTTTCTTGCAAAAATAATCTTGTTATGAATGCTTATCATTAATTTGTTTTATTCATATGGTCTTATTTTCCTTCCTAATTAAAGGTCTTATTATGCCATCTCTTGTCATTGCGACAAAATCGCAGGACGTCCTTGCATTTTCATACAAAAACCCATTGATCTTGTAACTTTTCTTTTGTATTATGGCCTCTTCAGGAATGTTGCGACAATATGACAGGCCTAAATATTCTTGCGAAAATAAAGCCCCATGACATTGCCGTCTTGCGACGAAATCGCAGGACGTCTTCGCACTTTCATGCGAAAACCCATTGATCTCGTCTTATCTTTTTCTTTTGTATTATTGCCTCTTCAGGATTGTTGCACAAATATGACAAGCCTTAATATCCTTGCGAATAAAAAGCCTCATGACATTTGCGTCTTAAGACACTTATCAGCTCCCTAATGGAGGGTGCCGCCCTTATCTCCCCCTGGTTGCCCCTTCAAGGAGGCGTACTTCTACCATACAAGGTTAGCTCCTCCCATCCAGTCTTAACAACAACCAGTTGTTTTCGCAGCCTCTTATCCCTTTTCCTATAGGGCTTATGGTTACGAGACTGCACCCTAAGTGGGGTTTTCTTCAGGCCGAGTGCAGTATAAGCCAAGACTTGTCAAGAATGGCAAGGACGCTTCAAACGCCCCGGCACCCTTGACTCAACCGTGTACCTCGGCGCCTTGATCAGATTCTGCACTCCTTGAGAGTCCTTATTACCTTAGTCGCCCAACCTAAGTCATATGCTTAAGTTGAGAATCCAAGGTGCCTCTCCCGGATGGGCTTTATTGACCCCAAATCTCCATGACTCAGGTTCCGGTGGCGGTGTAGCCTTTCCCTGAGCCATGTAACAGGTACCCCCTAATATGACGTACTTTAGGTCTTACATTTGCCTCTTGCGAAATTTTATTCGCGAACTAGGGTGTACGCCATAAAGGTTCGCCCCTTTCTTTTATGTCATTGTTCTGTGGTTATCTCTGCGACAATTTCGCACATCATGATCTTCTTTTGATATGAGTAATTCTGCAATTATTTTTTCAGAATTCATAACTTCTCAAAGCTTCTTACTGATAATATCTTTTCAAATACAACCTGTTCCATGGTCTGTCTAATCTATGACCAACATCTCTCCCTTCTGGATCCATTAATCTATAAGCTCCTGTTCCAACTATCTCCTTAATGATGTAAGGTCCATCCCATTTTTTCGCTAATTTTCCACCATTTTCTCGCTGATATATTGGTGTTTCTCGCAGAACTAAATCTCCTGGTTGAAATTCACGTATTTTGACACGTTTATTATATTCTCGAGCTAATCTTCGCTGATAATTCTCCATATGTTGTAAAGCTTTTTCTCTTTTTCTTCTAATTCATCAAGTTTGTTTAAAATTAAACCCGCACTAAGATTTTTCTCCCAAGCTTCTCTTTTTGTTGTCGGAATAACAACTTCTGTTGGTAACACCGCTTCAACTCCGTATGTTAAACAAAAAGGTGACATTCCAGTAGCTTCTCTTCTAGTTGTATTATAAGCCCATACTGCATTATGTACTTGTTCGCACCATGATCTGTGATGTCCTTCCAATTTCTTCTTTAATATATCTGCAATTGTTTTATTTGTTGCTTCTACTTGCCCATTAGCTTGTGGATACAAAGGAGTGGACTTTCCACATTTTATCTTGAATGCATTAAGTAACATTTCTATATTCTGCCCCTCAAACTGTTTCCCATTATCAGATACCAACTGTGCAGGAATTCCAAATCTGCAAATGATATTTTCGAATATGAATGTAAAGATATCTTGTCGCGAATATGTTGTACTGCCTTCACTTCTGTCCATTTTGTGAAATAATCTGTTGCGACTATTAAGTATCTTCTTTGTCCAGTTCCTGGTAAAAATGGCCCCACAATGTCTAAGCCCCATTTTCCAAAGGGCCATACACTGGTTGAAGATGACAATGGTGCTCCTGGTGCATGTATTTTCTTTCCATGTCGCTGACAATCTTCGCAACGTCTTGATATTTGTTTTGCATCTTCATGCATGTATGGCCAATAATAACCTTGCATTTTTGCTCTATGTGCCAAAGATCTTCCTCCACTATGATTGCCAGCATCTCCACTATGTAACATTTTCAGCACCTTTTCTCCTTCCTCTCGTGTCAAACATCTGAGTGATGGTCCACTAAAGGATTTTCGGTATAGCAACCCATCTCTTAATTCATAATTCGTTGCTCGGCTTTTTAACTTGTGTGTTTCCAATCTTTTCTTGGTGTTTCTCCTTTCGCCAAATATGCGTGAAGTTCCATTCTCCAGTCTGCGACATTGTTCATTTGTTCTTCTTTTTCATTATCTATCATATCACATCCACATCTTCCTCTTCTTTATTTATTGATGGTGACAGAAGTGTTTGTATTTTTATGCATCTCGCAGTTGGATCTGTCATCATGCTTGAGATGAAAGCAAAAGCGTCTGCGAGTCTATTATCCTTTCTTGAAATGTGCCTCCATTTTATCTTTGGGATTTTCGCTGATAATTCTTCAACCAGCTTCTTGTATTTCTTCAAGGATGGTTCATTTGTAGTATACTCTCCTTTTATTTGGCGAATAACTAGCTGCGAATCACTAGTGATCCTGGCATTTTCTAGTTTCATTTCTATTGCGAATTTTAAAGCATGTATCACAGCTTCATATTTTGTTTCATTATTAGTGGATGCAAATTCCAATCTGAATGAAAAAGCCATCTTTATTCCTTCTGGCGAAATTAAAACAATTCCAACTCCATTTCCTTCTCCATTTGATGATCCATCTACCAATATTTCCCATCTATTTGGTTCTGTTAATAAATCTTTTGGATCTCCATGTTCTTCTTCTACATCCATCATTTCTTCTACTGCTTCATCTTCTTCTAAAGGAAATTCTGCCAAGAAATCCGCAACAACTTGTGATTTTGGTGAAGACAAAATTTCATATTTAATATCAAAGTGGCCTACTTGTGCATTCCATCTCTCTACCCTTCCTGATCTTTTAGAATTCTTCATCACTGATTCAATTGGTACTTTTGTTAATACCTTTATCTTGTGTGCTTGAAAGTATATGCGGAGCTTAAATGATGCATAACCAATGCTAAGATTAATTTTCAATCTTTGAGTAATTCTTCTCAGCGTATTAAAAGTTTTGCTAATGTAATAAATGGGTTTCTCCACTCCTGCGTCTACTCGCAATAACACAACACTTAATGCATGCGACGTTGTCGCAAGGTAAATCAATAATTCTTCTCCTGGTTCTGCCTTTTGTAAAATAGTTGTATTCATAAGATGTTCTTTGATTCCTTGAAAAGCCTTTTCACATTCATCACTCATATTTAAATTTTGCACCCTTCTTGAGTATATCGAAAAAATATTTGCATTTGTCTGATGATCGCGAAATGAATCTCCCCAGCGAAGCTAGAAGCCCATTCAACTTGTACATCTTTTATTGTTGCTGGTGTTGGCATGTCACGAACTGCTTGCACTTTTTCTGGATCAACCTGTATTCCTTCCTTTGATACAATGTAGCCTAAAATTTTCCCGATGCAACTCCAATAGTACACTTCTCAGGATTCAATTTAATGTTATACTGCCGCATTTGTTCAAAAATCTCCCTCAAGTCTTGTACATGGTCTTTAGCTTCTTTACTCTTTACTAACATGTCGTCCACGTATACTTCTAATGTTTTATGTATCCATTTTGCGAACACCTTCTCTACCATTCTTTGATATGTCGCTCCCGCATTTCGCAAACCAAATGGCATTTTCGTGTAACAATATAAACCTCTAGGGGCAAAGAAAGCAGTATGTTCTTGATCTTCTTCAGCGAGAGGAATTTGGTTATACCCTTTGTACCCATCTAAAGATGATACCCTATCATTTCCCGCTGCAGATTCCACCATTTGAGGAATATCGGGTAACGGAAAACTATCTTTGGGGCAAGCTTTGTTCAAATCAGTGAAATCTATGCAAATCCTGATTCCCTTGTTTTTCTTTGGGACAATGACCATATTCGCTATCCATTCTGGGTATTTAGCTTCTCTTATAATTCCTGCCTCAAGCATTTTCTGTAATTCTTCTTCTATTTGGGAATGGTAAGTTGTTGCATTTTTCTTATTCTCTGTTTAAATGGTCTCACATTTTTGTTAATCTCCAATTTGTGGCAAGCAATTGATGGATCTATTCCTGGTATCTCATCCATGTTTCCTGCGAAAATATCTTTATATTCTCGCAACAAGTTGACAGTTCTTTCTTCTTCTTCTATATCCATTTTGGTTCCAATTCTCAACATTAGAGGCTCCTCTACAGTCCCAACATTTATTTCTTTTGTTGGTTCTGCGGCAGTGTAACTGGGTTTAGGTTCTCCCATTGGTGTTGGTTCTTTTATTGCTTTTATGGGTTGTTCCCCTTCTTCCGAAATTTCGCTGGGTATTCCTTTTCCTTCTTTTGCCCTTATCATATAAACTCTAAATTCTTCTTCCTTCTTTGCTTCCTTTGCCAATTTTCTGCGAAATTGTTTCTTTTTTGCTTGTTCTTCATAATGTTTTACTTCAATTTGATGACATAATTTCGCATTGTCAACATCTCCTCTAATTTCACCTATTCCATTTGGAGTGGGGAATTTAATACATTGATGCAACGTTGATACCACAACTTTTATCGCATGTATCCATGATCTTCCTAATAACATATTATATGGCGATTCCATATCCACCACACACAATGTTACATATGTTTCGATTTCTCCAAGTGGAATTCGCACCACTATTTATCCTTTAGGTTTTGTTGTGGATTTTCCAAAGCCGTGAACAAAATATGCTGAATTGGACATTTCTTCATCTTTAAATCCCATTCCCCGGAATGCATGATACAATATTATATCAACTGAACTTCATGTATCGATTAAAGTTCTGTTCAACATCCATTCTCCTGCGGATTTTATTGTTGTATCCTTCTCTTTTTCGTGTAATAGGCACTGTGATGACCGATGGAGATGTATGGTTCAAATTTTCTTTTGGTATTTCTTCCGCCATGAATGCAATTTTTTTGCTTTTCCCACTCTTTCAAGGGTGATATTTTTTCTACCGCTATAACTTTCTTTCCTTAAAAATTTCGTTTATGTATTCTTCCTTTGACGTTTTCATGAAATTCATTGATCAAGCTTTTTGTTATCATATTACACTCCAATCTTTTGCCATTTTCATTAATTCTGCTCATATTTCTTTTAACTGATTCACTGATTTATTTAATCACTTTCTTGATTTGAATATTCTCAATCAACAATCTTCAACTTTCGATCTTCAATCCCTGTTTCTAGCGCCATTATGTAGTTGCAGGAAATCCTACACTACACCCCTCATATGATTTCATTATTGATCAGCTCATTTTTAGGTTTACACTCTTAATTTTATTGATTAATTTTTGAATGTTCTTACAAGAAAGATAAAGAAGTCAAGAATGATCTCTGCTCTGAACTTTCTCTCTCCTATTTACTTGTTTCTTACTCAAAAAGATCCCTCTCTCTTTACAACTCGAATGACTATTTATAAGGAAATACATAATGGATGACAACTAATTTGTCCTTTATTTTCGGATATAGTTTGCGACATTCTCGCAACCTTACAAATGTTAACTTCGCAAACTCTCTAATTTTCGCAAGACTATCACATCTTTCCCATGTTCCTTGCTGACGTTGTTTCTGAAATTATTCTGCGACGCTATTGTGCTGTACCATTGATAATTTCGCTGAGATATAATTGTTGCGAGATTCTAATCCTACACAACATTTTTTCAAATATCTAAAATCGATACAACACCTGACCTGGCCATTCTTCTTTTTTACCAGAACTACGTTGGCCAACCAAGTAGGGTGGTGAATCGGTTTGATGAAACCAGCCGCTAGTAGCTTTTGAATCTCTACCTTAATATGTTCTTCCACATCGTTCCGGAATTGTCTCGGGGTTTGCTTGACCGGTTTGGATCCGGGTATCACGTGTAAATGATGAGTGACCAGCTTCTCGTTCAACCCAGGCATTTCCTCGTATGTCCATGCGAATACGTCTTGATATTCCTTGAGAAGGTCAACCAGCTTTACGCGTTCGTTCGCGCACAGAGTCGAGCTGATCGAGATGGGTCGCGAAGATTCTTCACTCCCGACATTAACAACCTCAAGCTCGTCCATGGTAGAGTTGGTCCCGTCTTGTAGCTGTCGTGTATCAGGTACTTCCTCCTGCGGATCATTACTACGTTTGTGTTCCATTGGGCAGAGAGACTGTGTGGTAGTCTCTCCTGTTAATTGCTAACAGCGGCGCTGATATACGGTTTTCCCTTTTTCATCATGACCCATGATAAAAGCCCGTCCTCGCTTGGTATGGGTGCAAGCCGAAATCCGGTTTGGCGGGTGGAGGCTGGCGTGTCTTTCTTTCGAAGGGGTGATGTGAGACCGGGTTTCTCCGTGAAGCGGTGCAAGACCATCGCTTTCTTTAATAGACGTCAACTTTGGAAGTGGAGTGTGGTGAGCCTTGTTGGCTGTGGCATGTGGGCCCTTTCTTGGCTCAAAAATCTCCATGCCACAGATTGGTGCATAGGGAGATAATGATGCAGCGATGCGAACAACTTCTCCGTTTAACATGGTTTTCAAGCACTGGTGATACGTCGAAGGAATGATTCTGTTGTCGTGGAGCCATGGTCTTCCCAGTATCATGTGGTAATCTGGCTCCTTTTCGATTACCTCGAACCTTACTTTTGACTGGATGGGTCCTACTGATAGATTCAGGTTGACGTACCCATACGTGCTGGTTTGGTTGCCTTCGTAATCGGCCATTGTAGTGGACTGTCGCACGACTTCGTTCGGATGTACCCTGGCCGTTCTGAGCGTCCTGAGGGTAACAACGTTGGAGGATGCTCTCGTGTCGATGAGAGACCTTTTGAATTCCACGTCCTTGATACGGGCCGTGACGTGTAGGGCCCGGCTATGACCTTCCTCCGTCATCATGTCGTCGTCGGTAAACGTGGTATTGTTGATGGACATCTTTGGCGTTCTTGATGTTTCCAAGCGTGAAGGAATCAAGGACGCGTTTACCGCTATTCGATTGATGGCGGTGAACGTCTCCATCCGTTCATCTTTTGAAAGATGTAAGAGTTCACATAAATTTTCCACCAGTGAGGCCGCTTCCTGGCCTACTGGTTTCTGATTAGTAGTGAAGATGTTGACTTGGGAGTGATCGTTTGGGATGTTAGTCCCCAGTCCTGGAGCTTCCGGGGCAAGTGAATCGTTCAACTATGTCGTTAAGTTGATGAGGAAGTCCAGTATGATGTTAATCGCATCTTTCATCAGACCCATGTTCTTGGTGTGGATCTCCTTAATCCGCGCCAAGTCAATCATCCTTGGTATTCCTTCGTCGATTGCGTTGTTGGGTGTTGTGTTGGGGGAGGAAACATTGCCGTTCGCCCGAGTGGAACTTGAGGACACGGATTCAGCCCTAAAACCGACCATCTTCCTGAGTTAGAGAAACGTATTCTGAAATTGGTATAGCAACCGAGAGATTGATCTCCCAATGTGGTCGCCAATTATTTGAGGGAGAAAATGGTTTCTGTTGATTTTGGTAATTTCGGGTGTGTGGGTGAGAAACGAATTTAAACCCTAAACAATGTACTGCAAGGGAGTAATTTAGATTCGAGAGATCAATCTGTACAAATCCGGCCTAAACCAAGAAATGTCCGTTCCAGACTTATTTCGGTCGCAAAGTGAAGGAGAAGGGTTGGTTTTGGGGAGGGAAGTGAAGAAAGTGTTGAGACCAGAATAGTTGATTCCGGAAGAGTAGTTGTTTTCTACGACTTGTATCAGAAAGTGGGAAGCTAACAGATGGAAAGCTAGCAAATATTTTCTGAGTGTTGTATGCTCCTGACCTCAACTTGTTTTTCGGTGGAAATAGGTAATGCCTATTTATACAAGTCGAAGTGAAACGTACTCTTGTCTCATTAAGAAATGGAAAACGGGTGAGTAAATGGGAGGAGGTGGTAACCAGTAACGCCTGGAATTGATGTTCCATAAAAGAAAGTGTTTCACCATTACTCCATGTATTTACTAACCGCCTCATCCTTATGATACTTTCTTATAACGGGCGTAGTGTACGCCGCACGCTGTAAACCGCCAAACCAATACCCAATGAGCATCCCCCAGTTTGTGACATGCGTTTATGTCTCGAGTGTTTACATGGAAAACATGTAGCATGTTGTTGTCGTCTGGCAAGTAGAGCTTGGGAGACTTGCCGGCTCGGTGACCTTCGACGGTCGAGATTTTGCATCTTAAGAGGAAAGATAGCCGTTGATTATTGCAACCCTTCGTTTGGTAGCCAGTGGCATGAAAGCATGCTCGGTATGGCTTTAATATGGCCTGGTTTAGGCGCGGCCAAAATTTAGGGTTTTGGATTTGTTTAGGCGCGACCAAACTAGGGCCAAAAATTTCCATGCGTTAGCTAGTAACCTTGGACGGCTAATATCTGCATCTTAGATGAAAAGGTGGCTGTTGATCGTTGCAGCCATTCGTTTTGGAATCCGCATAGGGAAGTCCGGTATGGCATGGCGCGGCAAGGTGGTTGGCATGCCATTGGCACATGTGGCATGGAATGCCTTGGCACGGTTTGGCGTGGCCAAAACTAGGGTTTGGGGCCAAAGGTTACCGTGCGTTGTTTGGCAACCTTGGACGGCTAGGATTCGCATCTAGGATTGAAGGCTTGCCGTTGATCGTCGCACGCCTTCGTTTTGGTAGCCGCATAAGGAAGGCCGGCATGGTATGGTGCGTAAGGTGGTTGGCATGCCATTGTCACATGTGGCATGGCATGCCTTGGCGCGGTTTGGCGTGGCCAAAACTAGGGTTTTGGGCCAAAGGTTACCATGTGTTGTCTGGCGACCTTGGACGGCTAGGATTTGCATCTAGGATTGAAGGGTGGTCGTTGATCGTCGCACGCCTTCGTTTTGGTAGCCGCATAGGGAAGGGAAACATGGTATGGCGCGACAAGGTGGTTGGCATGCCATTGGAACATGTGGCATGGCATGCCTAGGCGCGGTTTGGCGTGGCCAAAACTAGGGTTTTCGGCCAAAAGTTACCATGCGTTGTCTGGCGACCTTGGACGGCTAGGATTTGCATCTAGGATTGAAGGGTGGTCGTTGATCTTCGCACGCCTTCGTTTTGGCAGCCGCGTAGGGAAGGCCGGCATGGTAGGGCCAAGGAAAATGGAGCGGACGGCTTGGCATAGTGGGGCCAAGGGTTTGGACGGCTTGGCATGGTGGGGCCAAGGCAGAATGGTGTGAACGGCTTGGCATAGTGGGGCCAAGGCAGAATGGTGCGGACGGCTTGGCATAGTGGGACCAAGGCAGAATGGTGCGGACGGCTTGGCATAGTGGGGCCAAGGCAGAATGGTGTGTATGGATTGGCATAATGGGGCCAAGGGTTTGGACAGTTTGGCATGGTAGGGCCAAGGGTTTGGCATGCCATTGGCGCATGGTGCGGCCAGCATGGCTAGGGCCAAGGGTTTGGCATGCCATTGGCGCATGGTGCGGACAGCATGGATGGCATGCCTTGGCGCGGTAAATGTGGCTGACATGGTTTGCCATTGGCACAGTGGTGAGGCTGGCATGGTTGGCATGCCTTGGCGCTGAAATGTGGCTGGCATGGTTTTTCATTGGCACAGTGGTGCGTCTGGCATGGTTGGCATGCCTTGGCGCGGAGATGTGGCTGGCATGGTTTGCCATTGGCACAGTGGTGCGGCTGGCATGGTTGGCATGCCTTGGCGCGGAGATGTGGCTGGCATGGTTTGCCATTGGCACAGGGGTGCCAATGGCATGGTTGGCATGCCTTGGCGCGGAGATGTGGCTGGCATGGTTTGCCATTGGCACAATGGTGCGGCTGGCATGGTTGGCATGCCTTGGCGCGGTAGCATGAGAATTAGGGTTTGGCATGGATGATGTTAGTCAATATTAAGGGTTTTCTCGTGGAACATGACCCATGTAAAAAAAGGTACCCCGGTAATTCTTATGTAGGCATGCTGATTGATTCAATAAATGTGCTAATGGTCATAGTGACGTCATGTCGGATGTACAGTTTTACGATTTTGACCCTAAGCTAAAAACCACCATCAACACCTGTGTACTATCCAGCGAACCCACAATCAAGGGAACGGGATTGGCAGAATCAGTGGGGAAAGAAGACCCTATTGAGCTCGACTTTAGTCCGACTTTGTGAAATGACTTGAGAGGTGTAGGATAAATGGGAGTCGTCTTTGGCGGCGAAGGTAAAATGCCACTACTTTTACCGTTATATTTTACTTATTCCGTGAGGCGGAAGCAAGACATCGCTCATCTTTTTAGATCAAAGGCTAGCTTGCTATGCCGATCCAGGCGGAAGACATTGTCAGGTGGGGAGTTTGGCTGGGGAGACACATCTTGTTAGAGAACTGCTCGGTCGAACTCGCAAGCGTTACCATCTCAATCTTGTCTGTCAAGTGTAGTTGCCAAAACTATAAGTCTTGATTTCTAGTCTACTTATAGCTATGTCTCATATTAGGATAGACTGTGTAGTTGAGCTTTAGACTTCACGACGTTCATCGATTGAAGACGAAGAACTACTAAGGGGAGCTTGTGGAACTTCATCAACAAAGGTATGTGGAGACTTGAACTCATTTGTCACTCAGAAGTCTATTTCTATTCTATCTCCTATTGAGACAAAAGTCGTTTAACTATATGGACTTTACTTTGTACACATTTTATATTTTGAGCTGAGTTTAACTCGCTTACATATTTCTCGAAATATATGTTGGTAAGCTTTCGCTTTAACCAAGTTCATCTTTTATTTTTGATGAAAGTAAAAAGATGATCATATGAAATTCGCCTGGTAACATCTTATATGATTTGTGTGAGACAGTCATTTGATGTAGACTCGGAATGTTTCGTGTTGATCATTTGATCACTTGAAAATTGCTTTGAAGCTAATAGTTTGTGTGAGACAGCTATTCTCGTCTTCCAAGAATGTTTCAATGATTAAAATGGGAGTTTAGAACAATTAACCATTGATTGGATATATCACAGTATGTGTGCTTGTATGCTATCTGTTGCAGGTATATTCCAAGTCCGGGAATTCAATATGCATACCCGTATGCGTATTGATTCAACAGTTGAAGTCCGGGAACTATAGTATGCATACCCGTATGTGTACTGATTTCAACTGAGTTCGGTCGTGAACGACAGTATGCGTACCCGTTTGCATACTAGCGAACAGACCAGGTCCAGGAACTCTAAATATGCGTACCCATTAGTGATTTTTGTATCAGTAAGAAAAATTCACCAAAAATAATTGATTGGTTTTGCGGCAACCCGCAAAATTCAATCCTTTAACCTAATTTTATCAATTTGCAAAAATTAGGTTTTTTGCACCCTGCGCGATAATTCGAACCCTATTGGTCGAAACTAAACCTAGGAAAACTAGGAAATTGATCCATCACGGAGCTAGTAGGAGCCAGATCCTACCCAAAATCAGAAAACAAGAAATAAAGAGGAACTGCGACAAGTAAGAGTAGCAGCAAAAGGAGGCGTGGCCGCGCCACTTGGCCGGTCGATTTTCCTTAGCAAGCGCCGCCCGCGGCCGGACGGCCACGCTCCATGTTGCTACTTGTCGGCCCCCTTTTCCACCAACTAATCAGATCGCTCCAAAAGCGCCACACACACTTTTAATTAAGATTGAAATTTGGTTGGTCGACATACCTAATTCCTTAGGGAATTAAACATAGGCTACTCATGTCAGTCTCAAAACGTTCACAACCGCACGTTTTGGTCGGCTGGTTTGTCAAGCTTGGCCGCTTCCTGACGAGACCAAACAAACTCCATAATGTCCACCAGCGGGTCCACTATCATCCCGGCCAATCGGAATCCTCTTAGTCTAACAGAAACATCCCCGATCGTTGGCCAGAGCCAGGATAGTTGCGTTGTTGAAAGAAAAGTTCAACGAGCTAAGACTGACCATAACAGTCTCAAACTCATCGCATCCGTCAAACTTATCCAGCCTAGTTGGATGGCTTAGATGTTGTTTCAAACGCCCAAAGAGGTGCTGGTATGATCACTAGAAACTCGTCTCCATCCCTGTCCAGTCGAACTACTCACGACATGTCAGGAGCGCGTCAAACCGATTTCCCAAAGTAGGGTGATCACGCGTGTTGAAAACCCTAATTCATGCCAGCGGCAGCATGTTACTGTCGCAAAACGATCACGGCCGTCCATCTTTGCTAGCCTAGTCGGACGGCCTAGATATAATTTCAGGTGGCCAATGAGATGCCAGCATGCTCGCCGGCAACCCATCTTTGTGTCTGCCCAATCGACTTGTCCAAATCAGCGGCAAACTCCCCAAATCGTTTGTCCCAAGGTAGGTTGGCCACACGGCTTTAAACCCTAAAATTTAATCAACGGCAGCATACAACTGCCGCAAATCATCTCATCCGTCCAACTTCGCTAGCCTAGTCGGACGACTTATATTTAAATTCAGGTGGCCAACAGGGTGACGCCGTGATCACCGGCCACCCCTCTTTCATGAGGAGCGATCGACTAATCCACGGCTTGCCCATACGGATCCCAAACAATCACCTAAAGGAGGCCGGTCGGGCTGCTTACATATAATTCAATAATTCAACGGCAACCAATAACTGCCGCAAATCATCTCGGCCATTCAATTTGGCTAGCCAATTTAACCGGTCTAAATTTAACTTAGACCGCCCAATAGGATGTAAAAATGTCTACCAGCCATCATTCTCCTATAGGGATTTTCCGTCCTACCTTTGGCATGCATAAATAGATCCCAGCAGTTCCCTGAAAGTGGTCGGTCACGCTCCTTTTAAGACGCTAGGTTCGTGACCAACCAAGACAGGCTCTATACAACGATGCTTCACATGCATCGATTATTTTGAGCTGCTTCCTTAAAAGCGATGCTTTACATGCATCGAGTACATACGATATTTTATGAGTATCGGCTTCACAAATAACTTAGTTATTTAACATAATAACGACACATGCTATTCTTTGCTGCAAGACTCATGACTTGGCTTTCCACACATGACCACCTGCCACATGGCTTGCGCGTGATTGGTCAGAATAACTAGGTCTTGCAAATAAGAGTCATTCAGCAGCCTGCTGCATATTTTCCACGAAAATACTCGAGATACCAAACATGTCACAAACTGGGGGATGCTCATCAGGGTATTGGTCTGGCAGTTTACAGCGTGCGGCGTGCAACACGCCCATTTTAAGAAAGTGTCAGGAAATGCGGACAATTAGTGGCGGCAGAGAAGTAGTGGGTGTAAACCAACCCGTCTTCCCTCATTGAAAGACGTGGTTTTCAATATTTTCACACGATCCCACTTATCCATCACTCAACTACTCCCACTTCCTATGAGATCAGGGTGCTTGCAATTATGACTGTATAAATAGGTTTTCAACCTATTTCAACCAACAACGGTTATCAACACAGTATCCAGAAAAACATCAAAGAACTCATAGCTTGCATTCTACAGGAGAGTTCTACATTCTGATACAAGTCATAAAACAACCATACCTTCAGAGTTAACCATTCTGATCTCAATACCTTCTTCGCTTCCCTCCCTAAGATCAATCCTTCTCCTTCACTTTGTGACCGAAGCAAGGCTGGAACGACGATTTCTTGGTTTAGGCCGGAATGGTACAGATTGATCTCTTGAATCTAAAGTACTCCCGTGCAGTGCATTTGTTTAGGGTTTAGATTCGATTCTCGGCGGCACACCCAAATTTACCAAAACCAGCAGAATCAGTTTTTACCCCCAAACAACTGGGGACCACAGTAGGAGATTAATCTCTCGGTTGTGAAGCCAATTTTTCAATTTCCATTCCAATATTCCCAAACTCAAGATGGTGGATCTTAGGTCTAAATTCAATCATTAACCAGAATTCACTTCAATCACCAATCCCAACTTTTCGCTTCATGTTGTACCCCGGCCATCCCAAACACTTCCAAAGCCGCCAATGCTCGAAATCCAATCACCATGGAAAGGTATCGCGAACCGGTTGTGGCAAGGGCCGGCAAACATTCGCTCGGAGAACGCCACCAATTTCAGAGATGACACAAAAATGTTGAATCCTTGTCTGAGGTATGTGCCTCCGCCAACGACGATGCAGACAGAGTATGTGGTCGTATCGTACGAGAGAAAAAGAGAATGGCCGACCCCAATGTATCGTCCTCAAACGCAGTCAACACATCCCATGGTGTTACATCCTCTAGCACCAACACCAGCATTACCGAGTGTTAGAGCATTGCTCGGTCGAACTCGCATGCGTTGCTATCTCAAGCATGTTTGTCAATGTTAGTGATCAAAACTATAAGTCTTGATTTCTAGTCTATTATAGCTAAGGTCTCGGACTAGGATAGAAAGTGTAGTTAAGCTCAAGAACTCCATGGCAATCATCGTACAAGACGAAGGACTACTCAAGGAACCGGTGGATCTTCATCGACTAAAAGGTATGTGGAGACTTGAACTTATCTATCACTCAAAAGTCTATTTATCTCCTATCTTGAGACAAAAGTCGTTTTGCTATATATACTTAGGTTATACACATTTGTTATTTCGAGCCGAGTTTATCTCGCCTATCTATTTCTCGAAATATGTGTTTGTAAGCTTTCTCTTTAGCCAAGTTCATCTTTACCTAGTGATGAAAGTCATGACAAGTTTCAATCACTTTGAAAATTGCTTACTTTTACGAAAAATAGTTTGTAAATAACAACTATAGAATATCAACTTCCTCTAAGAATGTTTCAATGATTGAAATGAGGGTTTAGATTATATAACCATTGGAGGATATAAGCATTGTTGTGGAAACACATATATGTATAAGTCTTTATTCCTTGAACCGAAGTTTGCGAACTTTGTTGATCAAGAGAACCGACATGGTGGCGTGAGCCAAGTCCGCGAACTGGCGGAAGTTCTCGTCCCGAGAATTTCTGCTGGAGTTTGTGAACTCCGTCCAGGAACTTAAGTCCGCGAACCCAGTCCGCGAACTTGAGTAGGTTATATCTAAAAACGATGTTTGTGAACTTATTCTTATATAAACTAAGGAATGCAAATTTCAAACCGTGGTTATATAGTTCATGAACCGATTCGAGTGAATCAAATCGTTTTTGCTTCGATTGTATCTTGTGTAGTTACATAAGATTTTCTTGCAATTGAAAAACTCTCTAACTAGTTCATTTGAGTCATCTGAACTAGTTATGGTGAAGAAGAATATGGTTGATACGAAAGTGATCATATGGCTAACGGTGAATATTGAATGCTTTGTTACCAAGCTAACATTGATTGCAAACCCTGATTAGAAAGACTATATAAGGGAGAACTCTAGCAACTGGGAAACCTAATTCCCACACCTTCTGTGTGATACTAGTTGTGCTAAGATAGAGTCGATTATCCTTTAACCTTTGGTTTCTTCTTCTAAACCAGGTTAACGACTTAAAGACTTCATTGGGATTGTGAAGCCATGCCGATACTACTTTCTCATAGTTGTGTGATCTGATCTTGATGTTTCTATCGTACGAGTACAGTTGTAATAATTGGCTTGAGATTGATATCTCCGATAGGCAAGATATAAAAGTAATCACAAACATTTCGTCTCGTCGTTTGTGATTCCACAATATCTTTTTTCGTTGCGTCGATTAGGACTATTGTGAGGTGATTGATAATACTAGGTTGTTCTTCGAGAATATAAGTCCGGTTTATCAATTGGTTCATGTTCACCTTGATTTATCAAAACACGGAACAAAACTCGTAGGTATATTCGTGGGAGACGGATTTATCTATTACCGTAGACTTTTCTGTGTGATACAGATTTTTTTATTAAAGTCTTCGACTTTGGGTCGTAACAACTCTTAGTTGTGGGTGAGATCAGCTAAGGGAATCAAGTACGTAGTATCCTGCTGGGATTTGAGACGTAGGAGCATAAATGTACCTTGGATCAGTGTGAGATTGATTGGGGTTCAACTACAGTCCAGACCGAAGTTAATTTGGAGTAGGCTAGTGTCTGTAGCGGCTTAATACAGTGTATGCTCAATCTGGACTAGGTCCCGGGGTTTTTCTGCATTTGCGGTTTCCTCGTTAACAAAATTCTGGTGTCTGTGTTATTTCTTTTCCGCATTATATTTTGTTATATAATCGAAATATCACAGGTTGTGCGTTGTTCAATCAATTAGAATATCCGACCTTTTGGTTATTGATTTAAATTGATTGACACTTGGATATTGGTCTTTGGTACCATCCAAGTTATCTCTCTAGTATTTGATAAAGACTCGCAGATTTCTATTTGCTTGAGTATATATCAAATCGAGAGATTGAGATATAAACTCTTTGATATACTTTTTTTATCTAGATTGAGTCTGACTGTCTAGTTGATTCTCTAGAAAGTATATTAGAGTTTGTCCCTTCAGATTGCTAAGTGAAATATTGGATGTGGTTGTTGTACCCCCACTTTTTCAATTGGTATCATAGAGGGAAAACACGTTCAAGACCTTACAAGTCTGTGTTTGTAACAATCTGACTCTATGGACAGTAGTGCTATCTCAATAAATGCACCACCAGATCCAGGGATTTCAGATTTCTCTTCCATGACTGATTTAATAAAATCTGTAGAAGAAATTCTATCTAAACCTCCACCAGGTTTAAAATCCCTTGAAGTGTTTTGAGGGCTTGAAAAGAAGCTTGAGAGCTTATACCAGAAAGAGCAAGAATCTCTTGACAGGCTAAATCAAGTTATGATGAATAATATTCATGTTGAGGTTGATATTGATTTACTAATCAGTGAGATCAATGCTCCTCCTCTGCATAATCCAATTAGTTGTGATAAACTAAACGAATTACAAGAGGAGTTTAAATCTCAGTTATCTGAGTGTATCACCTCAAAGCATGAATTGATTCGTTGCTCAATTCCTGATACTTCCTGTCAAGATAGTAGTATTGTCTTCCTTTATGAAGAATCTAGGACGTATCTTTTTATCAAAAGAGTTTCCCTTCACAGTACTAAAAACTATCTGCAGAAACTGTTTTTTATAAGTTGGAAAACAAGAAATCAGAAACACAAATCTTTTTGGGTTCTCTTGAAGTTCTTTGATATACTTATAAAAACAGTTCCTTGGGTGTTTCTCAACACTACAAGATTTAAGAGTTGTTGTAAAGAAACTCTTTCTTGGTGCCATGGTGAGCAAGACATTGTTCACCTCAACACAACTTGTGTTATGTTGAAAGTGCATCCTCACCAAGAAATGCCCTTCTATGTATACGGTGAGGGAAACACAACAACTGGGGCGCATAGATTATATTCAGTAAGGCTGTAAAATTCAATTGGACTTTTCTAAAAAGGTATGTACATAAACTTGAGCAAGTTTTATGTTTTTATTACTTGTTTGAGTACTTATAATGATCCATGTACCTTGCTTATCATTCATTTCTACCTAACTTGATATGTGTTTAAGGTTCTTAAATGTTTAGGTTTGAAAACATTAGTTCGGGATGATTGGACTTCATGGTACACATACCAAGTATGCATAACATCATTTAAAACCAAAATCCAGGGGTTTAAGTTCGCAAACCCCATCTGCATACTGCTCCAGGATACGAAAATTCGTTTGCAAACCCGTATGCATACTTGACGTCGATTTTCGGTAAACTTGTTTTGGCCATACCTTACGAACTCGGATTGACCTCATTCTATTTGCACTCTCTTCCTCTTTGAATTCTCTTCAAAATAGAGATGAGAAACCTTGAATTTGGATGAGTTAAGATTGGTATTTGTCCTGTCTCTTGTTTTTTGAGTATTTTGCTCCGTTTCGTTGCACTTGTTCCACTTCTCTTGAACTTGGGCACTTATATTCTTGGAGTACTACTCTTCTAAGCTAATTTGTAGCTTTTACAAGAATGTTGTTGGTGAATCACAAAGAAGGAAGTTCAAGAATGGAAAGTAGTACGCAGTGCTATGGAATTCTTGAATGTTCACAATCATCTTTTGTGAACTATGGTGCATAGTCGTTATTGACTTTCTATGTTCTTCTTAGATTAAGAGAATCTTTTTATACGCCTTTGGTAGCTATTATTGGTGTAAATGCATGCGAAAAAGATTGATTCTACCCTATAAGGACAAATCATCTTGTATGTGCATTACGAGTTTGTCTTGTTGCCTAGGAAACTTCTTATGAGAATTTATTCTTGTTTTTGAGAAGGATTACTAGAGTTTGGAATAGCCATTATTGTGATTACACATAGCTATGTCCAACGTTTTCACCTTCATGTTTTAGATTTATTGGTTTAAATTCTAAATTTGTTTGGAGATGATTTTTGCAGTATTAATCTTTATGGTTTTATATATTACAATATTATTATGGGATATGTGTGTTTGCGTTCGTGAACTATGATTGTCCCATACCTTGTCAAAAGTAAAGTCTTTCGTATGTCGATATGCATGTATTGATAAAAGAATGAACATACTTTTGACAAATACAAAAGTTAAGCCTATTATGTCAATTATTGATGGAAGATAGGTTAAAATCTTTTGTTTGCAAGGATTATGTCTATTGAATGTCGTTATGCGAATAATGATGGAAAATAGAATGAATCCTTGTGTATTCCGCAGTATTGATCTTCCCGGATCCATATTTTATGTATTACTGTGAGGCTCCGTAAAGTGTCTTATGTTGAGAATTAAACGGCCAAGTTGATTATCTTTATGATTAGCTTAGTTGTTGTTCCGCGAGATACTTTATGTCGAGCATATTCAACTAAATTAATCATCTTGTTTGGTTATTTAGTTGTTGCTCCGTAAATTGATGAGCATGACCAATTAAATTGATTACTTTTGTGATTAGTTTGGTTGTGTATTTCGATTAGATTGATTATGGGTTCTCTTGTGATTAATCTAATTGTATATTTTTGAGTCTCCATAAGTTCACTTGTGTTGAGCATTTTCGATTGAATTAATCATGGGTTCTCTTGTGGTTAATTTAATTGAGCTTTTTGGATTCGAATTCATACTTGTATGTGATTTGTTATGTCCAAAGAAATCCTTCTTTTCTTTCGAAATTAAGGTCGCTCTTGTTGTTCTTTCGGGAATGACATTTTATGGGGGAGAGTTCTTAATTGAACTTGTGCTTAATTGCCAAATCTTTGTGGGGAGTGCGGCTGTGGAATATTATAGGGGTTATCTTGTATCTTTATAAACTCCTTGATGAATGCATTTAGCTTCGGCTTTATGATTACATCTAAATAAGATGATATGTGTTCCTTTCTTTTGGTCATGAAATGTCTCTTTCGGAAATTTCATTAGGATCCCGTTCTTGTACCTTTGCCAATTTTATTGACAAAAGGGGGAGAATTAATATGTTGTTCATACTACAAATACATATGATTTTCGGATCATTATGTAAGAGGGAGTGGTTTCCATGTGATATGGAGTATTGACTAAGGAGGGGTGATACATATCACCATAGTATTGTTCTTGAAGTTGTGACACGATTGAATTTTGACGTTGTGTAATGATACTATGACACTGTATAACAATGATTGAGAACTCTTGTTTTCTCGTTGTTATAGCTACGGATTTTCAACAACGATGATGTTGAACTTACAACCTTTGGGATCATTGGAGTACTTGGAAGTGACGAAGATTTCAAGTAATGTTGAAGATTAGACATGTGGAATAGGAGCTACAAAAGTTTATTTTTTTATTTTTTTATTCCATATGTATTGGTAGTTTTGTCACTAAAACTGACAAAGGGGGAGATTTTTAGAGCACGGCTCGGTCGAACTCGTATGCGTTGCTATCTCAAGCATGTTTGTCAATGTTAGTGATCAAAACTATAAGTCTTGATTTCTAGTCTACTATAGATAAGGTCTCGGACTAGGATAGAAAGTGTAGTTGAGCTCAAGAACTCCATGGCAATCATCATACAAGACGAAGGACTACTCAAGGAACCGGTGGATCTTCATCGACTAAAAGGTATGTGGAGACTTGAACATATCTATCACTCAAAAGTCTATTTATCTCCTATCTTGAGACAAAAGTCGTTTTGCTATATAGACTTAGATTATACACATTTTCTATTTCGAGTCGAGTTTACCTCGCATATCTATTTCTCGAAATATGTGTTGGTAAGCTTTCGCATTAGCCAAGTTCATCTTTACCTAGTGACGAAAGTCATGACAAGTTTCAATCACTTTGAAAATCGTTTACTTTGACGAAAAATAGTTTGTGAATAAGAACTATAGAATATCAACGTCCTCTAAGAATGTTTCAATGATTGAAATGAGAGTTCAGATTATATAACCATTGAAGGATATAAGCATTATTGTGGAAACACATATATGTATAAGTCCTTATTTCCTGAACCGAAGTTTGCGAACTTTGTTGATCAAGAGAACCGGCATGGTGGCGTGAGCCAAGTCCGCGAACTGGCGGAAGTTCTCGTCCCGAGAATTTCTGCTGGAGTTTGTGAACTCCGTATGGGAATTTAAGTCTGCGAACTTGAATAGGTTATATCTAAAAACGATGTTTGTGAACTTATTCTTATATAAACTAAGGAATGCAAATTGCAAACTGTGGCTATATAGTTCATGAACCGATTCGAGTGAATCAAATCGTTTTTGCTTCGATTGTGTCTTGTGTGGTTACATAAGATTTCCTTGCAATTGAACAACTCTCTAACTAGTTCATTTGAGTCATTTGAACTAGTTATGGTGAATAAGAATATAGTTGATATGAAAGTGATCATATGGCTAACCATTTGGTTAACTATTGTTGAACCAACAAATGTACAAGTTTGGGTACGGTTACACAAGCCTAGAAACGTGCATTTCATTTGTGTGTAACAAGCTAGTTTTCGATCTAATGGTTGAAAGATATTAGATTGAATCTAAATAAGGTTTTCATCTAACGTTGAATATTGAATGCCTTGTTACCAAGCTAAATTGATTGCAAACCCCGATTTGAAAGACTATATAAGGTAGAACTCTAGCAACTGGGAAACCTCATCCCCACACCTTCTGTGTGATACTAGTTGTGTTAAGTTAGAGTCGATTCTCCTTTAACCTTTGGTTTCTTCTTCTAAACCAGGTTAACGACTTAAAGACTTCATTGGGATTGTGAAGCCAGGCCGATACTACTTTCTCGTAGTTGTGTGATCTGATCTTGCTGTTTCTATCGTACGAGTACAATTGTAATAATTGGCTTGAGATTGATATCTCCGATAGGCAAGATATAAAAGTAATCACAAACACTTTGTCTCATGGTTTGTGATTCCACAATATCTTTTTTCGCTGCGTCGATTAGGATTATTGTGAGGTGATTGATAATACTAGGCTGTTCTTCGGGAATATAAGTCCGGTTTATCAATTGGTTCATGTTCACCTTGATTTATCAAATGACGGAACAAAACTCGTAGGTATATTCGTGGGAGACGGATTTATCTATTACCGTAGGCTTTTCTGTGTGATACATATTTGTTTATTAAAATTCTTCGACTTTGGGTCGTAGCAACTCTTAGTTGTGGGTGAGATCATCTAAGGGAATCAAGTACGTAGTATCCTGCTGGGACCAGAGACGTAGGAGCATAACTGTACCTTGGATCAGTGTGAGATTGATTGGGGTTCAACTACAGTCCAGACCGAAGTTAATTTGGAGTAGGCTAGTGTCTGTAGCGGCTTAATACAGTGTATGCTCAATCTGGACTAGGTCCCGGGGTTTTTCTGCATTTGCAGTTTCCTCGTTAACAAAATTCTGGTGTTTGTGTTATTTCTTTTCCGCATTATATTTTGTTATATAATCAAAATATCACCGGTTGTGCGTTGTTCAATCAATTAGAATATCCGACCTTTTGGTTGTTGATTTAAATTGATTGACACTTGGATATTGGTCTTTGGTACCATCCAAGTTATCTCTCTAGTATTTGATAAAGACTCGCAGATTTCTATTTGCTTGAGTATATATCAAATCGAGAGATTGAGATATAAACTCTTTGATATACTTTTTTTATCTAGATTGAGTCTGACTGTCTAGTTGATTCTCTAGAAAGTATATTGGAGTTTGTCCATACAGATTGCTAAGAGAAATATTGGGTGTGGTTGTTGTACCCCCACTTTTTCACCGAGAGCATACCCTCTGGCGTGACGCCTCCTATTACCAGAGCCATAGCCGCCACTACTCCTAATATTTCTTCGAGCATGACGCCTCCAATCATCAACAGGGATGCCACTGCTTCTTCATCAGGACGAGAGAATGGAGGATCCAGAGGAAACCAACCTCCCATTAACATTATCGATTTAATGAAGAGACAGGGAGTTCTTGCCAAAACTCGGATGGACATGGCCATAACTCAGAAGGAGCGGAACAAACACCCATACGTGCGGCACCAGCACATCAGACAACTCCATCCCGGAAGGCCGCGACTAAGACCACTGTACAACAACAAGAAACTGGAGATGCTGCCCCAAACTTCCCATTTCCAATTAAGGAAGTAATTGAACTCCTGGAAGCGTGAATTCAAGATGACGCCATCAAGATACCTCCTCTCAGACTTCCACCAAACGAGGAAGAAATGGCAAATCCCAAATATTGTCGTTATTGTAGGTTCGTAAATCACGCAACCAGTGACTGAAACAAATTGAAACGCATTTTCAAAGAGAAGGTAGATGCAAGAGAGCTTGAATTAGGCACCGAAGGAGTTCACAGAGACCGTCTTCCCGTCAGGAGCTGCATGATTTCTGGGGACTCCCCACAAAAACGTACAGTCTATGATGGAGCATTTGTGTGAGATTTTTTATTTCACCAAGGCGCAGTGTCAAGACATATTTGTAATCCTCAATCGTGTTGTGTCAGGCAAGCGGCTGTTTCAGTCGGGGAAGCCGCTCCCAAATACCAACCTCTTCTAGAAGATGCCGCTGGTAAATGCAACTGAAGACTGCTGACCACTGCCCACCTGAAGGATGTCGAGTTCGACAACACGCTGATTGACGCGGCCTCTGACTTCAACCTTGTTACCGTCAAGACTCTGAGAGCTGCAGGAATTTCAAAGCAGGAAGTTGTGCACTACCCAACTGTGATCAAAAACCCACAAGTAAGTATTATCGAACAACCCTTTTTGCAACAAGTCACTCCTCCCTTCTTCAAAGCCTGGGGACTCGAGCCAGTTATCAACCCAGCTGTCACTATGAGGCGTGAATGGGATGCTGGTCCTTTCAAATATTTTATCAAATGTTTAGAAGATGTCTCGGTCAAAGATAATGAGTCTAAGAGCCTAGTTACTGAGCAATGCACAAACCCATTCCAAGTTGGAGACACGGTTGTAAGGATTGCTGCTCAACCTCCACCTGATTCCGCAGAAGCAAAAGCTGCACCATACCTAGTGGCAGAAGTTATCTTAGGAGGTCACTGCAAGCTCATCAATGCCGACAAGATAGAAGGCATGGGTTTCGATTTGTCAGTTAATCAAGTATCATTTCCATTTTAGAAATCTCTTTACTCCTGAATCATCTCAAGGAAAAGTCTCGAGTAAACCCAAACCCTCACAAAATCATTACCCATTAATTCGAAACCAGAAAAGATCAAACATGTAAGAGATGTCCATATCTTTCAAAAATACCGAAGAGGGGAATGTTTAAAGGAAAAGAAAGCACAAGATCATCAAGTAGTGGCACATTCTTTCTGGAGGAAGCATCTTTCGCATCCGAATAGCAGCCTGCTTCAACCTTCGCCTGACGAGATCCCCAAAAGAAGTTTTGTTGTCTGCAGTTTTCCGAATTTTGGGAATCCCCTTCACGAAACCAAGAAGCAATGAATTTGAGGTCAGCACACATAACACTCTCGGGTTGCAATTACTTCTTCAGAAACGGCGCTCCGAATTACATTACACGCGCCATTAATTGGAGATGAATCTTCTAACCTAACAACCATGGATTTTAGATTTCTTAGTCCGTGGCAATGCACCCATGCTTCCACACACCTGGCTTTTGGATTTCTTAGTTCGTGGAAATGTGTACATGCTTCTACATACCTAGCCGGCACGCCACAAATATTCAAGAAGCATGTAGTCTGCACCAGGAATTATCAAACAAAAGAATGAGAAGAACTCGTTTTTCGAAATCAAGGGTTAATGGCGCCCTCAGTGGAGTTCTCTCCAGAAGACGCTTCAACGTTCTCTCCAGAAGCCGCTTCAACGTTCTCTCCAGAAGCCGAAGCCGCTTCAACGCTTCAGCAAGCCACACAGACTAACCGCATCATGTCTGCCACATCGGCTGACAAAGTCATATTTGGTGTTTCTAGATTTCCAATATCTTATGGAAAGGGTGCATGGACGACCAGATGTTTGGATACAATACAGGTCTATTAAGTGCAACTCCCAAATTGATCAACAAATGACGGATCCAAGAGATTGCCGCTTTTGTCAATTCGCCAGTCACCGTACCAGCAAATGTAATGGAAGTACATATTCCAAGAGAAAATAGGTTCGAGCCGCAGGAATTTCTCAACATGAAGCCGTACACGCGCATCAAAGACACCAAAGGAAGATCCAGAGATACTAATGGTCGTATCACCTTTGAGAAAAACCAAATGCGACGTCAGCTGCGGGACCTGCCTGATGATCAGCAGTAAGACAGAACTTCAGTTCCTGTGAACGTTCCGAGGCTCTTCAACGAACAAGAAAATCTGCATTAACTGTTACATGAAACACAACTACATACGAAAAATCACATGAATTGTACTTGGGGGATTGAAGGTTTGCATAAGATACCCTCACTGTCGAGAATCTATTCAGCTCATAGAAGACAGACAACCAGAGAGCCGCAAATTTGATGAGGTTTCCTTGCCCTCCAAAAATAAGCTGCAGAGATATCTTCACGTATCTGACCGCTCCATCGGATCTGAAGTATAACTGGGGACTGCTCGTGGCATCACATTCCATACAAAAATCCAATATTCGGAAGATAGTTCAAAGGGTGTCGCCTGGTACGAAGTCCTTGAAGACTTGATAGTAGCACATCGGCAACGGAACGCCTCTCAGCTTGTTTACCCCACCCAACGACTCCGGAAGATGTTTCCCATACAAGCATTCCAAGCATATCATCATTGCAATTAGAAGGGCAAGAATAAGCCTATGAGCTAAAGAGTCGGAATAAACACAATTTCATTCCAGTCAATGCTCAGGAGATTGAAGAACATTTTAGTTATGACTCAGCAGTCCAGACTCCAAGCAACTTAAAGTCAAGGCCTCTTGCAATCGAGCGCAATGGAGTTTAGCAAATTTCGAAATATACCTGGAGGCAATTGAAGTATGATAGGAGGACGATCACTACGTGCTTTGATACTTCGTTAAACGTGTCTTGCTCAAAGACCTAGCCGACCTCTATCCTGGTAACATATGTCTACCTTGCCTCATAAATTTTATATTTATTTGTCACCATCTAGTGCTTACCCCGCAACAATGTCACAATTACGTACTAAACAGGGGACTTAATGTTGATGGTGGTTTTTAATTCAGGGATAAAATTGTAAAACCCTGTATTTAATGCGCCATCATTCTGCAAAGAAGTTGAGCCATTTAAAAGTGATGAGTGCCCATGCCTCTTTAATTACATGCGTATTGAGCAATTCAGTATATTTATATGAAATTTATCCAGAATGGTGCGCGTAGCAACAATCCAAAATATTCTGTAAATTTCTGAGTATTTGTTTCATTCCATGTTCCCAGTTGAACTCTTAATACTGACATGACATGACGACTAATGTTCGCTCTCAGCCGAGTAGCATGAATCTCCCGAAGTGTCAGTATTGATATGCGTGTGGAAGTACTCAATCAGAGGCACGCAAAGTTATGATGCCCTTTTAAATTAGTGATTTTTGTATCAGTATGCAAAATTCACCAAAAATTGATTGGTTTTGTGGCAACCCGCAAAATTCAGTCCTTTAACCTAATTTTATCAATTTGCAAAAATTAGGTTTTTTGCCCCCTGCGCGATAATTCGAACCCTATTGGTCGAAACTAAACCTAGGCAAACTAGGAAATTGATCCATCACGGAGCTAGTAGGAGCAAGATCCTACCCAAAATCAGAAAACAAGAAATAAAGAGGAACTGCGGCAAGTAAGAGCAAAAGCAAAATGAGGCGTGGCCGCGCCACTTGGCCGGTCGATTTGCCTCAGCAGGCGCCGCCTGTGGCCAGCCTGCCACACTCCATGTTGCTACTTGTTAGCCCCCTTTTCCACCAACCAATCGGATCGCTCCAAAAGCGCCACACACACTTTTAATTAAGATTGAATGTTGGTTGGTCGACATACCTAATTCCTTAGGGAATTAAACATAGGCTACTCATGTCAGTCTCAAAACGATCACAGCTGCACGTTTTGGCCGGCTGGTTTGTCAAGCTTGGCCGCTTCCCAACGAGACCAAACAAACTCCATAATGTCCACCAGCGGGCCCACTATCATCCCGACCAATCGGAATCCTCTTAGTCTACCAGCAACATCCCTGATCGTTGGCCAGAGCCAGGATAGTTGCGCTGTTGAAAGAAAAGTTCAGCGAGCTAAGACTGACCGTAACAGTCTCAAACTTATCGCATCCGTCAAACTTAGCCAGCCTAGTTGGATGGCTTAGATGTTGTTTCAAGCGACCAAATAGGTATGATCACTGGAAACTCGTCTCCATCCCTGGCTAGTCGAACTACTCACGACATGTCAGGAGCGCGTCAAACCGATTGCCCAAAGTAGGGTGATCACGCGTGTTGAAAACCCTAATCGACTTGTCCAAATCAGCGGCAAACGCCCCAAATCGTTTGGCCCAAGGTAGGTTGGCCACATGGATTTAAACCCTAAAATTCAATCAACGACAGTATACAACTGCCGCAAATCATCTCATCCGTCCAACTTCGCTAGCTTAGTCAGACGACTTAGATTTAAATTCAGGTGGCCAACAGGGTGACGCCGTGATCACCGGCCACCCTTCTTCCATGAGGAGCGATCGGCCAAGCCACGGCTTGCCCATACGGATTCCAAACGATCGCCCAAAGGCGGACGGTCGGGCTGCTTACATATAATTCAATAATTTAACGGCAACCAATAACTGCCGCAAATCATCTCAACCATCCAATTTGGCTAGCCAATTTAGCCGGTCTAGATTTAACTTGGACCGACCAATAGGATGTCAAAATGGCTACCAGCCATCACTATCCTATGGGGATTGGTCGGCCTACCTTTGGCATGCATAAATAGCTCACAACAGTTCCCTGAAAGTGGCCGGTCACGCTCCTTTTAAGACGCTAGGTTCGTGACCAACCAAGACAAGCTCTATACAACGATGCTTCACATGCATCAATTATTTTGAGCTGCTTTCTTAAAAGCGATGATTTGCATGCATCAAATACATACAATATTTTATGAGTATCGGCTTCACAAATAACTTAGTTATTTAACATAATAGCGCCACATGCTATTCCTTGCGGCAAGAATCATGACTTGGCTTGCCACACATGACCACTCGCCACCTAGCTTGCGCGTGATTGGTCAGAATAACTAGGTCTTGCAAATAAGACTCATTCAACATCCTGCTGCATATTTTCTACGAAAATACTCGAGACACCAAACATGTCAGAAACTGGGGGATGCTCATCAGGGTATTGGTCTGGCGGTTTACAGCGTGCGACGTGCAACACGCCCATTATAAGAAAGTGTCAGGAAAAGGGGACAGTTAGTGGCGGCAGAGAAGTAGTGGGTGTAAACCAACCCGTCTTCCCTCATTGAAAGCGTGGTTTTCAACATTTTCACACGATCCCACTTCTCCGTCACTCAACTACTCCTACATCCTATGAGATCAGGGTGCGTGCAATTATGACTGTATAAATAGGTTTTCAACCTATTTCAACCAACAACGGTTATCAACACAGTATCCAAAAAAACATCAAAGAACTCATAGCTTGCATTCCGCAGGCGAGTTCCACATTCTGATACAAGTCATAAAACAACCACACCTTCAGAGTTAACCATTCTGATCTCAACACCTTCTTCGCTTCCTAAGATCAACCCTTCTCCTTCACTTTGTGACCGAAGCAAGGCTGGAACGACCATTTCTTGGTTTAGGCCAGAATTGTATAGATTGATCTCTCGAATCTAAAGTACTCCCGTGCAGTGCATTTGTTTAGGGTTTAGATTCGTTTCTCGGTGGCACACCCAAATTTACCAAAACCAGCAGAATCAGTTTTTACCCCAAAACAACAGTATTAATATTTATTGGTTTTATATATTGCAAAAATTGTTATCAAATATGTATGTTTACATCCGTGAACTATGATTGTCCCATATATGTCAAAAGTTAAGTCTATCATATCATTATGCAAATATTGATGGAAAATAGAATGAACTTTTGATGTCAAAGATTAAGTTTATGGTATCATTATGCAAATATTGATGAAAAATAGAATGAATCTTTGAATATTCCGCATTATTGATCTTTCCCTGATCCACTTCTATGTTAAAGTATTGTACAGCTCCGTAAGTTTTCTTATGTTGAGCATTTCCGATTAAATTAATCATTGAGGTTCTCTTGTGGTTAATTTAATTGAGTTTTCTGGATACAAATTCATGTTTCATGTAATTTTTTAATGTTCAAATAAATCCTTCTTTTCTTGTAAAAGTAAGGTCGCTTTTGTTGTTCTTTCAGGAATGACATTTTATGGGGGTGAGTTCTTATTGAACTTGTGCTTAATTGCCAAATCTTTGTGGGGAGTGCGGTTGTGGAATATTGCAGGAGTTATCTTGTATCTTTATAAACTCCTTGACGAATACACTAAGTTTCGACTATGTGAAATCATCGAAACAAAGTTGATATGTTCTGTTTTAGTCATGAAGTATCTCTATGAGAATTTCATTATGATCCCGCTAGTTTTCGTACCTTTGCCAATTTATATTAACAAAAAGGGGGAGAATTATTATGTAGTTCACACTACAAATGCATATGGTTTACGGATCATTATGTAAGGGGGAGTGATACATATCACCACAGTATTAATGTCAAAGTTGTGATACAATTCAACTTTGATGTTGTGTAATAATACTATGACACTGTATAACAATAATAATTGAGAACACTTGTTTTCTTATTGTTATGGCTACGGATCTTCAACAACTATGATGCTGAGTTGAACACGTCCAGAATCACTAGAGTACTTGGAAGTGACGAAGATTTCGAGTAATATTGAAGAACCAAGGAAATCAAGCATTTGGATGAGAAGCTACAAAGTTTATTTATTTTGCAATCCATATGTATTGATAGTTTTGTCACTAAAATTGACAAAGGGGGAGATTGTTAGATCACTGCTCGGTCGAACTCGCAAGCGTTGCTATCTCAATATTTTTTGTCAAGTTTAGTTGCCAAAACTATAAGTCTTGATTTCTAGTCTACTTATAGCTATGTTTCGAATTAGGATAGAATGTGTAGTTGAGCTTTAGACTTCACGACGTTCATCGATTGAAGACGAAGAACTACTAAGGGGAGCTTTTGTAACTTCGTCAACAAAAGGTATGTGGAGACTTGAACTCATCTATCACTCAGAAATCTATTTCTATTCTATCTCCTATTGAGACAAAAGTCGTATAACTATATAGACTTTACTTTATACACATTTGATATTTCGAGCTGAGTTTAACTCGCTTACATTTTTGTCGAAATATTACTGGCAAGCTTTCGCTTTAACCAGGTTCATCTTTTATTTTTGAATAAAGTCAAAAGATGATCATGTGAAAATCGCTTGGTAACACCTTATATGATTTGTGTGAGACAGTCATTTGATGTAGACTCGGAATGTTTCGTATTGATCATTTGATCACTTGAAAATTGCTTTGAAGCTAATAGTTTGTATGAGACAGCTATTCTCGTCTTCCAAGAATGTTTCAATGATTAAAATGGTAGTTTAGAACAATTAACCGTTAATTGGATATAGCACAGTATGCTTACTTGTACGCTATTTGTTGCAAGTATATTCCAAGTCCTGGAATTTAGTATGCATACCCGTATGCGTATTCAACAGTTGAAGTCCGGGAACTATAGTATGCATACCCATATGCGTATTGATTTCAACTGAGTTCGGTCGTGAACGACAGTATGCGTACCCGTTTGCATACTGGCAAACAGACCAGGTTCGGGAACTCTAGGTATGCGTACCCTTTTGCATACTTGAGTGGGTTAAGTTTTAAAATCGGGTTTTCGTGAATAAATACATTTATATAATAAGGAATGCAATCTTTTCAAATCGTGGCTATAATGTTCATGAATTGATTCGAGTGAATCAAAAACCGATTTTGTTTCAATTGTGTCATGTATACTTCTATGAGAATATAAACGATTGAACAACTTTATAACTAGTTTCATTTGAGTCATTTGAACTAGTTGTGATTAAGATGAACAAGGTTGATATGAAAGTGTTCATATGGCTAACTTCGGTTAACTATTGTTGAGCCAACCAAGTGAAAACGTTTAGGTACGGTTACCTGTTAGAGCATTGCTCGGTCGAACTCGCATGCGTTGATATCTCAAGCATGTTCAATGTTAGTGATCAAAACTATATGTCTTGATTTCTAGTTTACTTATGACTAAGTCTCGGTCTAAGATAGTTAGGTATAGTTGAGCTCCAGACTCCATGGCGATTATCTTACGAAGATGAAGAACTACTAAAGGAACCAGTGGAACTTCATCCGACCAAAAGGTATGTGGAGACTTTAACTCATCTGTCGCTTAAAAGTCTATCTACTCTAGATCCTACTCTTGAGACAAAAGTTGTATAACTATGATAGTTTTCATATATACACATTTGCTATTTCGAGCCGAGTTTACTCGCCTATATTTTTCTCGAAATGCGTGTTGGTAATCTTTTGCTTTAACCATTTTCATCTTTACCCGTAACGAAAGTCATGATGACGTTTCAATCTTGAAAATAGCTTTGACGATGATAGTCGATTCTTTTTGTCTAACGACTATTATAACATTATAGAAGAATGTTTCAATGATTGAAATGTGGAGTTGAGATTACGTAACCAACTATGGATATAAGCATATATAGTGTGTTCGCACATTAGTATATAAATCCATGTGCCGGAAACCAAGTGTGTGCATATGTGTGCATGTGGTATTGGTGGAGGAGACAGGTTAGGTACGCGTACGCGTACTGGCGGAAGTTTTCATGCCGAAAATTTCTGCTGTAGTTTGTGAAGTTTGCAAACTGAAAACCAGTCACCTTAGGTATGCGTATCCGTACGCGTACCCACGGAAGTTTTCAAACCAAAAATTTCTGCTGAGTTTCCAAACTCAAGTCCGGTAGCTATGGTACACGTACCCGTACGCGTACCTAAGTTGGTTATATTTCTCAAATCGGTAGTTTCATGAACTTAAACAATAAATCAATAAGGAATGCAATCTTTGCAAACCGGGATATATTGTTCATGAATTGATTCAAGTGAATCAAACCGATTTTGTTTTAATTGTGTCTATGTAAAGATCTAAGCAATTGAACAACTCTTGAACTAGTTCTTATTAGTCATTTGAACTAGCTATGAGAAAGATGAATACTGTTAACATGAAAGTGCTCATATGGCTAACCACTAGTTAACTATTTATGAACCAACCCAATTTACACGTTTAGGTACGATTACTCAAACCTAAATGAATACATTTCATTTTTGTGTGAGACAAGCTAAGTTTCGATCTAACGGTTGAAAGATATTAGCTTGGATAAGTCAGGTTTTTCATCTAACGGTGAATATAGAATGCTTTATTACCAAGGTAACTTAGATTGCAAACCCTGATTTGAAAATTATATAAGGGAGACGTCTAGCAACTAGAAAAACCAATCCCCACATCTCCTGTGTGATACTAGTTGGTTTTGCTATAGTCGATTCTCCTTTAACCGTAGGTGTCTTCTCGAGACCCTGTCGGTTAACGACTTAAAGACTTCATTGGGATTGTGAAGCCAGACGAAACTACTTCTCTTGTAGTTGAGCGATCTGATCTTGTCATTTTCTATCGTACGAGTTCAATTGTAAGATTGGCTTGAGATTATATCTCCGATAGGGCAAGATAAAAAGAAGTCACAAACATATTCGTCTCATCGTTTGTGATTCCGAAATATCTAGTTTCGCTACCATACGATTTAGATTATTATGAGGTGATTGACAATACTAGGTTGTTCTTTGGGAATATAAGTCTGGTTTATCAATTGGTTCCTGTTCACCTTGATTTTTATCAAAAGACGGAACAAACTTGTAGGTTTATCTGGGGGACATATTTATCTATTATTGTAGACTTTTCTGTGTGATACAGATTTGTTTATTAAAATCTTCGACTTTGGGTCGTAGCAACTCTTGGTTGTGGGTGAGATCAGCTAAGGGGATCAAGTGCGTAGTATCCTGCTGGGATCAGAGACGTAAGGAGCGCAATTGTACCTTGAATTAGTGTGATATTGATTAGGGTTCAACTACAGTCCATACCGAAGTTAGTTTGTAGTAGGCTAGTGTCTGTAGCGGCTTAATACAGTGTGGTGTTCAATCTGGACTAGGTCCCGGGATTTATTCTGCATTTGCGGTTCCCTCGTTAACAAAACTTCTGGTGTCTGTGTTATTTCTATTCCGCATTATATTTTGTTATACAATTGAAATATCACAGGTTGTGCGTTGTATCGATCAATTGTGAAACCTAACCTTTGGTTGTTGATTGGAAATTGATTGATCCTTGGATATTGGTCTTTGGTACCATCCAAGTTTATTATCCTTGTATTTGATAAAGACTCGCAAATTCTTATTTGCTTGAGTAAAGATCAAATCAAGTGAGAGAGATATTAACTCCTCGATATACTTTTCTCTAGATTGAGTCCGAATGTCTAGTTGATTCTCTAGAAAGTATATTGGAGTTAGTCCATACATATTGCTAATCAAAATATTGGGTGTGGTTGTTAGACCCCCGCTTTTTCAATTGGTATCAGAGCAGGCAAACACATTAAACATTATAAGTTTGTGTTTGTCCGATCCTCAAAAGTCTATCCCTATGGGAAATATTTTTGGGAGGCTTGATCATGGCATCTGTAACACACACCAGAGTTCCTTAAAGACTGCTCTGAGATTATTTTTCAGACCGACGATTTCTCATGATAATCTTGTGCCATCTAGAATATCGGAAAATCTAGATGTGAAGAAACAGTCTAAAGGAAAAATTAAAAATTTCTCTAAAGAGAATCGTCAAAGAAAACATGATCAACGTTCAAAGGTATGGACCCTCACAAGAATTACTCTTAATATCTTTGAGGAATACTATCATAAATGATCGATTGACAAGTATCTATTTAGAGCGTTTGAAAATGTTTTAAAATTCTTAGAAAAGCTTAACTCCATAGAAGAATTGAATCTCTCTGACAGAAGTTTTGTACCAGTCAAATCATGTTCTAATGATGTGCAAACAATTCCAACTACCAGCTCTCTTGAAGTTAATAAAAAGATTTCATGTAAGGTTGGTAAAGGAACCATTTATCAGAAAAAGTCATCTATGTGTCATAAGAAAAAGGGACCAACGGATTCTGAGTTTTATCACTATGATTTTACTCCTAATTCTCGTCACAAATGTCAACCAAAGAATTTGCATGAGAAATTCTCTGCATTCTACACCACCTGATTCCAAGAATGGCGCCACCCCATTTGTATATAACTTGAAATGGGGCAAGTAACTGGTTGACTTTGTTTGTGAATTTTTTTTCTTATTGATAAAAGCTTTTAAAAAAGGCTTGTGTGGGTATTCCTTCTTCATACTGGTATTTTTATTCCAGTACTTGTACCTCTAAAAACCTACATTCCTTATGTGGGTCGCGGTTCGAGAACGGGTCCAAGCCCAACTGTGGGTATAAAAGAAGTACGGATACGCCTACTCTTCTTCCTCCCTCTTCTGTCCGCGTTCGTGAACTTTTAGAGTTCAATTTTCGTTCTCCATTAAAGCTTGTTGAAGAACAACTTGTAAAGGGATTTCTCAAGATAAAATTCAAGTAAGTAACCTCTTACCCACACCCTTATTTCCTTCTAGAATCATGAAGAATGTTAAGGGTTCAAAAGGTTTTTCAAATAACCTAGGTTCTTCATCCTCGTCAATTGATCTTCCTATTGAAAAAAACTCTATTAGGATTAGATTTGCGGATGAATCCTGTAGCAAAGTATTTGAAAAGATTTCTTCTACTGGGTTTATTTTAGAAAAGAAATTGGATAATACTAGTGGGTATAAGGAGGATTTATCTTGTTTTGAAAAATTCAAGCTTGGAAATATCTTTGATGGCCTTGGTGAAGATTATGATACTCTTACTAGAATCTTTTATGCCAACATTCATGATGTTGTTCTTGAGGACATGGAATTCAAGACCATGGTCAATAGAGAAAGGATTCTAGTGATTAGAGAATTAATTTCAAAGATTACCGAAATCCCTTTGGGTAATTTTTGTCTTCCTAGACCAAGCAATAAAAGAACTTCACATGCAACCATTTCAAAAGGTCTTTCTGGTAAAAGTGTTGTGTGGAATGGAGGAAAATTTCCTACTAATCAATTGGATTTTCCTCTAAAATCTTTTGGAAAATTGGGTATTTCTAACCTTTGTCCTTCCACGGTTGAGAACTCTCGTTGGAGTCGTGAGTTTGTGGAATTGGTTTATTACCTTGTGATGGAAACCAAAGGTCTTTACATTTGTGGATTAATTATTTTTCAAATGTTAGACATGACTTCCGTTGACAAGAAGTTAGGCTATCCATGCTTGATTGAGCGTATTTGTCGCAACTTCTCCATTGAACCCATTGGGAACTCCATCGGACCCCCCAAGCTTGTTTGGTCGTGTACTTTCAATCGAATGAAGGAATAAGCTTGCAAGAGACAAAGGTGTGACACAACTAATGGCTCGAGTGATCCTTCTACGAAGATTCTTCGCCAAATTTACAAAGGTGTTTGTAAATTGAATACCAAAGTAAGTTGTGTTCAAGAACAATTACTTGTGATTGCTACCAAGTACCCCGATATTAAAGAAGACATGAACAAGGTTCGTTCCACCTTCATGGTCTCCGAAGATGAAGATGATGAGTAGTTTCTCGTGCCTCTTTTTATTGGTGTTAAAATGTTTTTGACTTTTATCTAGTAAAACTTCTTAAGAGAATTTTATTCTTGTTTTTGTTTAAGAAGGATAACTAGGGTTTGGAATAGCCATTATTGTGAGTACACATAGCTATATCTGTTAGAGCATAGCTCGGTCAACCTCGCATGCGTTTCTATCTCAAGCATGTTTGTCAATGTTAGTGATCAAAACTATAAGTCTTGATTTTAGCCTACATAACTAAGTCTCGGACTAGGATAAAAATGTGTAGTTGAGCTCATGGACTTCATGGCGATTCATCATACAACGAAGAAGATCTATACAAGGAACCGTGGAACTTCATCAACAAAAAGGTATGTGGAGACTTGAACTTATCTATCACTCAAAAGTCTATCTCTTCTATCTCCTACTTCTTATGAGACAAAAGTCGTATGCTATATACACTAGATCATACACATTTGACATTTCGAGCTGAGCATTCATTGCTTATCTTTTATCTCGAAATCGTGTGTTGGTAAAGCGTTTCGCTTTGATCAAGTTTATCTTCACCTAGTGACGAAAGTCATGAAAAGTTTCAATCACTTTGAGAATTTCTCTGACGTGAATCGATCTGTGAATAACGGCTACATAGCGTCCTCTGAGAATGTCTCAATGATTGAAATGAGAGTTTAGATTACATAACCATGTATTCCTTGAACCGAAGTTTTCGAACTTAGTTGATCAAGAGAAATCGGGAGGATTGTGGAATTGGCTTGCCAAGTCCGCGAACCTAGTTCGCAGACTCAGTACGTGAACTGTCGGAAGTTCTCGACCGAGAATTTCTGCTGGGATTTTCCAAAACTCGTTTGTGTGCTAAGTCGGCGAACTGGCGGAAGTTCTCATCCCGAGAATTTCTGCTGAGTTTGGAAAAATCAACCGATTAACTTAAGTCCGCGAACTTGTTTGTGAACTTAAGAGGTTATGATCTAAAGATGTGCTCTGAACATGAAACATTAAATTACTAAGGAATGCTTTATGCAAACCGTGGCTATAATGTTCATAAGCCGATTCAATTGAATCGAATCATCTTTGTTTCAATTGTGTCTTGTGTAGTTACATAAGATCTCATAGCAATTGAACAACTTTTTAACTAGTTCAGTTGAGTCAACTGAACTAGTTATGGTAAAGAAGAACAAGGTTAATATGAAATGCTCATATGGTTAACCTTTTGGGTTACTATGTTGAACCAACATACACGTACAAGTTTGGGCATGGTTTTCACGAACCCAGTAAACGTCTACCCAAGTGTGTGTAACAAGCTAAGTTTTCAATCTAACGGTTGAGAAATATTAGCTTGAATCTAAATCAGGTTTTCATCTAACGGTGAATATGGATTGCTTTGTAACTAAGGAAAAACCCTGATTTGAAGGCTATATAAAGGAGACATCTAAAATTGTGCAAAACTAATCCCCACACGTCTGTGTGCTACTAGTTCGCCCGCTAGAGGCGATCTCCATTAACCTTTGATTTTCTTCTCTAAAATCAGGTTAACGACTTAAAGACTTCATTGGGATTGTGAAGCCAGACCGATACTACTTTATCGTAGTTGTGCGATCTGATCTTGCATCTTCTATCATACGAGTACAGTCGATTGATTGACTTGAGATCGTGAGATTTCTACGATAGGCAAGATAAAGAAGTCAAAGACATCTTTGTCTCACTGTTTGTGATTCCTCGACAATCTGTTTGTGTAGTCAGGAAGGATTGTAGAGAGGTGATTGATTAATCTAGGCTGTTCTTCGCGAATATAAGACCGGATTATCAATTGGTTCATGTTACCTTGATTTTATATCTAAAGACGGAACAAAACCTAGGGTTTATCTGTGGGAGACAGATTTATCCTCTTATAGACTTTTCTGTGTGAGACAGATATGTTTATTATCAAGTCTGTGATTTTGGGTTACATAAACTCTTGGTTGTAGGTGAGATCACCTAAGGAAATCAAGTGCGCAGTATCCTGCTGGGATCAGTGGCGTAGGAGTACAACTGTACCTTGTATCAGTGGGAGATTGATAGGGGTTCAACTATAGTCCAGTCCGAAGTTAGTTTGCAGTAGGCTAGTGTCTGTAGCGTCTTAATACAGTGTGTATTCAATCTGGACTAGGTCTCGGGGTTTTTCTGCATTTGTGGTTTCCTCGTTAACAAAATTTCTGGTGTCTGTGTTATTTCTTTTCCGCATTATATTTTATATAATTGAAATAATACAGGTTGTGCGTTCGTGAAAATCAATTGGAAATCCAACCTTTGGTTGTTGATTAATATTGATTGATCCTTGGACATTGGTCTTTGCTACCGTCCAAGTATTCCTTGTATTTGATAAAGACTCGTTATTGTTTTTATCTTGGGTAAAAATCAAATCAAGAGAGAGATATTAACTCCTTGAGATACTTTTATCTAGATTGAGTATGACTGTCTAGTTGATTCTCTAGCAAAGTATTTCGGAGTTAGTCCATACAGATTGCTAATCGAAATATTGGGTGGTGTTGTTAGACCCCCGCTTTTTCAATTGGTATCAGAGCAGGCAAACACGTTTAAGACCTCATCAGTCTGTGTTTGTAGCGATCTAACTCTATGGTCAAGAGTATTATCTCTGATAAACGCGTCACCAGTAATAAAGATTCTCTCTCATCTAACCCTATTAAAGAGAAAAACTATTCTATCTCGAATATAGAAAAACCTTGTGGTCCGACGAGACAGACAAACAATTGCAGGTATGTTGTTGATCTCCCTTCGAAAGAGACCTTCTCTTCTAATGAGTGGGATACAGCTGAAGAGAGTAATTTGATTCTAAATCTTGTTAGAATTCAAGCTGTCAGATTGGATCAGCTAAAACACCATGTCAATGTTCTTCTTGGTGTTGTAAGAGATTGCAAAGTCCATGGCAATGCTGAATATCATTCTTCGTGCTTAACTCTTGAGGCCAGCCTCGAAAAGGATGCCTTGGATATTGAACGTCGTTTGAATAAACTCTGCGTTCAAGGATGTTCAAAGCAATCTAATATACCAAGAACTTCTGATGCTTTACATTCAGAAGTAAAAACAGGTGTTCCTAATATTTCCACCAAACTTAGGACATTCTGTAAAAAGCACAAATCTTCTGATGATGATATTAAGACGACTTCCTCCAATCATTCTTATGATCAAAAGGTATGTCTCGTCTGTGAGACCAAGAGTTTTGTTAGACAGAAGAGAAACCCTAAGTTGAATAAAGACTCCTTAGTTCAACTTCAACACACCCTAGATTTGATTCTCAAAGGTGTGACTGACATACGTATGATTTAGCCAATTGGTTTTCGTACCTATCTTGTGAATGCTACCAGGAATGTCAGTACAGTGAGTTCCTCCAATGTTCTAAGGCAGAATAGACGTCTTAATAAACATCATCCTAAGGAAGTTAACCGTTGTGCTTCTGAAAACAACGTTGATCCTGTTGAGGGAGTCATCCCAGAAGAAAGGAAAATCAATGAGATGAGAAAAGATATTAAAAAGATAGTTGGAAGATATAAAGAGCTTGTCGACAAATTATCCTCTTCCTCATATCAAGACACTTCTGGTAAGAACTCTAACTATGTCTCTTATTTTGATGACAGTAAATTTTATGGTAATTTCTCATGTCAAACAGGATCCCTCTCTAAGACTAAGAGGAAATACAAACTTAACCGAAGACATAAACCTCGTAATGAGCATGGGGCTCGTACTTGTGCTAATTAATCACAAGATTCGAGAACTTACTCATATAAAATCATGTTGAGTAAGTTGTGTTAAAAACAGGTATACTTGTTGCTTGCATCTGTTAAGTTAAGTTATTTTCTTATCATTCATAGCTAAACTTGTGTTGGCAGATCCTCTAAGATCAAGTATTGGTTAAGTCAAAAGAAGTTATTGCATACTGTCTTAATTTTAGGTCATGTTTTCAAATTGTTTGAAGGACTTTTTTTTCTTGGGTATTTGTTGTACTCGAACGGGTTTTGTTCTGGCCCGAGTCAACAGTTTATTTGAAACCCTAAATTGCCGTCCCCAAGGATAAATATTCAACCTCTTAGGGTTACAAGTCACGTACGTGTACTCCGGGTAGTTTTGGATTTTGGAAAATGTCGTCCTCTTCATCTTGCTATGGTGGCTTTGGAAAAGGATTTCTTGACAAAGGTGTTGAGGTTGATTCCAAGAAGAAGAGAACTCTTATAGATGAAGATCATCCCAACGCCTCATTCTTCTTTGCATATTCTCATGAAGATGCTGAAAAGGATGATATGATCTCTGCTGAAGTTGTTCATGACTTTCTTAAGTACTTTGGGGAAGTAAAACTACAGCTTGTTGATACTCTTAAAGGTCTTGATAAGGTGAAAACTAAGTTGGAAAAGGTTGTGTCTGACCTTGGTCTCATAAAATCTCAAATCAAGGATCTTCGAAAAGAGAATCATCTCTCCGTTGATGCAGAGAAGGCTGTAGATCACAAGCTCATTAATTTCATGTCTCGTGAGGATCCTGAACCTCCCGTGTTCCTGTTCGATGTTGAGGATACATCGGAATCCGTTTAAGCTTGTCATCTATTTTTGTTGCCTAGTATGTCTTCTATTTGGATTAGTTGGAAGAATAACTAGTGCTTTGAATAGCGATGATTGTGACTACACATAGTTATTTTTGTTTTCATCTTCTTGGGTTATTTTTTAGGTTTAGTGGTTATTAAATTCTAAAAATATTTGGAGGATGATGTTTATTGCAGTATTTTAATGGTTTGTGATATTGCAATATTTATTGGGATATGTATTGTTTACGTCCGTGAACTTGAAGGTCCCATATTGCAGTCAAAAGTAAAGTCGTTCATGAATCGGTATTCGTATTGATGAAAGGACGAATGGACTTTTTACATATACAAAAGTTAAGCCTATGTAATCATTAATTTGATGGAAAATAGGATAAAATCTTTTGTTCAACAAGGATAAAGTCTATTATGTCGTTATGATGGAAAATAGAATAGATCATTGTATGTTATCAACGGTATTGATCTTCATTGATCCATTTTATTATGTTTTACCGTGAAGGCTCCATTGTGTGTCTTATGTTGAGCACCTTACAACTCAGTCGATTTATCTTGGCTTTGTTGGTTGTTCCATAAGATGCTATATGTCGAGCATTAAGAACTAAATTAATCAACTAGTTTGGTTATTTAGTTTGTACTCCATAAGTTTTCTTTCTTATGTCGAGTACATGTACGGTTAAGGTTGTCATATTATATGATGAACTTAGTCGGTGTTCCATAAGTTCTTTTATGTTGAGCCAAAAATAATTAAATTGATTACCTCGGTGATTAGTTTGGTTATTTGTATTCCAATTAGATTAATTATAGGTTCTCTTGTAATTAACCTAGTTGAGTTTTCATATATTCCACAAGTTCTTGTGTTGAGTATATGAAAGGCTACACTATCATGTTCTTTGGTTAATGTAGTCATATATTTCGTAAGGTTTTCCTTATGTTGAGTATTTGAACGGTTAAGTTAGTCATCTCCGTGTGATTGACTTAGTCGTAGCTCCGTGAATTTACTTATGTTGATCACTTTCAATTAAATTGATCACTTTTGTGATTTGATTTAGTTGCGTATTCCAATTGAATTAATCATGGGCTTACTTGTGGTTAATTTGGTTGAGATTTGGATATAGAAAATCATTCCTATGGTTTTTGGTGTCCAATATAAAATCCTTCTTTTCTTTCGAAACTAAGGTCGCTCTTGTTGTTCTCTCGGGAATGACATCAAATGGGGGAGAGTTCTTTTGAACTTGTGCTTAATAGTAATATCTTGCGGGGAGTGCGGCTGTGGAATTTTATAGGGGTTATCTTGTATCTTAAAACTCCTTTATGAATGTTGTTAGCTTCGGCTATTAGATTGCATCTAAATTAAGTTGGTATGTATTTTTCTTTTGGTCATGAAATGTCTCTTGTGGAAATTTCATTATGATCCCATTCTTGTACCTTTGCCAATTTTATTGACAAAAAGGAGGAGAAATATTGTAGTTCACACTACAAATACATATAGTTTTCGGATCATTGTGTAAGGGGGAGTGGTTTCCATGATCGAGATGGAGTATTGACTAAGGGGGAGTGATACATATCACCGTAGTATTATTGTGAAAGTCGTGATACAATTGGACTTTGATGTTATATAATAGTACTATGACACTGTATAATAATGATCGAGAATCTCGATTTCTTTCATTGTTATAGCTACGGATCTTCAACAACGATGGTGTTAAACTTACAACCTTTGGGATCATTGGAGTACTTGGAAGGACGAAGATTTCAAGGAAAGTTGAAGATTAGACTATGGAATAGGAGCCACTAAAGTTTATTTTTTTTGTATTAATAGTTTTGTCAGTAAAATTGACAAAGGGGGAGATTGTTAGAGCATAGCTCGGTCAACCTCGCATGCGTTGCTATCTCAAGCATGTTTATCAATGTTAGTGATCAAAACTATAAGTCTTGATTTTAGCCTACATAGCTAAGTCTCAGACTAGGATAGAAAAGTGTAGTTGAGCTCAAGGACTTCATGGCGATTCATCATACAACGACGAAGATCTATACAAGGAACCGTGGAACTGCATCAACAAAAAGGTATGTGGAGACTTGAACTTATCTATCACTCAAAAGTCTATCTCTTCTATCTCCTACTTCTTATGAGACAAAAGTCGTATGCTATATAGACTAGATCATACACATTTGACATTTCGAGTTGAGCATTCATTGCTTATCTTTTATCTCGAAATCGTGTGTTGGTAAAGCATTTCACTTTGATCAAGTTTATCTTCACCTAGTGATGAAAGTCATGAAAAGTTTCAATCACTTTGAGAATTGCTCTGACGTGAATCGGTCTGTGAATAACGGCTACATAGCGTCCTCTGAGAATGTCTCAATGATTGAAATGAGAGTTTAGATTACATAACCATGTATTCCTTGAACCGAAGTTTTCGAACTTTGTTGATCAAGAGAAATGGGGAGGATGGTGGAATTGGCTTGCCAAGTCCGCGAACCTAGTTTGCAGACTTAGTCCGCAAACTGTGGGAAGTTCTCGACCGAGAATTTCTGCTGGGATATTCCAAAACTCGTTTGTGTGCTAAGTACGCGAGCTCAGTCCGCAAACTGGCGGAAGTTCTCATCCCGAGAATTTCTGCTGAGTTTGGAAAACTCAACCGATTAACTTAAGTCCGCGAACTTGTTTGTGAACTTAAGAGGTTATGATCTAAAGATGTGCTCTGAGCATGAAACGTTAAATTACTAAGGAATGCTTTATGCAAACCGTGGCTATAATGTTCATGAGCCGATTCAATAGAATAGAATCATCTTTGTTTCAATTGTGTCTTGTGTAGTTACATAAGATCTCATAGCAATTGAACAACTCTTTAACTAGCTCATTTGAGTCAACTGAACTAGTTATGGTGAAGAAGAACAAGGTTAATATGAAACGCTCATATGGTTAACCTTTTGGGTTACTATGTTGAACCAACATACACGTACACGTTTGGGCATGGTTTTCACGAACCCAGTAAACGTCTACCCAAGTGTGTGTGACAAGCTAAGTTTTCGATCTAACGGTTGAGAAATATTAGCTTGAATCTAAATCAGGTTTTCATCTAACGGTGAATATGGATTGCTTTGTAACTAAGGAAAAACCCTGATTTGAAGCCTATATAAAGGAGACATCTAGCATTGTGCAAAACTAATCCCCACACGTCTGTGTGCTACTAGTGCGCCTTCTAGAGTCGATCTCCATTAACCTTTGATTTTCTTCTCTAAAATCAGGTTAACGACTTATAGACTTCATTGGGATTGTGAAGCCAGACCGATTCTACTTTATCGCAGTTGTGTGATCTGATCTTGCATCTTCTATCATACGAGTACAGTCAATTGATTGACTTGAGATCGTGAGAGTTCTCCGATAGGCAAGATAAAGAAGTCACAAACATCTTCGTCTCACTGTTTGTGATTCCTCGACAATCCGCTTGTGTAGTCAGGAAGGATTGTAGAGAGGTGATTGATTAATCTAGGCTGTTCTTCGGGAATATAAGACCGGATTATCAATTGGTTCTTGTTACCTTGATTTTATATCTAAAGACGGAACAAAACCTAAGGTTTATCTATGGGAGACAGATTTATCCTCTTATAGACTTTTCTGTGTGAGACATATCTGTTTATTATCAAGTCTGTGATTTTGAGTTACAACAACTCTTAGTTGTGGGTGAGATCAGCTAAGGGAATCAAGTGCGCAGTATCCTGCTGGGATCAGAGGCGTAGGAGTACAACTGTACCTTGTATCAGTGGGAGATTGATAGGGGTTCAACTATAGTCCAGTCCGAAGTTAGTTTGCAGTAGGCTAGTGTCTGTAGCGGCTTAATATAGTGTGTATTCAATCTGGACTAGGTCCCGAGGTTTTTCTGCATTTGCGGTTTTCTCGTTAACAAAATTTCTGGTGTTTGTGTTATTTCTTTTCCGCATTATATTTTATATAATTGAAATAATACAGGTTGTGTTTTAATGATCATCAATTGGAAATCCAACCTTTGGTTGTTGATTGATATTGATTGATCCTTGGACATTGGTTTTTGGTACCGTCCAAGTATTCCTTGTATTTGATAAAGACTCGCTATTATTTTTAGCTTGAGTAAAAATCAAATCAAGAGAGAGATATTAACTCCTTGAGATACTTTTATCTAGATTGAGTCTGACTATCTAGTTTATTTGTTTAAATTCTAAAACTTTTTGGAAGATGATTTTTGCAGTATTAATCTTTATGGTTTTCTATATTGCAATATGTTATGGGATAAGTGTGTTTGCGTCCGTGAACTATTATTGTCCTATATATTGTCAAAAGTTATCTCGTTTATATGTCGATATGCATGTATTGATACAAGATCGACGAACTTTTTGACAAACAAAAGTTAAGCCTATTATGTCAATTTATTGATGGAAGATAGGTTAAAATCTTTTGTTTACGAGGATTATGTCTATTGTATGTCGTTATGCAAATAGTGATGAAGATAGAATGAATCTTTGTATATTCCGCAATATTGATCTTTCCCTGATCCATATTTTATGTGTATACTGCAATGCTCCATAAGGTTTTCTTGTGTTGAGCATAAAACGATTGAGTTGATCATTCCTTTATGGTTAACATAGTCATAGCTCCGTAAGTTCTCTTATGTCGAGCATGTTCAATTAAATTGATCACTTTTGTGTTTAATTTGATTGTGTATTCCGATTAAATTAATCATGGGTTTACTTATGGTTAGTTTAATTGAGAATTTTGGATATGGAAAATCATTTCATTATGGTTTTTGGTGTCCAATAAAATCCTTCTTTTCTTGTAAAAGTAAGGTCGCTCTTGTTGTTCTCTCGGGAATGACATCAAATGGGGGAGAGTTCTTTTGAACTTGCGCTTAATTTCCATATCTTTTTGGGGAGTTCGGTTGTGGAATTATTTAGGGGTTATCTTGTATCTTTATAAACTCCTTGATGAATGCATTTATCTTCGGCTTTATGATTGCATCTAAATAATTTGATATGTACTTTTCTTTGGTCTTGAAGCGTCTTCGTGGAAATTTCATTAGGATACCGTTTTCATACCTTTGCCAATTTTATTGACAAAAAGGGGGAGAATTAATATGTAGTTCACACTACAAATACATATGATTTACGTGTTTTACGGGTCATTATCTAAGGGGGAGTGGTTTTCATGTTGAGACGAAAGTATTGACTAAGGGTGAGTGATACATATCACCATAGTATTGTTGTCGAAGTTGTGATATAAGAATTTTGATGTTGTGTAATAATACTATGACACTGTATAACAATGATCGAGAGCTTTTGTTTTCTCATTGTTATGGCTACGGAACTTCAACAACTATGATGCTGAATTGAACATCGATGGAATCATGGGAGTACTTGGAAAAGACGAAGTTTTCGAGTAATGTTGAAGCACCAAAGAGATCAAGCATGTGGACGAGAAGCTACAAAGTTTTATCTATTTTGTAATCCATATGTATTGATAGTTTTGTCACTAAAATTGACAAAGGGGGAGATTGTTAGAGCATTGCTCGGTCGAAATCGCATGCGTTGCTATCTCAAGCATGTTTGTCAATGTTAGTGATCAAAATTATATGTCTTGATTTCTAGTTTACTTATGACTAAGTCTCAGTCTAGGATAGTTAGGTATAGTTGAGCTCCAGACTCCATGGCGATTATCTTACGAAGACGAAGAACTACTCAAGGAACCAGTGGAACTTCATCCGACCAAAAGGTATGTGGAGACTTGAACTCATCTGTCACTTAAAAGTCTATCTATTGTATCTCCTACTCTTGAGACAAAAGTCGTATAAGTATGATAGTTTTCATACATATATATTTGCTATTTCGAGCCGAGTTTACTTGCTTATCTTTTTCTAGAAATATGTGTTGGTAAGCTTTTGCTTTAACTATTTTCATCTTTACACGTGACGAAAGTCATGATGACGTTTCAATCTAGAAAATAGCTTAGTCGATTCTTTTTGTCTAACGACTATTATAACATTATAGAAGAATGTTTCAATGATTAAAATGTGGAGTTGAGATTACGTAACCAACTATGGATATAAGCATATATAGTGTGTTCGCACATTAGTGTATAAATCCATGTGCTGGAAGCTAAGTGCGTGCATATGTGTGCATGTGGTATTGGTGAAGGAGACAGGTTAGGTACGCGTACTGGCGGAAGTTTTCATACTGAAAATTTCTGTTGTAGTTTGTGAAGTTTGCAAACTAAAAACCAGTCACCTTAGGTATGCGTACCCGTACGCGTACCCACGAAAGTTTTCAAACCAAAAATTCTGCTGAGTTTCCAAACTCAAGTCCGGTAGCTATGGTACACGTACCCGTACGCGTACCTAAGCTGGTTATATTTCTCAAATCGGTAGTTTCATGAACTTAAACAATAAATCAATAAGGAATGCAATCTTTGCAAACCGTGGCTATATTGTTCATGAATTGATTCAAGTGAATCAAACCGATTTTGTTTCAATTGTGTCTATGTAAAGATCTAAGCAATTGAACAACTCTTGAACTAGTTCTTATGAGTCATTTGAACTAGTTATGAGAAAGATGAATACTGTTAACATGAAAGTGCTCATATGGCTAACGATTGGTTAACTATTTGTGAATCAACCCAATGTACACGTTTAGGTACGGTTACTCAAACCTAAATGAATACATTTCATTTGTGTATGAGACAAGCTAAATTTCGATCTAACAGTTGAAAGATATTAGCTTGGATAAGTCAGGTTTTTCATCTAACGGTGAATATTGAATGCTTTGTTACCAAGGTAACTTAGATTGCAAACCCTGATTTAAAAACTATATAAGGGAGACGTCTAACAACTGGAAAAACTAATCCCCACACCTCCTGTGTGATACTAGTTGGTTTTGCTAGAGTCGATTCTCCTTTAACCGTAGGTTTCTTCTTGAGACCCTGTCGGTTAACGACTTAAAGACTTCATTGGGATTGTGAAGATAGACGAAACTACTTCTCTTGTAGTCGAGCGATCTGATCTTGCCATTTTCTATCGTACGAGTTCAATTGTAAGATTGGCTTGAGATTATATCTCCGATAGGGCAAGATAAAAAGAAATCACAAACATCTTCGTCTCATCGTTTGTAATTTCGCAATATCTAGTTTCGCTACCATACGATTTATATTATTGTGAGGTGATTGATAATACTAGGTTGTTCTTCGGGAATATAAGTCTTGTTTATCAATTGGTTCATGTTCACCTTGATTTTTATCAAAAGACGGAACAAACTTGTAGGTTTATATGTGGGAGACAGATTTATCTATCATTGTAGACTTTTTTGTGTGATACAGATTTTTTTATTAAAGTCTTCGACTTTGGTTCGTAGCAACTTTTGGTTGTGGGTGAGATCATCTAAGGGAATTAAGTGCGTAGTATCCTGCTGGGATCAGAGACATAAGGAGCGCAACTGTACCTTGAATCAGTGTGATATTGATAGGGTTCAACTACAGTCCAGACTGAAGTTAGTTTGTAGTAGGCTAGTGTCTGTAACGGCTTAATACAGTGTGGTGTTCAATCTGGACTAGGTCCCGGGGTTTTTCTGCATTTGCGGTTTTCTCGTTAACAAAACTTCTGGTGTCTGTGTTATTTCTATTTCGTATTATATTTTGTTATATAATTGAAATATCACAGGTTGTGCGTTGTATCGATCAATTGTGAAATCCAACCTTTGGTTATTGATTGGAAATTGATTGATCCTTGGATATTGGTCTTTGGTACCAACCAAGTTTATTATCCTTGTATTTGATAAAGACTCGCAAATTCTTATTTGCTTGAGTAAAGATCAAATCAAGTGAGAGAGATATTAACTCCTCGATATACTTTTCTCTAGATTGAGTCTGACTGTCTAGTTGATTCTATAGAAAGTATATTGGAGTTAGTCCATACAGATTGCTAATGAAAATATTGGGTGTGATTGTTAGACCCCCGCTTTTTCATTACCCATATATAAATATAGGTACATTTCATTTGTGTGTAACAAGCTAAGACAATCTAACGGTTGAAAGATATTAGCTTGAATCTAATCAGGTTTTCATCTAATGGTGAATATTGAATGCTTTGTTACCAGGGTGACATTGATTGCAAACCCTGATTTGAAGACTATATAAGAGAGAACTCTAGCAACTGGGAAACCTAATCCCCACACCTCATGTGTGATACTAGTTGCGACTAGAGTCGATTCTCGTTTAACCTAGGTTTTTCTAAACACATTATAGGTTAACGACTTAAAGACTTCATTGGGATTCTGAAGCCAGACCCAACTATTTTCTATGTAGTTGCGTGTTCTGATCTTACTTTGTTCTATCGTATTGAGTACTGTCTTCTCTAAGATTTTCTTGAGATTCAATCTCAGATAGGTAAGATAAAAAGTAATCACAAAGCTCTTCATCTCATTCTTTGTGATTCCACAATATCTTGTTCCGCTACCGCATGGTTAAGATTATTGTGAGTTGATTCATATTACTAGGTTGTTCTTCGAGAATATAAGTCCAGTGTAACAATTGGTTCATGTTCACCTTGATTTATCAAAAGACGGAACAAAAACTTGTAGGCATTTCTGTGGGAGACAAATTTATCTATTCAATAGACTTTTCTGTGTGAGACAGATTTGTTTATCAAGTCTTCGACTTTGGGTCGTAGCAACTCTTAGTTGTGGGTGAGATCATCTAAGGGAATCAAGTGCATAGAGTCCTGCTGGGATTCAGAGGCGTAAGGAACGCGACTGTACCTTGATCAGTGTGAGATTGGTTAGGGCTCAACTACATTCCATTCCGAAGTTAACTTGTAGTAGGCTAGAGTCTATAACGACTTAATATAGTGTGGTGTACAAATCTGGACTAGGTCCCGGGGTTTTTCTGCATTTGCGGTTTCCTCGTTAACAAAATTTCTGGTGTCTGTGTTATTTCTTTTCCGCATTATATTTTCTATATAATTGAAATATCACAGGTTGTGTGTAGTTCAATCAATTGGTAAATCCAACCTTTGGTTGTTGATTGAAATTGATTGACACTTGAACATTGGTCTTTGGTACCGTTCAAGTTGTTTCTCATAATAATCAGGCTCACGGATTTCTATCTTTTTGATTTGCTGATTATATTGAGAAACAAAGATATAACTCCTGGATGTATTTTCCTTGATTGAGTCTGACTGTCTAGTTGATTCTCTTGGAAATATATTGGAGTTAATCCATACAGATTGCCTAAACGAAATATTTGGTGTGGTTGTTAGACCTCCGCTTTTTCACATCTGTTAAAGGATAACGCAAGTGTCCTAAGATAAGCTCAACGAGAACCGTTTAAATTAGAATTAGGTCTAAATCAAATCTCAATAAGTCAGAGTGAACGATACTTTATTTACCACTAATCCAAAATCATCAAATATCTTTATATTTATTATTTTTATCCAAGTTTGTCTTGAAATATAATACTAATTTTTTGGAAAGTAAAAAGAGAATTAGTAAAGGTGGCGTGACTCGTGAAGAGTTTAGAATAGTTGAGAAGGTGGTGTGACTCTGAATTTTTCAGATAAAACATATAATTATAGCCAAATAAATTAGATTTCTGATGTGTTATGCATAATCAATGACAAATTATCAAAGTATCATATATATGCTAATTTTGATTTCTTTTTCGATTATACGTCCTAGTAAAACAAATAAATTGAAATAGTATAATGGTGAAATTGAATATATATATATATATATATGACTGTCGTTGCAATAACCTCTTTTGCTGTCATTCACATTTTTTTATAGGGTTGTAAGTTTGAGAGTGAAATTTAAAGCATACATGGAAACTCAAGGACTCATAATGATTGATGCTTTCTTATGCAATTAATTAAATTACAGTACTAATAGTTTCTATATTTTACGCACTATCGTCCAAAAAAACTGGTTCCACTATATTCCTACAAGAAATATTTGGATGTAAGTTTCTCATACCAATTAGACTTCTTAGCGGTCAGTGAAAGTTGCGACATAAAGGAATACAGAGTGCTTAAAGCTTTTGGACGTAAGCATTTCATACCACTTACATTCCTTAGCAGTGAGTAAAAGTTGTGACTTAAAGCGCATAAGAAATGGTTTGATTTCATAATCAAACAAGGCATATTCACTAACTTCAATCTGTAAAGATATTGTGCCTAAAGGGTATAAACATTGATTTTAATAAATTTAAAGTTGTATAACAGTTTTCCTACTTTGCAGTGAACAATTTTACCAGAATCAAATATAATCTTTTCAAAGATACAAAGATTATTCAATAAGTAGTTTCAATATTATCTAGTATCTCAAAATGACGAGGGTAATGAGTACATCACAGTATTTTCGATATTAACCTATACAGACATACCTTGTAAAATATTGAACGTCAAAAGATTGTTTTAACAAGATGTACTTGGTAATAGTGAAGTTCTAAAATGAACCAACTGTGGGAACATTACCAAGTTGATTAACGTACAAGTAATATTACTTAATTATAACTATAATAAAAATTATAATGCGGAAAATAAAGCAATCGCACAATGCACAAGATTTTGTTAACGAGGAAAACTGATTGGAAAAATACCTAGTATAATTTTGAATACTTTCACAACTAAGGCGCCACACAAATTGACTTCCGCAATTTCATATAGTTGAGAGCAAGTAAACACTCCTTCGTTAATTAGTTCCTTCAGTATCCCCTGCGTCTACAACCAATCTAACCAACGCACGTAAATTCCAAGACAAAGTCCACTATCTTGAGTTCATTCACTGCTGTGAATACTTTTGCTTTCAATTCATTTGGATCGTAACCCGAAATAGCAAAGAACTAAATCTGTTCAGTAACCAACTCACTTATCGATCACCCAAATCAATATTTAGATCTATGATAAAACATTGTGAATGATTTTCCTTTTATGTCAATAAACTCGTATGGTCTAAAGATTAAACCAAAAATATGATTATAAAAATAACCTATCTTGACGAACAAGCTCTATCTAAGAAAAATAATGCAACTAAACAGTTTGTTCGACTTTTCTACAAGTCTTATATATATCAAGAAAAACAACTTGTGGTTCCCAGATAATCAAGTATGCAAGAAGTAATACAAAGATCAGAACCAAAAAAAAATATTATCTTCAAGTCTTCAAAGTAACGGCTCTAAATAACTTGTCCTACTCTTGATCAACGCATACACAACAGAGCCTGTTAACGTTTATTAATCAACAGTTCTATCCCACATATCTAGAATCACTCAGATCTGCGATAGTAAATCTTCAAACAAACTTGAGTGCCCTTAAATAAATAAGTTTGATCTACCGAATATAACGACCATTGGTTCTTAATCAAATAAAGCTAACATAAAAATATGATTTAGTTCCCACCAACAATACTACTAAAAACTTCTTGATCCCAAAGAAGACTTAAACAAAGGAAACACAAGATGTTTCACTAAATTAAATTACTTTTATATCTTAACAAATTAGTTTCCCACACAATTTAAGTGATGAGTTCGTAAGAGTACAAGATTCCTTATTTATATAGTTATGACCAAGGCTTGTTTGGAAATAAGATCTACCAATTTCGAAAATCAAAATATGCAATATATGTTTATTCTGAAACAAGCAAATACAAATTGTATTTCAACTCATAAATTGATTTCTTTTATAGAATGACAACTAAGATTAGCTAGCACATATTCATGTACTTGACTTATATAACAACTAGAGATATGCAAACCTCTGGGATTGGGTAAGTATATAATTCGATGTAAAAATAGGTATTGAAAAATCGGTTTCCATGATCTTGCCTTGAGTATTAAAGGAATATACTTGAAAAATAAGATATTAGAGTTTAGCAATTACTATGTCGATACTTATGAACATTCCCAATCCAACTTGTGTACATCTATATGTCTACAGAAACCCGATGATAACAGACATATCGAAAATTTAAAAAATAATTATCAGATAGAGTCGTGATCGTCCCAGGATCCTGGGATCTGTCCTATACTTAGGATCGGTCCTGAGATCGGTCTTGAATCCTCTTTTCGACTGCGAAACAAATTTCCTAAGTCTACTTCCTTAAATTATGTTTCTGAAATTGCTTTCAACTATAATTCCATAGGTATAATGACCAAGTCATTGCTAAAATCTTAGTAACAAACTTAACTTCACATGTTATGTTTTCAATGGATAATGACTTGAAACGACAAAAAAAGAATTGGAATAAGTCAAGTCTGTAGTAACTAACCTCGAACTGAAGGATAATGTCTTCATCGTCTTCAAATTTTTTGAGGTCTTCATGAGTAACCAGAACAAGTCTCAATATTCTTATGTTCCTACGCTAACCTAACGAAGTTGACTTTAGTAATCAACTCAAGCGACTTTGAGTTTTGGAACTAAACTTGACAACCAAACTTGACATATCAACACTTGGTGGATTCAACCTAGAAGGGTTATAACATATCTAGTTATACCAAATTGAATCAGCGAAACATCATTAGGAAGCCAAGAAAACCAATATATTGATGCACACAATAAGCACACAAATCCCATTTCCTAACGATCGATAGTTAATTAAGGCTTTAACAAATCACACATTAATGCCATTTAAATGTGGAAGATTAGAAAAACCAGAATACATATATAAATTTCAAATCTGAATCCAAACGATAAGAAGAAAAGAATTCAAATTATTGAAAATTTTCTCAACAAAAAAAATCGGTAGCAGATCTCTAAATCGCGTAGGTAAAACTACTACTAGCTTCCTATTCTCCAAGCTAAAGTGTTTTGTTCTACAAAGACTCAACGGAGTAAGAAATAAGAAGGAAAATAAAAGAACATCACTCAATGAGAAGTTGCTTCTTACAGAAGTTAGAAGAAAAAAATATTTATAGCGTGTTTGGATACCAAAAATAGAAGTGCTTCTGCTTTCCCAGAAGCACAAGTCAGAAGCAAAATGTTTTTCCTTCACAAAAAGAATTAATTTATGGGAAAAATATAATTTGGTCCTTTTATGCCCGGGCCCACAACAGTTTGGTCTTTTTAGAAATCACCTTTTCCATTTGGTCCATAATTAATAAAAAATACCAAAGAGACAATAATACCCTTACCTAGTTGTTACGCCTTCAACACACGATCTCCCTAAAAACGCGTTAACCGCCTCTCTCCTTCTTTTTTCCATTTTTAGTCTCTTGGTTTTCATTTTCAGAGAAAACACAACTTATTCATCTTATTCTCTTCAAAAACCCAGAGAACGAACAACTTCAAACTCAAAAAATCGAAAAATCAAAACCACCAAAATCAGTTGAAATAAGTCGAAAATCATTTCAAATCGAAATCAAAACAGTCTTCAAAATCAGAAAACCAAACCCAAAAAATCGAAAACCCTAGAAAAATTAAAAGAAATCAAAACCCTAAAATGGGGAAATCGAGGAGGAAAGTAGTAGTAGATTCATCTTCAGACGAAAAAGTTGAAGAAAGAAACAGCCAATTAGTTGTTTATGAAGGAGATAATCAATAAGAAGAAGAACCAGTGACAAAGAAATCAAAAGCAAAGAAACCATTGAAAGGTACAAAAAACACTAATTCGAAGTTGATTTTTGGTCTTTTGAAGTTGAATTTTGATCGGTTTGTTGTTGATTCAGTTTGTATTCCAGTTTTTCTGCTGTCTGCATGAAGTTGTATTTCAGTTATAGGTAGGGTATATCTTGTCGGTCTTCATTTTGTAGAATGAAGTTAGTAGATCTATATGATGAAGTTGTAGAATGAAGGTGTATATTTGTTCGATGTTTGATGAATAATACCATGTTTTATGAGTTCATTCTTTAGAATGATGGTGTATACCTGATAGGTATCTAAAACGCCTTGATATTTATCTATTGCTTATGCTTTCTTTGCGAGTTTTCATGTAAATTATGTATCTTATGTGTGTGTTTGAATTTATTAGGTACAATGGAGTCCTTGGGAGCAAAAGAAGCAGAAAAAATGTCCATTTGGAGCGTAGAGGAAAAAAACGTCAATTTACAGGCGAGCTATACTTGGAGTCGGCCAGATTGAGCAAGAAAGAGGTGACAAAAGAACTGTCATTTCCTCAAAACTGATCGTTGAGTTGAGCAACGAATTAGGCTGTCGGTTCTCTGAAACCGACAAGCCATATTTTAGCTGGTTAGCCCTCAACCATTAAGTGGGGGTGTCGATATCAGTTTTCGTTCCTACATGACCTAAATTCGAGAGCTTTCTGTCTCTCATTCAATCCATTTCCTTTTCACCTGAAATTAAGAAAAGAACAGAGATGAACTGAGATGGAAGAGATCTTAATCAAAGAAATTCAAGCTGCTGCTATCGTCAATAGCAAGAAATTGAAGAAAAACATGGATCTGAAGTCGAGAAGTTAATGAGATAAAGGTCTGTTGTTGGTTGAAATTTCGATTAACGTAGGATTTACAATGAATTGGAGTTCTAAACAGATCAGGAATGATGGGTTTTGTTTGAATTGGGTTTCTGGGAATGCTTCTGATGTTATATCCAAGATGGGAAGAAGACAGAGAAGAAATGAGGAGATATGTTTTGCTGTGGATGAATTTAGGGATGGAGCTCGATTAAAGAATAAGAAGAAAGCAGGATTGTGGGTTTGAGATTGGTACTGCTACTGTGGTGATGAGCAAAGAAAGCTTGGGTATGCTGTTGATGTTGAGATTGAGGAAGACAATGATTGCAGGTGGAACTGGAGCTGGTTGTGTTAAGCGTATGATGGTGAACCTGAAATGGAAGATGGTGCTGATTCGAAATAGAGAATGGAATATGGTAGTTGGGTTCTGATGAAATGGAGTGGATTGAAGATGAATCAGAATGGTTGGAAGAGCTGGGACCTGAATTTGTTGTTGGTGCCATTGATTGGGGGAATTGTTGGTGGCAACTGTGATAAGGTGCAAATCTGCACGACTAAATTGGTGCCAATGGCAGTGACGAGCATATGCAACTGAGCTGGAGGAAATGATATTGAAGCTGCAATGAAGTAAACGGAAGTTTAGCTGGGCTGTGTGGAATGGAGTGTGTGCTGCAGGAACTGGGAATTGCAGAATAAGCTTGTGCAGCTGGGTATTACAAGAGAAGGCCAGGAAGATGCGGTGGCAGTTGCAGCTGGTGTTATGATGGGTTTGAAGTTTTAGATCAGGACAAGTAGTTATGGGTTGGTTCGGTAGCAGTGGAAGAGAAGAAGTTGGCTGTTGCGAATGACTGGAGATGGATCATTGAAGTTCTGGTTCTGGGACATGGAGCTGAAGTTAAATTGAGCCAAGAAAGTGCTAGGGAATGTGTAGACGGGTTATGCTGTGATGAATGAGCTGATGCAAGTCGTATGAGGTGTCGAAGTTGCAGATGTTGTGCTGCAACAATAAATGGTGGTAGCTGGTTGTTGGCCGTGGTGGACAAGATGGTGGTGAACTAGAAGGGTACTGATGCTGATAGTCAGTGAAGAGATTATCTGACATTGGTTTATCTCAAGATGGAGTATACTGTGTTGCTGTTAATGGGAGTTGCTGCTGGTTGTCTGGACAGAGTTTATGTGCTTGGTTATCAGCTGAAGATATTTGTTGTTGTTGTTGGTTCAGCCAAGGAAAGTAAACTGAAGAGCTGGAATCACAAGGGCTGTAAGGTTGTGGCGTATGAATTCAAAGAAATCAGGGAAGAAGGAATTTGAGGTGGTTGTCAGTGTTGGTTCGAATCAGTAAGTTACATGGGTTGCTGCCCTTGGAGTTTGTTGGTGGCATTGATAATGAGCTGCAGGGAGTGTGGCAGAAGTATGGCCGAGTCTGAATGGTGAGAAATTGCAGATGTATGGAATGTGGTACAGGTGCAGGTGATGGGGTTTAACTGATGTTGTTGTGTGTGCTGCCATGGCTCTGATGCAGTCGCAGTTTGCAATGGCCAGAGTTGAGATGGATTTACAGGTTTGGCAGAAGGAATGTTATGAGCTGAGTTACAGAAAATGGCGTGGAAGAATGAAAAGCAGGTGCAGTGCTGGGAATGGAGAATGTTGGAGCTGAGATGGGTTTATGGCGCAATTGTATAGCAAGTAATGAGTGGTGGATCGTGCTCGGTGGAGTCAAGGGTTTGAGGCAGTGCTGCAGTTGATTAAGCAAGGAAATGGAGGATACATGAAGTAGCTGCTGGTAAATGATTGTGCAATGCAAGGAGGTGGTAGCGACAGCTGAAATTGTGCTGATATGGTGAATGAATTGTTAGATGAATGCTAGGAACCAAACTGTGCAGGGAAGAAGAAAATGGCCTGGAGATTGTTCTAAAATCAGAGGAGACTCTGCTGAATTTTTTTCTACAGCGAGTCAACTCGGTGATCCGATCCGACTCACCTGGTCGGTTTGACTCAGGTGGACTTGGACCCGGGCTGTGGCTGCTAATGGGCTGCGGAGGTGGTCAGGCCTTGGTCGAGATTTAGAAGTCTGGTGCTGATTCACACACCAACAGGAGATTTATAAATACCATGTTTCTTCCTGATGTTTGCTGGACTTCATTTCTAGAATGAAGTCTAGAAAAATTGTACTGAGTTCATTTCTACACTGAACCATGTTTCTTTTGAAGGTGTATATCTGGTTGATGTTTGATGAATAATACCATGTTTTACGAGTTCATTCTTTAGAATGAAGGTGTATATCTGATAGGTGTCTAAAACACCTTGATATTTATCTATTGTTTATGCTTTCTTTGCGAGTTTTCATGTAAATTATGTATCTTATGTGTGTGTTTGAGTTTATTAGGTGCAATGGAATCCTTGGAAGCAAAAAAAGCAGAAAACGTCCATATAAAGCGTAGAGGAAAAAAACATCAATTTACAGGCGAGCTATACTTGGAGTCGGCCAGATTGAGCAAGAAAGAGGTGACAAAAGAACTGTCATTTCCTCAAAATTGATCGTTGAGTTGAGCAAAGAATTAGTCTGTCGGTTTTCTGAAACCGACAAGCCATATTTTAGCTGGTTAGCCCTCAACCATTAAGTGGGGGTGTCGATATCAGTTTTCGTTCCTACATGACCTAAATTCCAGAGATTTCTGTCTCTCATTCAATCCATTTCCTTTTCACCTGAAATTAAGAAAAGAGCAGAGATGAACTGAGATGGAAGAGATCTCAATCAAAGAAATTCAAGCTGCTGCTATCGTCAACAGCAAGAAATTGAAGAAAAACATGGATCTGAAGTCGAGAAGTTAATGAGATAAAGGTCTGTTGTTGGTTGAAGTTTCGGTTAACGTAGGATTTACAATGAATTTGAGTTCTAAACAGATCAGGAATGATGGGTTTTGTTTGAATTGGGTTTCTGGGAATGCTTCTGATGTTATATCCAAGATGGGAAGAAGACAGAGAAGAAATGAGGAGATATGTTTTGTTGTGGATGAAATTAGGGATTGAGCTCGATTAAAGAATAAGAAGAAAGCAGAATTGTGGGTTTGAATTGGTACTGCTGCTGTGGTGATGAACAAAGAAAGCTGGGGTATGCTGTTGATGTTGAGATTGAGGAAGACAATGATTGCAGGTGGAACTGGAGCTGGTTGTGTTAAGCGTATGATGGTGAACCTGAAATGGAAGATGGTGCTGATTCGAAATAGAGAATGAAATATGGTAGTTGGGTTCTGATGAAATGGAGTGGATTGAAGATGAATCAGAATGGTTGGAAGAGCTGGGACCTGAATTTGTTGTTTGTGCCATTGGTTGGGGGAATTGTTGGTGGCAACTATGATAAGGTGCAAATCTGCACAACTAAATTGGTGCCAATGGCAGTGACGAGCATATGCAACTGAGCTGGAGGAAATGATATTGAAATTGCAATGAAGTAAAGGGAAGTTTAGCTGGGCAGTGTGGAATGGAGTGTGTGCTGCAGGAACTGGGAATTGCAGAATAAGCTTGTGCAGCTGGGTATTACAAGAGAAGGCCAGGAAGATGCGGTGGAAGTTGCAGCTGGTGTTATGATGGGTTTGAAGTTTTAGATTAGGACAAGTAGTTATGGGTTGGTTCGGTAGCAGTGGAAGAGAAGAAGTTGGCTGCTGCGAATGACTTGAGATGGATCATTGAAGTTCTGGTTCTGGGACATGGATCTGAAGTTAAATTGAGCCAAGAAAGTGCTAGGGAATGTGTAGACGGGTTGTGCTGTGATGAATGAGCTGATGCAAGTGGTATGAGGTGCCGAAGTTGCAGATGTTGTGCTGCAATAATAAATGGTGGTAGCTGGTTGTTGGCAGTGGTGGACAAGATGGTGGTGAACTAGAAGGGTACTGATGCTGATGGTCAGTGAAGAGATTATCTGACATGGGTTTATCTCAAGATGGAGTATACTGTGTTGCCGTTAATGGGAGTTGCTGCTGGTTGTCTGGACAGAATTTATGTGCTTGGTTATCAGCTGAAGATATTTTTTGTTGTTGTTGGTTCAGCCAAGGAAAGTAAACTGAAGAGCTGGAATCACAAGGGTTGTAAGGTTGTGGCGTATGAATTCAAAGAAATCAGGGAAGAAGGAATTTGAGGTGGTTGTCAGTGTTGGTTCGAATCAGCAAGTTACATGGGTTGCTGCCCTTGGAGTTTGTTCGTGGCATTGAGAATGATCTGCAGGGAGTGTGGCAGAAGTATGGCCAAGTCTGAATGGTTAGAAATTGCAGATGTATGGAATGTGGTACAGGTGCAGGTGATGGGGTTTAACTGATGTTGTTGTGTGTGCTGCCATGGCTCTGATGCAGTCACAGTTTGCAATGGCCAGAGTTGAGATGGATTTACAGGTTTGGCAGAAGGAATGTTATGAGCTGAGTTACAGAAAATGGCGTGGAAGAATGAAAAGCAGGTGCAGTGCTGGGAATGGAGAATGTTGGAGCTGAGATGGGTTTATGGCGCAGTTGTATAGCAAGTAATGAGTGGTGGTTCGTGCTCGGTGGAGTCAAGGATTTGAGGCAGTGCTGCAGTTGGTTAAGCAAGGAAATGGAGGATACATGAAGTTGCTGCTGGTAAATGATTGTGCAATGCAAGGAGGTGGTAGCGACAACTGAAATTGTGCTGATATGGTGAATGAATTGTTAGATGAATGCTAGGAACCAAACTGTGCAGGGAAGAAGAAAATGACCTGGAGATTGTTCTAAAATCAGAGGAGACTGCTGAATTTACTTCTACAACGAGTCAACTCGGTGATCCGATCCGACTCATCTGGCCGGTTTGACTCAGGTGGACTTGGACCCGGGCTGTGGCTGCTAATGGGCTGCGGAGGTGGTCAGGCCTTGGTCGAGATTTAGAAGTCTGGTGCCGATTCACACACCAACAAGAGATTTATAAATACCATGTTTCTTCTTGATGTTTGCTGGACTTCGTTTCTAGAATGAAGTCTAGAAAAATTGTATTGAGTTCATTTCTACACTTGTTTATGGGTGAAAATTATTTTTGCCGGTTTTGGTAATTTGGGGTGTGTGGATGAGAAATGAATCTAAACCCTAAACAAATGCACTGCATGGGAGTGCTTGTGATTCGAGAAATCAATGTGTACAACTCTGACCTAAACCAAGAAATGGTCGTTTCAGACTTGCTTCGGTCACAAAGTGAAGGAGATGGGGTTGATCTTAGGGAGGGAAGCGAAGAAGGTGTTGAGATTGTGAAGGTGTTGGTTGTGTATGACTTGTATCAGAAAGCTGAACTGGCTTGCAGAATGTAAGCTATCAGTTCTGGTGTTTGGATACGGTTGTATCAACACTTGGTTTCAGTTGTCTTGGAAATAGGGAGGAGAACCTATTTATACAAGTCATTGAGCCTTACCCACGTCTCTCGTGGGAAGTGGAGGAAGTGGAGTGATGGAGTAGTGAAGTCGCGTGTGTTAGTGTCACACGATCAGTCTTGTCCACTTCTCCCATCATCACTAACCGTCCATGTCTTCCTGACACGTTCTTGTGATGGCGCGTTGTGCGCTGCACGCTGTAAACTGCCAGACCAATACCCCAGTATGTATCCCCCAGTTTGTGACATGTTTGATGTCTCGAATGTGTGGATCGTGGGACCCACAGAAAGTAGCATGTGATGCTAGATTAAATAACTAAGTTATTTAGGAAGTCGATATTTATGAAATATCGTATGTATTCTATGCATGTAATGCATCGAATATATTCAACATGTATGAAGCATCGCTGTTTTGAGGCTTAACGGAGTAAGTCACGAATTAAGCGTCTTAAAATAGCAGCACGTCCAGCCATCTTCGAGTGATCGTTTGGGGGATGTACAGGTAAGCCCTGACTTGGCCGATCACTCTGTGTGGAAGAGTGGTCGACGGTGATCGTGGTGATGCCTGACTGGTCGCCTAACTCCTGTCTTAGGCTGTCCGTCCAAGCTGGCGAAGTTGGACGGACTAGATGACTTGCGACCCACATCTGCGACCGTCGAATTAGGGTTTAGGAGGTGCGCAAGTACCCCTTTTCATCTTGATCGAATCCAAGCATGGGAGAGGATTTTGGCAAAACCGATCGGGCATGCGTGTAGACGGCTTGCCAGCGTTCGTGTCTGTACCTCACTGTCCCATGGAGATGTGATCTAAGCCACTCAATTTTTCCGGCGAAGTTGAGTGGTCGAGATCGTTTTGCGATTGGGACCGCACGACCATGCCTAGTTTGGGCGCACGAATCGAGGCACCTAGTCATGGTCGGCCTTGGCCGATTGGTCACACATGTAGACGGGACCACGGTGATTGTGTTGGTATGCTCTGGGCCCTTTGAATCTACATCTACACCCTCCATCTATGCCTGCGAAGATGGATGGTTGAGACTGATTTGCGACACATGTGATGTGCCGCAAACCCTAATTAGGGTTTCACGTCCACGCTACTTTGGCTGGACGAATTAGCAAGCCACGCTCCTCTTTTGGGGATGTCGACCATGTGGGGACCACATTGGGCCGGTGACGAACACGTCAATACCTGCCTGACGGCTATGGGTCCGATCTAAGCCATCCAATCATGCCGGTGAAGTTGGATGGTCGTGATCAATTTGAGACCTTTAGTGGAATTTCCTGCGACCCTTTAAGCTTTCACGCCGGCCCAACTTCGGGCAACCGTACATGGTTCTGTGGCTAGGTCAGGGGAGGATCGATAGTGCAGGCGTGAAGGGGGCCCGCCGGTGTGTAGGAAAAGCTTTGTCCAACCGGTCATGGGATAATCCACGCCGTCCAATCATGCTGGTGAAGTTGGACGGTCGTGATGAATTTGAGACTGCCGCAGGCGGTCTTGTGTGCACAAGCTTTTCCAAGCTTCTCCACACCAGCCTAACCATCCCATTCTAGGATGGTGTTCGGTGGCCGTTTGGGAGGCGTGGTATGTATTCGACCGACCATGGCATAAATGGGCCCGCTGGTGGTCATTAAGGTGGTAGCCTGCTCCTGCTGAGGATCGTCTAGGCTGGTTAAATCATGCGGCCAACTTACGTGGTCGTGATTGTTTCTGAGACTGATATGGACAGTCCAGATTCAAATATGCTCAATCGGGCTAGTATAACACCCCGAGAGATGTAGCATGTACGGGTATTTCGTGTATGCTTCATTATTAACACTTGGAGATTCGTGTTACTCTGCTGAGAGCAACACTCAGTCGTCATGCCGCACTAATAATGAGAGTTCTGCAGGAAATACAAAGCTAAGCATGCATTAATAATGCTATAAATTCATAGGGTACATGGGATTGTTGCCACATGCTCCATTCTAGGTAAATTAGCGAAGTGAAGAAGTATTCATCATTTTATCAGTGGCTTTATCCTTTGCAGGATGTCAGCGCATAAATTTGGTTTCACAATTTTAGCCCTGAACTAAAATCCACCATCAACATTAAGTCCCCTGCCTAGCACATAATGGTTACACCATTGTGGGGTAGGCATTAGATGGTGACATATACAGATAAAACTTATGAGACAAAGTTAGATGTTACCAGGAGAGACGAGTCGTCCTGTCCTTGGAGCATGTCAAGTTCAAGAGGCGTCTAGGCGAGCGTTCCCCTAGCATGATGTTGGTCTTGCCTGCTTCGATCGACCTTGCTATGCCTGCTTCGGTCGAGAGCCTGCTTCGTGATTGCTCCGCTCGAGCGTGGGGATGATGTGCCTGCTCGACGGACTGTTGTGCCTGATTCGCTCGATCGTGGGACTCATCATGCGCCTGCTTGCTCAAACGTGGGCTTGTTATGCCTGCCTTGCTCGAACATGGGACCCGCGCGTGCCTGCTTTGCTTGGGGCCGTCTGTGCCTGCTTCGACCAATCTGGGCTGGCTGTGCCTGAACAAGCAGGACCCGCCGCATGCCGGCTTTGCTTGGGGCCGGTTGTGCCTGCTTCGACCAATCTGGGGCTGGCTGTGCCTGATCAAGTGGGACCCGCCGCGTGCCTGCTTTGCTTGGGGACGGCTGTGCCTGCTTCGACCAATCTGGGGTTGGCTGTGCATGATCAAGTGGGACCCGCCGCATGCCGGCTTTGCTTGGGGTCGGTTGTGCCTGCTTCGACCAAACACCATACCTGTTGCCTCACCCCAACACCAGACTTGCCCCTTGACCAACACCGACCTTGCTGAGTTGATGAACCCGACCTTGTTGACGGACATCACTGCTTCGATCGACACCGGCCGTGCTGTCTTGTTTCGTTCGGCCTTGTGACCTTGATCAACACCGGCTTCGTGGACTTGACCAACACCGGTTTTGTTTGCTAACGTGGCTCAATACCAGCCTTGTTTGCTGACGTGGATCAGTACGAGCCTTGTGACCTTGATCATCCTTGACCAATGCCGGCCTAACGTGACCCAATACCGTTCTACTTGCGTGACGTGATATCAGTCTTGCTTGCGTGACGGGATATTAGCCTTGCGATCTCGACCGGCTTTGCGGACTTGACTAACACCGGCCTCGTTTGCTGACGTGGCCCAATACCAGCCTTGTTTACTTTGCCCAGCCTGGTGTATTTTAACGTGAATGTATGTCTTGTCGTGAGTGACTACACATCCCATGCGTTTTCATACAAGTACTGACTCCCCCGCTTTTATTTTATTGTAGGATGAACAAAAGGGGTCTTGCTAAGATGTCTTCTGGGGATAATGTTGATGCCAAGTTAGGGAGTGTTGACAGCTTCAATGATATGCCGAACATAGATGATGAGTTGTTCACCGCGCCCTTTCAACTATCTGAAAATATCTGTTCCACAAGATAACCCTTCTCCTATCGACTTCAAGGTTTGTCATGCTCCGCTGGGACCTTATGAAGGATGGATGAGACGTATGTTGAGCAATGAGTACATCAAAGATAACTTGACCAAAGCGCAGATTATTGATGTAGCTTGCGTGTTGAAACGGATCGAGAGGATGTTAAAGTGGCTTATGGTGCGAACGTTGAACCGGCTCCTGGAGAGAGTGTTGAAGCAAGATTCTGAAGCGAAAGTGGGTCCCGGAGAGAGCGTTGAGGCGGCTCTTGAATAGACCATTGAAGCATCTTCTGAAGAAAATGTGGAGGTGGCTCCTGGAGAGAGCATTGAAGCAGGATTCTGAAGCGAACGTGAGTCCCAGAGAGAGCGTTGGGGCGGCTCTTGAATAGACCATTTAAGCAGCTTCTGCTGGAGGGAGCATTGAAGTGGCTTCCTCTTCAGTTTGATTTACTTTTGTGAATTCCATGCTTCTTGATTGACCATCTCTCTCGTGTTGAAGAAGTCCTTGACTGACGGTGAAGGAACTTCGTGCCGAGCCTCAGTCCCCAAGCGTGGTTTACATGGTTCTATCTTGTATTCCCGATGGGTCTTTTGTACGTAATGGTCGTTGATATGGTGAAGCTCTGGATGGTATCAATTGACAAGCAACAACAGTTCTTGGCAGCAGCTGTGATCAGAAGAGACTGGCAGGGAGAGGCGTGGTGGCAACTTGTACGAACTTGGCACCCTCTTAAGTCCCAGGTGCAGTCTCCTTTGGTAACATAACTAATTTTTCCACGAGAGACATATTCTGAAAGTGTCTCTCATTGATGTAGTTACCATCGATCCAGATATGCAATATCTTGGACGTTGTTTCATTATTGCGGCAGTCGTGCATGTGGTACTAGAGTTGAAGTTGGCAATTTTGGACGCGCAGGATGTTGTATCTCGGTGGCTTTCCTCTTGCTGCTTCAACGAAACTGATTCTTTCTAGCAGGGCAGATGCTGTTGTAGATGAGCGTTCAACAGCTTCACGAAGTCCAGAGAATGACCAAAAGCGCAGATTTTCCAACATAGCACGATAGACATGCACTATCGTCTGATAGAGTGACTCGCCCGGATTTTGCTCGACATGACGCGTGGACATCGTTATCTTCTTGAGGCGACTCTGTTGAGGTATCGGCTCCAGTGGAAGATTGCCGTCATAGAGCGTTGATACGTTGCACCGGAATTCTTTAAACCAAATGGAAGTACAGTATAATAAAAATCTCCGAGAGGAGTTCGAAAATCTATCTTACTTTTGTCATGCTCGTATATCCTTATCTGGTTGTAGCCGCTACATCCATCCATGGAGGAGAATATGTCGTGTCCGCTGGTTGCATCTGATTTGTCCATTTTCCTAGTGTCTGAACTGCAACCGGCTTGGATCCGGGTATGACATGTAGATGATGGGTGACCAATCTAAATCTGGCATTTCTTCATACGTCAAGGAAAATATGTCCTGGTAGTCCTTGAGAAGTTGCACAAGTATCGTGTGTTCCTCCGCAGACAAGGTCGAACTGATGGAGATAGGCCTAGGATATTCCTCATCCCCGATGTTGACCACTTCGAGCTCATCAATTATGGAATTGATACCATTCTGCAGCTGTCGTGGACATCCGGTACTTCCTCTCGTGGCTCGTCATTGTAGTAGGCTTCCGTACGACCTTTCCTTGGCGAACCTTGGATGTCCTGAAAGTCTTGAGAATAATCACATTCGAAGACGCTCCTGTGTCGATAAGGGCCCTCTTGAACTCTGAATCCTTGATACGTGTTGTGACATGTAGGGCACGGTTGTGACCTTCTCTGGTTGATTGCAGCAAAACGTCTCCGCCTGCTGATTCTTCGAGAGGTGTAAAAGTTCGCATAAACTTTCCTAGAGAAACTGCTTCCTGATCCGGCCTCTGGTTCATAGTGAAACTATTGACTTGAGGAGGATCGTTATGAGGATCAGTCCCCGGTGTAGGAGTCTCCATGACAGGACCGCTCATATCTGATGTTGCTTCTTTGATCAGGTCCATGTAGGCCCGCGCCGCTGAAGTACCTTCTCCGGGTGCGTTGAATGTGTTTCCTTGTTGGCTCCAGGGGCTGTCACGGCTCTTGTGGCAATCGATCAGTTAATGTTTTAAGAAAAGTGAGTACCTCTTTATGAGTTGTAGCCATATCCGTTTGAGTCTTAGCAAGAACTTCATGCCTCTCCATCAAGTCTGCGATGGTAATGGGAGATGGTCCTCCTCTCGTCCCTCCGGCTCCTCATCCTGACGAAGGAGTGGAATCTGTTGCTCTGGTAACCACCGGAGGCGTTATACTTGAGGAGATGTCGGGATTCGCGACTGCTCTGGCTCTGGTGATGGGAGGCGTTACACTTACTGGAACATTTCCTGCTCCGCTGACGTTGGTGGTAGAAGTGACGGCTCCAAGAGATGTATTTACCACAGTAGCTCCACTGACAAGTACATCAATACCGAGAGTGTTATCCACACTAGCTCCATCAGAATTGATTGTTGATCCAGACCTGAGTTCTACCATCTTGAAATGGATTGATGATTGAATTGGTCCTAAGATCTACCCTTTTCGAAATTGATAAAATTGAATCGGATTTTGAAGAAATTGACTTTACGACCGAGAGATTAACCTCCCACTGTGGTCGCCAATTGTTTATGGGTGAAAATTATTTCTGCCGGTTTTGGTAATTTGGGGTGTGTGGATGATAAATGAATCTAAACCCTAAACAAATGCACTGCATGGGAGTGCTTGTGATTCGAAAAATCAATCCGTACAACTCTGTCCTAAACCAAGAAATGGCCGTTCCAGACTTGCTTCGGTCACAAAGTGAAGGAGATGGGGTTGATCTTAGGGAGGGAAGCGAAGAAGGTGTTGAGATTGTGAAGGTGTTGGCTGTGTATGACTTATATCAGAAAGTTGAACTGGCTTGCAGAATGTAAGCTATCAGTTCTGGTGTTTGGATACGGTTGTATCAACACTTGGTTTCAGTTGTCTTGGAAATAGGGAGGAGAACCTATTTATACAAGTCATTGAGCCTTACCCAAGTCTCTCGTGGGAAGTGGAGGAAGTGGAGTGATGGAGTAGTGGAGTCGCGTGTGTTAGTGTCACACGATCAGTCTTGCCCACTTCTCCCATCATCACTAACCGTCCATGTCTTCCTGACACGTTCTTGTGATGGCGCGTTGTGCGCTGCACGCTGTAAACTGCCAGACCAATACCCCAGTATGTATCCCCCAGTTTGTGACATGTTTGATGTCTCGAATGTGTGGATCGTGGGACCCACAGAAAGTAGCATGTGATGCTAGATTAAATAACTAAGTTATTTAGGAAGTCGATATTTATGAAATATCGTATGTATTCTATGCATGTAATGCATCGAATATATTTAACATGTATGAAGCATCACTATTTTGAGGTTTAACGGAGTAAGTCACGAATTAAGCGTCTTAAAATAGCAGCACGTCCATCCATCTTCGGGTGATCCTTTGGGGGCTGTACAGGTAAGCCCTGACTTGGCCGTTCACTCTGTGTGGAAGAGTGGTGGACGGTGATCGTAGTGATGCCTGACTGGTCGCCTAACTCCTGTCTTAGGCTGTCCGTCCAAGCTGGCGAAGTTGGACGGACGAGATGACTTGTGACCCACATTTGCGACCGTCGAATTAGGGTTTAGGAGGTGCGCAAGTACCCCTTTTCATCTTGGTCGAATCCAAGCATGGGAGAGGCTTTTGGCAAAACCAATCGGGCATACGTGTAGACGGCTTTCCAGCGTTCGTGTATGTACCTCACTGTCCCATGGATATGTGATCTAAGCCACTCATTTTGTCCGGCGAAGTTGAGTGGTCGAGATCGTTTTGCGATTGGGACCGCACGACCATGCCTAGTTTGGGCGCACGAATCGAGGTACCTAGTCATGGTCGGCCTTGGACGATTGGTCACACATGTAGACGGGACCACGGTGATTGTGTTGGCATGCTCTGGGCCCTTTGAATCTACATCTACACCCTCCATCTATGCCTGCGAAGATGGATGGTTGAGACTGATTTGCGACAGATGTGATGTGCCGCAAACCCTAATTAGGGTTTCACGTCCACGCTACTTTGGATGGACGAATTAGCAAGCCACGCTCCTCTTTTGGGGAGGCCGACCATGTGGGGCCCACATTGGGCCGGTGATGAACACGTCAATACCTGCCTGACGGCTATGGGTCCGATCTAAGCCATCCAATCATGCCGGTGAAGTTGGATGGTCGTGATCAATTTGAGACCTTTAGTGGAATTTCCTACGACCGTTTAAGCTTTCACGCCGGCCCAACTTCGGGAAACCGTACATGGTTCTGTGGCTAGGTCAGTGGAGGATTGATTATGCAGGCGTGAAGGGGGCCCGCTGGTGTGCAGGAAAAGCTTTGTCCAACCGGTCATGGGATAATCCACGCCGTCCAATCATGCTGGTGAAGTTGGACGGTCGTGATGAATTTGAGACTGCCGCAGGCGGTCTTGTGCGCACAAGCTTTTCCAAGCTGCTCCACACCAGCCCAACCATCCCGTTCTAGGCTGTTGTTCGGTGGCCATTTGGGAGGCGTGGTATGTATTCAACCGACCATGGCATAAATGGGCCCGCTGGTGGTCATTAAGGTGGTAGCCTGCTCCTGCTGAGGATCTTCTAGGATGGTTAAATCATGCGGCCAACTTACGTGGTCGTGATTGTTTTTGAGACTGATATGGACAGTCCAGATTCAAATATGCTCAATCGGGCTAGTATAACACACCGAGAGATGTAGCATGTACGGGTATTTCGTGTATGCTTCATTATTAACACTTGGAGATTCGTGTTACTCTGCTGAGAGCAACACTCAGTCGTCATGTCGCACTAATAATGAGAGTTCTGCAGGAAATACAAGGCTGAGCATGCATTAATAATGCTATAAATTCACAGGGTACATGGGATTGTTGCCACATGCTCCATTCTAGGTAAATTAGCGAAGTGAAGAAGTATTCATCATTTTATCAGTGGATTTATCCTTTGCAAGATGTCAGCGCATAAATTTGGTTTCACAATTTTTGCCCTGAACTAAAATCCACCATCAACAACACTGAACCATGTTTCTTCTTTGATGTTTGCTGGACTTCATTTCTAGAATGAAGTCTAGAAAAATTTTTGATCTAGATTTTACAATTCATTATATATAATGGACATCATTTGGGAGAATGAAGTCCATTATTTAGATTCTTCTTGTGTTGGTTCTTCTTTGTTTGAGTTTATTTTGTATAAAAATGGAACATGTTTCTTCCGTAAAATTGTATACCTAGATTTTGTACAAAAATGAAGTAAGCAGGTGTTGACATCATGATGTTTGTTGCACTTCATTTGGGAGAATGAAGACCATTATCTAGATTGATTCTTGAGTTGGTTCTTCTTTGAAAGCATCATTTTAATGAATGAACTTCGAACTGCTTGAGATTTCACCCAGTAGAATGAAACTGAAGTATTGGTCCTTCGCAAGCCACACTTTATCTTCTTTTATTAGATAACATTCATAAAAAAGTAACCATTAATCTTCTTCTTTTTTATCTTTAAAAAAAATGTAGATAAAAAGATAAAGTGTAGCTTTGCTGGAGCCATTGCTCTTGCTGATAAGATTAAAGCTCTTCAAGAAAAGGAGGATTTGAATGAAGAACAGAGAAATGCTTTGTATAGGAGTCCTTTGGGGAATGTAGCCAAATTATTTCTGGAAGACGACATTGTTGCTACTGAATGGAATAAGTCAACACCTGCTGTCCAAGTTGTCTGCAATGCATACCAGTTCATTCCTGATACAAATAATCATACATTCGTTTTCAAAGTAAAGAGGGAAACATATGTGCTAAGATCCTCACCTGAAAAGTTGTCGTTAGTGTTTGGAATACCATGTATCCCTGGAGGTGGAATAGAAGAATCTTTCTTGGACTCTAGAAACCTAGCTGACTACTCTTCTGGAAGGTTCTATACAACCTACAAATTTGTTCCACCAAAAAAGAAATCTTCTGATATAAAGAACACAGAATTGAAAGACAAAATCGTTGAGTTGATTAGGAATAAAGGATCTATTGAAGATCTTGTAACCATGTTTGAACTCTTTCTCTTGTCTACTATTTTTCTTACTACTGGTGATGGAGGTTCTATCCACACCAAGTACCTAGCCTGCCTAGAGTCAATAGATAGAGTATCTCTACCGCATCTCATACACAAGCATTTGATGGAAATCTTGAGAAGAGGTTCTTCTGAAGGGTGTTACCTTTACTTGTTGGTGAGATGAAAAAATATTCATAATTATGTTTCTTCATTTTGATGTTTGATGTTGAAATGAATTGTTGATGATAATTGACTAGTATAATTCTTCTTTTTACAGCCTTGGTTTCCTGAGCATTCAAAGAAATTAAAACCCATGTGGCAAGTGTAGAAATCAGTAGACTACCGTCCAAGATTTGCAAGGTGGAAAATCGATATCATTTGCAAATACTTAGCGATGAATTTTGATGATTTTGGAGAGGTAAAAATCTAGTTTAACATGGTAGCATTGTGTTGTATTTCAATTTTCACATAATGAACTATGCTGCTTTAAGACAAAACTGGGAGTTCATTCTACAAAATGAACTCTGACTGTTAGTGTCGATTCCTCTGGCATTCTGGTTCATTCCTTGTAATGGATACCTACACAATTGAGTATGCAATTGTGTGTTCATTATGTGAAATGAACTCAAAAAAATTGTTGATAATATCTGATTATTTGAATTTTGTGTGTGCAACTATCAAAAAATTTCTTGGAAGAATATACTGAGGCTGAGAAAAAGCTACTGTAAAAGCAAAAATCCAAGAAAAGAGCTGAGTTGCTTCAGGAAGAATTCAATCAAATGACCGCCCAGATAGAAACTACGAAAGATACACATGTTCAAGAAATAGAGGACCTGAGAGGTAAACATGCTCAAGAGATACAACAGTTGACAACAAAGCATGTTGAGGAGATGACGAATATTTTGTTAAGGAAGGAAGACCTTGACAAATCACTTGCAGAAGCCACAACTTCAAAGACACTCTTTGATAGAAAGATGAAATTCCTTGAAATGTACTTGGCTTCAAAGCAACCTGAAGTTTATGCATTGCTAGCTCAAGGAGGGAATATGGCGAAATTCATGGCAGACCAAACATTAGAGTACATGCGTACACTTTTCATTGATGAGCATAAGAGTGCATTGTTGAGCGATCAAATAAACAACATATTGAATCAACCAGTGGATGAAGCCGTGGAAGCTGGTGTTGGAAATGTGAATGAAGATGTTGGAATGCATAGTGCTGCTAAAGATATGCAATCAGTACCAAATGCTGCTGTGGATGAAGAAATTGGAACTGATGATGTGGAACCGGCTAATGATATGCAAGATCCAAGAACTGATGATGTTGAAGCTGCTGGAGGTTCTGATAATCTCTTTCCCGTATTATCTGTTGGAGATCCTTCTATTGAAGTTGATGCAAGTGATATTCAGCAAAATCTCCTTGATGAGATGACTGAAGAAGAGCTTCCTTCAATTCCAAAAGACAACACCACAATTCCTCTCACTATTGATCAATGTGTGAACCTGGGTAGGAATTCCAAATTTTTTCTTCCTTCTGCAAAATTTTTAGATTTACAGGTTGGAGTTCATTCTGGAAATGAACTCTTACTTTTCAAGCATAGGTTGGAGTTCATTCTCGTGGATGAACTCTGGCTACAATATAGAAGTTGGAGTTCATTCTGAGGGATGAACTCTGACTTTTCATGCAGAGGTTGGAGTTCATTCTCATGGATGAACTCTGGCTATAATATAGAAGTTGGAGTTCATTCTGGAAATGAACTCTGACTTTTCATGCAGAGGTTGGAGTTCATTCTCATGGATGAACTCTGGCTACAATATAGAAGTTGGAGTTCATTCTTATGGATGAACTCTGGCTACAATATAGAAGTTGGTGCACAAGTCGAACACTGAAAAAAATTAATCTACGCTTCTTGAATTATTTTTAACAGCAAGTAACAAAGATGATATATTCGTGAGAGAAGAGCATGTGAGTCTGCAGCTTATTGATGACAAGAATAAGAAGAATGAAGATTTGAATGATGACGAAGCTGACACCATCATCAAAGCTACAGTAAATGAGATCAACTGTAGTCCTCCTAGTTTCTCAATTGGGATGACACAGTACCATCCCACCCCTGTGTCACAAGAACCAACTGGAGCGGTTACTAGGTCAAAGGAAGCAAAGACAACTACCGCAGACGTGGAGACAACTTCGCAAATAGTTGCAGAACTGAATGAAACAGGCCTTGGTTCATCGATTGAGCAGACTCAGCACACACCTGTGAAAGTAGTACCGGAAGAAAGTAGTAGAATGGGCTACTAGATCAAATAAACCAGTGAAACCAATATGGGATGAATTTATATCTGGATCAGATTACAGTTTAAGAAAAACAAGATTCAGACTGAAGTTGAACAAAGAAAAGAAGGTAGTGTCAAAGAAATCACCTGAAGCTGATAGAGATGAATAAGAGAAGAAGAATAATGTACAGAACCCTGTTGGTAAGAGGAAAAGAGGATCCGAGCCTGCAAATGTTCAGGGAGATCGGATTCAAGAAGCAGCACCACATGCTCCTAGAAGAGTAAGACAAGTAATCAAGCCAGATCTACTAGAACTGAGAAGATCTCCTTTTTACCACAAATTTGATAATGCTGCGCTGGCGGTATTTGGTGATTTCTTCCGCAAAGCTATGACTACGTATGTTTCTCTTACTAACTCTTTATATGTTTCTCTTCAACAATTCTTTTTTGGTATAAAACTTTTGACAGTTCATTTTTCTTTGTATTTGCAGTCAAGCAGCTTGGAAAGCAGAGAATCACAAGCAAATTCCAATATCAGTTCAAGGGAGTGAAATCGTTTCTCTGTTGTTTAATGAATACTTGGACACCACCTTGTTGGACTACTATATATGCAGAAAGTATAAAGCTGCAAACAAGGATAGAATATTCATAGATAGCGAGGACAGTGAGACTCGGAGAAAGTATATAAACTTCAAGATTATGAATTCAACAACATTCGTAAGTGTGTTTCTTCCTATTCATTTGATAAAAGTGAATTGTTTGCTTGCAGTTTATCTGATTTAGAGAAAAATGCATGCTATGAAGGTTATTTTATTTTTATCTATTTGAACTGTGTAATCCAGCATGCATATAATGAACTTCTTATCTGGTTCATTTCTCTTTTTGTTTTTCAGATATATTTTGCGCAGCACAATGAACTGAAAAGAACGGAAGAAGTTGATCAGTTTATAACATGCATGGATGACAAAACCGAAAATCTGCTCATTCCTATGAATACTGACCCACACAGTGGTAATGCGAAATCAAAAAGGCCTCTAGGTGAACACTGGCATCTGCTGGTTTTTGACGTCGGCAACTACACATGGGAGCATTACAACTCCATCAAAAGGGAAGAGCTTGGTAAGCAATGCAAGACTGACGCAAACAGAATGGCTGGTTACTGCATGAAACACATCAACTTGTGGCTACAAGCTCATGGTAGGGAAATATGCACCAACGTTACCTTTGAAAATCTTCCAGGAGTGCCAGATAAAGGAGCATTCCCAGGTTGCCTGTTGTACACCTGCTATTGGATCAAGAGAAGCGTCAAGCCAACCACAAACAAGTCGCAGAGTGTGATGAAGAAAGCTGACATGGTAGAGAGGATGCAAGCAAGAAGAGTTGGGATGGCCTACAAACTTCTTACTGCATTAGGAGATGAAGAGAGCTGGGGTGAATTTACCAACTCAGAATACCTTAGCAATTGCTTACTTGGAACAGATTAAAACAGAAAAACTCTTTTTAACTATAGTATTTTGGACAGTAGATTACTTCTTACTGCAACTGAAAACTCTTATGTCTAATATCACCTGAATTAGCTTCTAATGTAATTGATACTCTAGTATGTTTTATATTTTCATCTATAATTTTTGGATAGTAGATAATATCAATGTTTTGTCTTATGTATTTTCTTCCTGTATTATGCTTTGTCTTACTGTCTAATGGATACTTGTTCATTCCTGTAAATGAAGTTCATTCCAGAAATGAAGTGGGTTCATTCCAGTACTTCTAAGAAAAAATGGACTTCAATCCAAAAATGTTTTATCTTTTCATTTTGGATAATCTTATGTCTTATCTTACTGTCTAATGGATACCTGTTCATTCCAGAAATGAAGTGGGTTCATTCCAGTACTTCTAAGAAAAAATGGACTTCAATCCAAAAATGTTTTATCTTTTCATTTTGGATAGTCTTATGTCTTGTCTTATTGTCTTATGGATACCTGTTCATTCCAGTAATGAAGTTCATTGCAGAAATGAAGTGGGTTCATTTCAGTAATGAAGTTCATTGTAGAAATGAAGTGGGTTCACTCCACTAAATGAACTTATATAATAGAAGTCCATTCTGAACAATGAAGTACATATCCAAAAATAGAAATAACATTTCAAAATAGCAGTTCTACAAAAAAAAAGGAGTTCATTCCAGAAAATGAAGTTCACAAAATAATTTCACAAAAAAGGAGTTCATTCCAGAACAAAAACAAACTAAAAAAACACCAATTCATATCAAAAACTAACACCAGAAAACTAATAAAAATGTTCAGGCATACTACTCCAGAATTAATACACGACATGTAGCTTTGTTGTGGTTCCCAATCTTCTTGCAATTTGAGCACTTCATAGGCCTCATCTCCTTCTCATAGGCACTGCGAATACGTTTCTTTGGTGGTCTTCCTGGATGTGGCCTTGGAATACCAGGAAGGACTCTCTCTTCAGGTTCATAAGCTTCTGACCTGTCGTAGTTGGGAATGGGTCGAATTGTAGGAGCATAAGTATTGCGAAAATTATCTGAACCAAAGTAAGGCTGAATATAAATCTCAGCACCCTTCATAGTAATAGCAGCACCGGCGTGAGCACAAGGGAAACCAAACACTTTCCATCTTTGGCAAGTGCACGTCAACTGCATCAGATCAACAACATGAGAACTGGGAGAGTCAACCTCATATATTTCATTTCCTGACTCGGTAACATCCCATGTACGACCTATATCGACATGTGACTTGAGTAAAGCTTTATATATGGGAGCAAGCTATCTAGATAAGTTCTACCAAGATCACGCCTTTCTGAACTCATCCTCATAATCTTTATCCTGAGCTCATCAACAAGAGCAGATGGAGGCAAATCCCTTTCACGATGAATCCAATTATTGAAAGATTCAGCAATACTTGATGAGTGTGTCTTCTACCTACATCCTATGAAGAAAGCATTTGCCTAATGCTTGGGATCGATATTTCTGATGTACTTGGCAACCCAACCACACCCTATGATGCACATCTGATTCAAAGCAGACTCATATTTGGCAACCTGTAGCAGTATGCAGCTTTATGGAAAAAATCCAGAACTTGTTTATACTTCTCATGTCCTTTCTTGATAGGAAGGTCAAATGATAAAAACAGTAACTATGATAAGAGTTAGGAAAATACTTAGGAATACTTTGCTTCAGCCCTTCATGACGATCAATGATAAAGGTGATAGGACGAGAGTCGACACAATGCTGCAAGTTTTCCATGAACCACTCCCAACCTTCAATGTATTCTGAAGGAACTAAAGTAAACGCAAAAGGAAAAAAACTACATAATGAAAGAAAACAAAAGAACTAAAAAGTGTCAGTTCGTTAAGAAATCAATGCATACAAAAACTTAACAAAAAAATGAAGGTTCATTCTTAAAATGAAGCAGCGGGAATACTTCTTAAAATGAAGACATTAACTAAGTAAAAAATAAACAAAGCAGCAGGAGTTCATTCCCACTTATGAACAACTAAAAAACTTAACAAAATGAAGGTTCATTCTTAAAATGAAGACCTTCTTCTTAACAAAATAACAAAGTAACAGATAAACAAGCAGCAAGAATACTTCTTAAAAAATGAAGACCTTAACGAAAGTAAAAGATAAACAAGCAACAGGAGTTCATTCCCACTTATGAACAACTAAAAAACTTAACAAAAATAAGGGTTCATTCTTAAAATGAAGACCTTCTTCCTAACAAAATAACAAAGTAACTGATAGGAATACTTCTTCTTTAACATAAAAGGAGTTCATTCTAAAAAATGAAAAGCCTTAACAGAGAAACTTTATTCATTCACATTGCTCTTAAAAATCAAACAACAAACTAATATGAGTTATACAAAAAAGAAAGAAAATTTACCTTGGTTCCCATTCACTCCAGTGGCAGCCATCAATGTTCCCTTGAATCTCCCACTGAGAAATGTTGCATCACAGTAAAGCATAGGGCAAATAAACCTGTATCCTTCGATACATGCAGTAAAACATATGAAAAGCCTCTCAAACCGTTTAGTTTCTTTATTATATTCAAACTTAATAAAGCTGCCAGGATTGGTAGCCTTTATTGCTTCAACATACCAAACAAGATCTGTATAACTTTTACATCATCGCCATATATCTCTGCCTGAGATGCTTCCTTCCCTTTATAAGCATGATGGTATTTTTTATGTTAATACCGTAACAACTCTTCACCCGAGCAACCATATCATTAGGCTTTATCGACGAATTTGACTGTATTTGATCCTTGAATAGATGTTTTATCAATTTCTTCTTCACAGGGGTTCCTTCAGCTTATAAGCACCACCACATGTATGATTCCCATCGAATTCCTTGATAGCAAAGACACTTTTCGCGATATCAATTGGAATAGCGTGCAGATACCAAGAACAATCTGCATCCCTACCACACTTGACCGTGTACCTAAGTCTATCATTCTTAACCTTTGCAATTGTATAACCAGACTTGCTGCAATATTTGCTGACAGCTAACCGAACTTCATCAACACCACCGTGAAAAACTTCACCAACACCTTTAAAAATATCCTCCTAACCGTCAGATAAAAGAGGTTTTAATTGCTCATGACCTTCCGTCAGGTATTTAATCTTTGAAGTCTCAGTGAACCCACTACATGATTCATCGTCACTGAGCGACTGCGTGGAAATACCAGATGAAGAGCTAGAAGCACCAACATTAGAAGCCTCCTCAACGAACAAATCAAAATGTGACAATTGCTTTGAACAAGAAACAACAATTAGTCCTTGAAGAGAATAATCACAATTGATGGCAACTTTATCACAACCTTCGCTATCCCTAAATCTTATGCTCTGAGGAGTCAAGTTTCTCCAATAATCACAAACATGTATTTTGAGGTCACGCATCATCGTATCTAAAGAAACTTCCAATGAAATATCATCCCCTTTGTAATACACAACTGCATAACACCTAGAAAGGGCCATACTGAACCTGGAAACAAAAATGAAGCTTTACATAAACAATTGAACACACACACAAGCTAAACTTCATTCCAATAAATGAACACCTAAAACTCTTAATAAAAAAAGGAGTTTATTCCAACATATGAACAGCTAAAAAAACTTAACAAAATAAAGGTTCATTCTTAAAATGAAGACCTTCTTCTTAACAAAATAACAAAGTAAAAAGATAAACAAGCATCAAAGAATACTTATTCTTAAACAAATAAAGAGTTCATTCTAAAAAATGAAGCCTTAACAGAGTTCATTCTTAAAATGAACTAATAAAAATAAAATGCATAAACTTGATCTTCTGCTTAACAAAATAAAAAGATAAACAAGCAGCAGAGAATACATATTCTTAAACAAAATAATGAGTTCATTCTAAAAAATGAAGCCTAACAAAGTTCATTTACATTTGATCTTAAAAATTAAACAAGAACCTAATTGTATGAATACTCACTAAACATGATTCGTAAACACACATTAGGTTTTGGTTACTTCACTAAACCTAATGATCTCCTGATAAGAAGAGAAGCACAGCCGATCCTACAAAAATTACTTCAAATAAACAATTAGAAAAAGAATTAGTATGGATACTCACCGGAAACAAAAAGAAAATTCAGATCTACTCCAATCTTTCGAATACCAAATCAACTCCAATCTTCAAATATCAAATGTTCGTAAATTTGATCTGTAATTCATAAATCAACAACGTCAAATCGAATAAATCTTCGAAAACCAAAATCAACTCCGTAAAAAGATCGAATCAAATCAGATCTGTAAATCTTTCGAAAACCAAAATCAACTCCGTTAAAATCGAACCAGTCTTCTAAAACCAGAAAATCAACTACGTAAATCAAATCAGTCTTCGTAACAATGAATTCCTCATTAATCTGCTATAAATCGAATGAATCTTCGTATCAAAAACAGAATCAATCTTCGTAAAACCCTAGAAAATGGTTTTGTAGGAGCACAAAAACGAGAGCAGCAGATGAAGTAGGAGAGAGAAAATAAAACTGAAACTAATTCTTGCTTTCTGCTTATATACGGTAGTGAAAGGGTATTTTAGTAACGAAAAAAGAATATTCCGTGTGGGTGGACAAAACTCTAGGACCAAACCATTATTTCTAGGACCAAACTATAATTTATTTTACCAAAAAGGACCAAACAGATAGTTGACTGAGTCAACTGGACCAAACTCATCCTAATATATTATTTCTAGGATCTATTGGTATTTCCTACTTAATTTTTCGCTTCTAGAAATCATTCTGAAATTGTGTACTCAAACTAACTTTTGACTTTTCTGTTTTCAGAAATCATTTTCTAACTTCTGGAATGACATTCAATCATGTTGTTATTCCGGAATAAAACAACTTTTTAATTTCCGGAAGTTGTTTTCTACCATGCCAATTATTTATTTTTGACCTTTTGGCTTCCAAAAGTTACTTCTGTTTTGCATCCAAACATGCATCCAAACATGCCAATGGAGATAGCCTTGCTCTCTCTCCCCTTTGGAAGTGAAAAATGAAACCTAAATCAGTAAATCCGGGTTCTTCGACCCAACTCCCAAGACTTATCACGCGGTAAAGATAGAACCCTTAGCGCTTTATTTCTTTTTATTTGTTTTTGGAAACTCTTTTTGTTTTTGTTTTTGTTTTTGTTTTTGGAAACTTAAAAAATTATTCTACTACTTAATAGTCCTTGCTGGTTTTGCGTTTCAAGTAATGTAAACATCAGATTTCCAGAACCACAATCATCATCTTTACAGTAGCAATGAAGAGATCCGCAGCATTAGCGTCGCTTCTTGAAAGCTACAAACAAAAGAAGAAGATACGATTAGCAACAAATGTGAAAGTCGCTGAAAGATCGAAGAAACAGAGCAATCTAGTCTCAAAACCAAAACAAAAGCAGTTGATTTCACTTCCAGAGAAGTAAGATTCGTTTACCCATTGCTATTTATGTGACATTTCGTTAATTTATTTATTTATTACTGATTGTGGGTACTTGATTATATGATTTAGGTATGAATCCTTAATTGATTTCTTTGAAAGTATGGAAACTTCAATCAGATTATTCAGAATGAGACAAAGAATAACAAATTTTACTGACATAAAATCCAGTGTTGAATGTTTGAATAAAAGGTAAGAAGATTTCTCTCCTATGTCCTTTGTATTGAACATTTCTAGGGTTTACTAAAAAGAAACTAATTTTCAGTGGTTCTGATTTTTAGGAGGTTTAGTTATGCAAATTTGGCTCAATTGAAGTACATATTACCGGAGAAGATTGTGTTAAAGAAGGTTATAATACAAAAAGATGAGCGCACAGAGTTTAAAGAGTATGACCTTAATATTAATCTGCAGAATCTTGAGCCTGGGAAGGGTTTTTCAAGTTTGAAAGAGGAGTTTCGATCCGGGCTAATGGATTTCTTGAAATCCCATCCCGAGGTATAGTTCTGTTTATTTTTATTCTTGGCTATGTGATCCCATTTCTTAATTTTGTTCTGATCAATATACAGTGACTTGGTTCTATACTTCTATTGGTCTATTGTCATCATGTGAGGCTACTAATGAGTAAATTCATAATCTTGTGCTGATGAAAGTTTGGTGGGTTCAGTAAAAATAGACCTGCACATCAATAAGATATGCCTATTACAACTTGCGTTGGCGATTTTCAAATGTCCACTAAGTTTTATCGTAGCTGAGTTTTCTGTTTAGAACATAAATGTAGATTGTTTATGTGGTAGTGGAGATTTGTTTTTTAGGTAAAGCTATTTGTCGAGTAGGATCCTGTAAAACATAGGATGGACAATTTTCAGGAGGCTATCCTTACTAGTCTTTATTTCTACGTTCTGCGTCGCGACAATTTTCAGGAGGTTATCCTTGCTAGTCTTTGTTTCTACATTCTGCACGCTAAAATGATGTTCCTTTGATCAGGGTGAAGATGTTCCAGAGGGTTTACTGCCAGAACCGTTTAACGGAACTAAGCAAGTTAGCATGAATGAAGCTACCGATCTCCCTCGTCAAAATCCAGTTTTGGCCTCTCGCATATCTGCTCCCCCTCAGCACACTCTAGTTGCAGTCTCTCACATACCTTCTTCTTTCCAGAGGCGATTTTCTTCCAAGGATTCAATCTGTGGAGCAGAAAAAATGAACCTACGAGGAACCGTTCCTCTAGGACCTGTCACATCTGATTTTTCAATACCTAAGAGCGTCTGTATACATCAACATGATGATTCAGCAACAAACATGTTTCTTACACGTCCACTCGCGAACAATTCGTTATTGTTCAGTACTCCTGTGAAGAATGGGAGCCGTCTTGCAGTTTGTGCTGATGTCATCGAGGGGATGAAACCCAAGGAGAATGAAGATTGCTTTTCAAAACATGTTGATGTCGCCGAGGATGTTCCTGTTAAAGTTACTCCAGCAAGGTTGATGCCTGTTACGCCTGATTTGTCAATGCGTAAGAGAGTCCCTATACATCAAAAGGATGATTCAGATTCAGTTGATTCGCCGAGCAAGTTACTCAGGCGTCCACCCACAAACAGGTCATTATTTTTTAGTACTCCTATGAAACCCGAGGAAAATAAAAACTCCTTCTCAAAACATGTTGCTGTCGTCGAGGGGACTCCTGCTAAAGTTATTTCTACTCCATCGAGGTTGATGCCTGGCACGCCTGATTTGTCAATGCGTAAGACAGACACTACACATCAATATGATGATTCAGTTGATTCAGCGAGGCTTAGGCGTCCACCCACGAACAGGTCGTTGTTTTTTGGTACTCTAATGAAACCCGAGGAAAATGATAATTCCTTATCAAAACATATTGATGCCATCGAGGGGACTACTGCTAAAGTTATTTCTACTCCATCGAGGTTGATGCCCGGCGCGCCTGATTTATCAAAGTATAAGGCATCCACTTTACATAAAGATGATGGTTCAATAGACAAGTTACACAGGTGTCCGAGAAGGTCGTTATTGTTTAGTTCAACTGTGATGAATACAAAAGCTAAGGAAAAATCAAATGAGGGGAGATCTTCATTTTATCTGAATAATCTACTTGGAGCAGAGCTTGTGCAATCGGTAAATCACCACATTAACTTGATAGGAATCATTGCAAGAGAAATCTTTTTAAAGTCTTATATTGGTTTTAAAACAGGAACAGCCTATATTGAGTATTTGAAGTCAATGTTTTGTTGTGATCCCAATGGATTATTAATTAAGTTTGTTATTTTCAGATAAGAGAGAATGAGACAATTTCCCGTGCAAAGTTCAGGAAAAGGATGATTGCATGCCTTCCAAAAGTGTTCGACATGATCCATTTCATGTTTCAGTCAATTAAGCATAGTGTTACTACAACAGAGGAGGTTATACGAAAGATCACTGCAAATCCTTTTTATATAACTGATAGAAGTGAGACCCTTGATGCTTATCAACTATTATCACAATCTGAATTTCAGAAGCTTGATCTAACTTCAATCTTTTTCTAATTGTTGTTTTCAGAAGAAATTGAAGCACAGCTGACACTTTTGAAAGAACTGCTTCCAAATTGGATTTCTGAGGTGGTGGTATCTAGCGGTGATACTCTCTTACGGTAAGCTTCGGCATGGTACCATGATGTATAAAGCCATTTGAAATGCTGATTGATACTTACTGCAGTCTATTTTCAGCATTTGCATCTAGCTTTCGTCCAGTGTTTGACCTTCTATACATTTTTTATGTGATTCTGTTGCAGCATCAATAAGATGAGAAGTACTGACGAATTGCGAAGAAGACTTGCCCAAGCTGTCTAAGACTGTTAAGATTTTTTTGGAAACTCTTCTAATAGCTGTTTCAGTCGTTTATGGATAAATTTTACTGGCAGTAGCTCACACCTTTCTTCTTCCTGTGACGGATAGCAATTCATTTTAATTTATTTTCTATGTTGCTTCCGTTGTTAACATAGTTCACATGGAAAGCAGCAACCTTTTAAGAACATGCTTTCAAGTCTGTACATGTTACTAACCCTGACACAGCTTAACCTAATCTAATACAAAGTTGATTTTCCTTTAGTTCAATTCGCAATCCAGTTTCTTTTCTTCTGTATTTTGTTTTTCAAGATAAAGCCGAAAAGACCAAATGACGGTTCTTGATCAGCTTTTATTCCTGTTCCGGGCTGGAATTTGATATATATATATATATATATATATATATTTCCCTTGTTGTTGTCCTCGAGAAAGCTATGGAAATCTGAGTTCTGCATACAGTCCGGACTCCGGAGTATTTGAATATCATTCGGACACTGAATTACGATATTCATGTAGCTTACTAAATATTCTTCAAGAAAGCTTAATTTGCTTGTTTCTTTTTCTGGTCGGTAGGTTAAGCTCTCCAAATACGCCGACTGTTTCCAATCTTTTGAACTCCACTGACTTCCTATTTGATTGTCATGAACTAGCATACTACTCAAATGTCAAGGAAATTTGAGTTAGGTAGTGGACTAATGGTAGAAAAGCATCAAGGATAATGATAAAGCTGCTTAAAATACGAAAATAAACATCAAGGGTTCTTACCTCGGAGCACTACTTCATAGACAGGTCAAAATTAAAAACCTGCGACAATATTGTACAAAAACTGGAAAACCAGAGCACAAGGATGGCAGGGGACAACGTAACTCAGCCTAGCAGACTAGTCTTAATCAAATCTGTTCTCTCAAGCCTTCCTATCTACCAGATGGGTTGCGTTGTATTGCCAAAGAAAATTACACATAGGCTCAATGCAACACAACGTGATTGATTACTGGTGGGAGAAGAAAAACAACAAAGGTTTTTATTTGAAAGGATGGGATTTTTTTTGTAAAATGATTAGTCAAGGAGGCCTAGGTTTTAAAGAGGCACACAAAATGAATAAAGCCATGATTGCTAAACTGGCTTGGAGGTTAATAACCCAACATAAAGCACTGTGGTGCTCCATTTTACGGGATAAATATTTCTGTAATTTCTCTGTTTTCCACGTAAAAAAACATTACAACCAGTCATGAATATGGAAATGCATTCTACAGGGTGTTTCATTTGTTCATAAATACAATTGTTGGGAGGTAGGTGACGGCAGTATGACCAATATCTGATATGATAATTGGATTCCAGGCATTACATGTAATCTTGTAACATATTGTGAAAACAGACACAACTGTTATAACACTTGTTATAAACTCGGAAACAAAGAAAGAAGTGGAACTCGGAGAAAGTTAGAAATAACTTTCCCCAAACTATTTCTTATATGATTCTATGAATTAGAGTTTTTACTAATAATGATGGCATGCTACATGCAGATAGGTTGAGATGGTTGTTAACTACAAATGGAGAATTCACTGTGAAATCAATATATGAGAAATTGCTTAATCCAAATGAGATCATAAAATATGTTATAAATAATAACTCCTCACAGGTTGCTATATTCTAGAAGTCTTTCTGGAACTTGAAAGTTTCTCAAAGAATCAAAAATATTTGTATGGAAATGTTTGCATGATGCATTACCAGTTAGGAAGAAACTAGGACAATACATGAATGATGTAGAATTGAAGTGTATTTTATGCAATAACCCTTGTGAATCCATTAAACATCTGTTTTTTGAATGCACTTATGTAAAATCTGTCTGGATGCTTCCTCCCACTGCTGGTATGAACTTTAATCTCCACTCTGATTCTCCCATACTGGGTATATATTCTGATTGGATAGCAACGAAGCGTTGGTTTATTTGGAAGGAAAGATATTTGAGGATCTTCGAAAATAAATCTAACACTAGTTTACAGACCTCCTTGGCTATTCAAAAACATCTAAACTACTGGTCTCTACCTACAAGTACTCTGCAAAACTTAAACATTGGTGGTACTTATAGGAGTAATAATGCACAAGACACTAATAGATATTCAAAAGATAATCAGAAATGTGAAACACCCCAAAAGGTTCGGTTCAAACTAAATTTTGATACTTCATGGTTAAACACTACTGTAAATACAGGTTATGGATTAATTCTTCGTAATGATTCAGGTATAGTTGTCTCAGTTAGATCTGGGACAATCCTCGGAGCCAGTACTGAAGAGGTAGAAACTTTAACTCTCTTGGAAGTAGCAAAGTGGGAAAAAGACATGAACTTTCGAGACTTCTGGATTGAAGTGGATTGCCAGAGAATTATCAGTTTTGCCATATGAAGTAATAACACAGTTCAATGGAGGAATCATGCAATTATCAATGAAGCCATAAGAATTCTAAAGACTTGTTCTAATTTTTGGGATTTCTCATTAGGAAAGGTTATCAAGTAGCAGATAGGTTGGCAAATGAGGCAAAAAAACAGGGTTCTCATAAGCAACAATGGATCTTAATGTCAAGCTATCTTTTTTCTTTACTTATTTTAGATAGTCAGTCTCTACTTTCAAATGTTGTTTTTCTTCAAAACTCTGAGGAACAGGTACTGTTGGAGGATTTCCATATTTCAGGACATGCAACTGAAATAAGGACAACCAATAAAGATGTTACCTCTGTGTAATTCTCCTTTCTGTTTTTTATAAGATGTTTAACTTTCAAAAAAAAATGGTAGAAAAGAAAAGGTAATAGATCGCATAATCGAAACATGGTGGTACCAAGGTGCAAATTTGGACAAGCAAAGCATACTTGATTTGTTCTTTTTTCTAGCAAGAGAACCAACTACTAAGACAAGCTCAAGAAATAAATCACAGAAACAGAGAAACATGATTATTTCATATATCCAAAGTGCTTTCAGAGCATTGTATTCATTTGACAAATGTTAGTCATTTAGGGAAGGTTGTCATACGAGTTTTACCCTTTAAAGTTGACATAAAACGGGCTAGTGTTTTTGTTTTGTAAAAACTATCAAATAGTCCTAGTATTAGAATAAATAAATCCATATGGTCATGTTGACTTTGTACAATTGCTCTAGGGTCTTTTTTAGGGAAAAAAAATTATAATTTGGTCCTAAAAATTATTATTTGGTCTTAGGGTAGACACTACCTCCGCGGAATGATGTCATCAATGAGTCATCGTTTTTTAAAAACTGTCAGAAATACCCTTCTTTCTATATTTTTCTCTCCATTCATAAAAATAAATAAAAAGCTTAAAAATGAAATATCTTTTGAACCATAAGCCAAAAGATAATAAATTTTATATTCGGAAAGCTCTCGTTGAGATCTATCTAACAAGCACCATTATTACTATATTTCGAAGCTTTTAATTTTTACATTATCCTTTAACTAAAAATGAACAACCATACAAGTTCATTTTACAAAATTGACTACTTGAATGAACTACCATATTATCTAGTCCATTCTACAAATGAACTGCTTGAATGAACTACATATGAGTTCATTTTGTTAATGTACTACTTGAATGAACTACCATATTATCCAGTTCATTCTACAAGTGAACTGCTTGAATGAACTACATATGAGTTCATTCAAAAAAATGAACTCCGAGGATGAACTAACATACGAGTTCATTCTCAAATAAACTATGTATGAGTTCATTCTATAAAGTAAACTATTACGATTTCATTCAGCCATATAAAATACCATTAAGAGTTCATTCTACAATATGAACACCTATCACGAGTTCATTCTACAATATGGACTACCATTTACGAGTTCATTTTCCAATATGAACTACCATAGTTAACACATATTACGAGTCATTCTATAACATGAACTACCATAATTAACTATCATTACAAGTTCATTTTTCAAAATGAATTACCATTCCTACAATATGAACACCTACCATAAACGAATTCATTCTACGAAATGAACTGTTAGAACTAGAATAAACTAACATACTATAGAATATTGTTCATTCTTGGATATGAACTACCATTATACCAAATTGTTTTTTACAATTTTAAAACATAGTACACTGGGTACTCGTTGTGTAGATCTCGTCGAGACCTTTCTGAGAGATGTTTAATTTTTAAGTTTTTTTTGTTAATATTAGACTAGAAATAAATTACTAAAAAATAAAATAAAGAAGAGATAAAAATAAATAAAGAAGTAGTTAGTATGCACAACTATACATCACGTGAAGTAAGAGAAAATAAGAGAGGGAGAAAAGGAAAAAAGAGTACTTTAGATATCTTAATATGTTTAAATAAATAAAGACCAAACTAAACTCCTCTTTCTCTTTTTGTTGGTGGACCAAACTAACTTGGAACCACCTAAAATAGGACAAATTGAAATTTCCCCTTTTGTTTTATTTTTCTTAGAGTGAAAAGGTTAACGGGTTAAGAACGCGGCCAAATTGAGTAGTCTATTTCCGGGATAATGACTATCCTTATATGAGCAATGATTTTTAATGTCATTCTTCATCAATGGAATAAGTTAGGGATGAGTTCGATTGAAAGTTTACTTGAAAATCCTTTGATGATAGGACGAATGCACCAAGTAAAAAACTAGGCTTTCTTATGCTCGAGTATGTGTGAAAATCAATTTTGGTTTCTCATTCCCCGAGTCCAAGTTTGTGCAACCCTCTATATCGGGGTGCACGTTCCAGTCACTCTCATCAGAGGATTTCCCCCCTTAAAAACCAGTTTAGGTATTTTATTTCCATATAAGAAATACTTTTCATCAAAACACTAATTTCCGTACAACAATAATAATAAAGCTGACCACGCCATGGATTTTCTCAAGGCGATACATGTTCAAGGTTTGAATCAAGCAGTTGGGCCTCGTCAGTTTCGTGCTGTCCTTAGTTACAGATTGGGTGTTCCTTTGTTCGTGGAAGGTAGTTTATGTTCGTGTTGTAACCTTACAATGGATATATATGGTGACCATGCTCTCCACTGCGCCAGTGAGATCGGTGTCAAATTTCGACATGATATGGTGCTTGATGTTTTTGTGGATATATGTTACAAAGCCGGTGTGGCGGCTCGCAAAGAAGTTCCTATGGGTTTTCTGTCTAATACAGCTCACGCTATCAGGCCTGCAGACTTGCTTGTTTATAACTGGGACAACGGTCGGGATGTTTGTTTTGATGTTACCGGTGATTATCCTTTCACTAGTGCCCGAACCACTTCTTTCACACCAGGCCAAGCTGTTTCTGCTGCAGTCAGTCGCAAACGTAGTAAGTACTTGGATAAATGTTTAAAACATGGGTATGAGTTCGGTGTTCTACGGTTTTCAACTTTTGGCGAGTTAAGTGAAGATACTTGTGTATTTTTGAGAAGACTGAAAAATTTTCTTGCTAGCCAAGACGCTAATTGTAAAGTACCTTTTCCATAGAATAAGTATTACTATTCAGAAAGGGGTTGGTGCCCAGATTGTTGCTAGGTTACCAACTAATTCCATGTAATTTACTAATTGTTTTTTTATAATAATAATAATAATAATAATAAATCTTTGTTTATATTCTCAAAATGATTATTACATTTCAAAATAAAAAACGATGCAGATTGAGTTCTTCTTTATGATGTTTAAAATTTTATGTTGCACTGTATGTTATTCAAATCTAGTTAAGAAACGTGGACATGACTAATTTCATGATGAACAAATGAATATGATCCATTTGGTTCGTGTCTGATTCCAAATTATTTTGGGTGATGATTTATCTTTGTTTTATCATGGATGAACTTTTATAGTCAAAATTACAAAATTTTCTTGAAATAAACTGAAGGAGGTAGTCGATGATATTATTTATCTACATATGTTTCATATATCCATAAGGAGTAAGTAATGAAGGATTTGGGAAGAACCGCATATGTGATTGTTGATGGTGGATTTTCAACAAAGGTCAAAATCATAAAATCATGATACTGCATGTTTCTGACCCGGCTTCAGGAACGCATGTGACGATTCATGTTCTACGATCCGTGAACCGTTTCACGATCTCTGATCGAGTTCCTCTCAGAGCCATGATGAATATGATTCTCGAAAGGCCTCCCACTAGCTGAGCGTTCGATGCTACGCATATCATCATGACCTCTACGTAGAATAACATAATTGGTCGGTCCTCATACATAATTGTTTGTTGAGAGGGCTTAACGCCTTCAGGACGTCGGCGATACTCGTTGTTCCCTGACTACATAGAGACTCCTCTCTACATAGAAGAAATTGGGCGGTCCTCCTACATAATTGTTTGTTGAGAGGGCTTAACGCCTTCAGGACGTCGGCGGTACTCTTTGTTCCCTGACTATGAAGAGAGACCGTGTATAGATTCAGGCGGCTCTCCTAAATAATTGTTTGTTGAGGGGGATAAACGCCTTCAGGACGTTAACAACGCTGGACGATTGTTCCCTGACTATGCACCTTTTCAGAACGAGTATGATGCTTCAACTATCTCATATCTCGATTCTACAATAGATTAATTCTATTGTGACATTCGCCACTGAATTCCTACAAAATAATATATTATATCTCATTACTCCGTTTCATGAATCCTCGGCTGCCTCCATGGATTAGTAATAGATAACCAATTCATCTCATTATCCCGTTCCCTGAATTCCCCGACTGAATTCATGGATTAGTAATAGGTGCACAATCCATAATTATTGCTCTGTTTCACGAATCATTCTCCGCTGAATTTCATGAATTAGTAATAATTACTCAACAATCGGGCATCTGGACTATCACTGAGCAAGCCCCAACAAAATGGTGCAAGTGTACTCAACAGTGATGCACGAACGAGCATTCGAAAATATCGACAAATGAGGAATCCTACACAAAACAGGAGAGAGAAAATAATAATAAAAAAATAGAAAAGAGGCGCCTAGGGACCGGGCCCACCGGCCGGCCGGCCATGCCACCGTGGCCGGTCCCCCACGCCTCTTACTTTTATTTTTCTTATTTTATTTATTTTCATGAACTCATGAAAACTCCTTCATTCAAGCAACTTTCCTTGTTTGAGCAAAACTCACGGTTTCTCCATATTTTCACGATTTCATGAAAAAATAATAAAATAGGGAAAGATGTTGCGGGATCGGGCTACCTAGCCGGCCGGCCATGCTTTAGCCGTGGCCGGTCCTACACCTTGCAATCCCTTGTTTTCATAATTATTATTTCCCTCATCTCATAAAACTCCTCCGTTTGAGCAAAAATCATGGTTTCTTCATATTTTCTCAAATACTGCTCAAACCATGAAAAGGCCAAAAACTCAAATGGTCACATGACCGACTAGGCTACTCACACCAAATATTAAAATATTATTATTTTAATATTTTCCAAATTTTGATCAAACGAGCAAAGTCCTACTTGGTCATTCGAGCGAAATCAAGAATTTCAGTCAAAGATCGAACTCTTCTGAAAATATGAGATATTGCTCAAACGCACACCAGAAAATACCAAAACTCTCAGGACCGAGACACGGACATAATGACGACACGGGCATGCTTCCTTGACCGACCAAGGCCGACCCTAAGGCTTGAAAGGAGCCGGTCCCACACATTCTTACAAATTTGACCTAATTTGCTCATTGCTCATATTGGGTCCAAACTCTTTCCAACCAACTTGGAATTTGCTCAATCGACCATCACCTAGTCCCACATCACTAAGGGCCGGTTCTATGCTCCCTTCATCGGTCCCTCACTTCTCCATAATTAGGTTTTATCACCTAATACTCAAACGATCACTATTCTAATAAATGGTCAACACCAGCATTTGATCATTCTTTCACCAACCGGTCAACTAAGGACCCTGGTGCACGCTCACTCGAGCACTTGGGCACCACATGGTATTCGATCATCCCATGTGGTCGGTCCCTCCCTCACTCATGACCTATTTTCAACAATTCATCAATTGACGAACAATCAATCAAAAATTAGGGTTTTGAACAAACGCTCCACACATCATCATTCTGAGCAAGTTCAAACACTAATAAATTTATGTTGATCCAGCAATCAACATCTGGATTAATTATATAATATTTGGTAGTCTACCAATATTTTAATTAATATTTTATTGGGTCACGTCATCAATAAGTAATTCGTCGAATTGAGAAATACTTACTCAGTTGCTCGAATATTGATTCGACTATCAATATTCAGTAATTTATCAGTAATTCGTCGCATTGAGCAATACTTGCTCAGTTGATCGAATATTGATCCGACTATCAACATTCAGTAATTCGTCGAATTGAGCAATACTTGCTCAGTTGCTCAAATATTGATCCGACTATCAATATTCAGTAATTTATCAGTAATTCATCGAATTGAGCAATGCTTGCTCAGTTGCTCAAATATAGATCCGACTATAAATATTCAGTAATTCGCCGAACTGATCAATACTTGCTCAGTTGCTCGAATATTGATCCAACTATCAATATTCCGTAATTTATCGATGCTCAGTTGCTCGAATTTCCAATATTTGCTCAGAAGAGCAATATCTAAGAACGTATAACATGTTCAATCCATGAATCGTTGAGCATTCGATCACTCATGCTCGATTCAACAAAACTTAGACTCACTGTCTAATAGTCAATGACTGACTAATAAAATACACGTATGCCTTGCAGACTCCACGTTCGTGAGACATAAACCACGTCATATGGGGGGATATTACTTAGGGTTTTGGTCTGGCGGCCTACGGCACGTGTGTTCATCCACGATGAGAAGTGTGAGTAAGTCGTGCAAACGTTTGAAGGAGTTAGCAAAGTAATGGGTGGACGATCAACCAAGTCTCCACATGACACGGAATTGGTTTTACCACGATCTCCCACTTTCCCACTCTTCCACTCATGAAATCGTCACACTTACTGGGATCAATGTGTTTGTTGTTCTGACAATATAAACAGGCTCTGAATCTATGACTGAAGGGACATTCGTTTTTCAATCATCAATCGTCTACACACAAGTCTCGATCAAACTGACTTATACATATTTGCAGAAACCTTCAACACATCCACAATCCTTGATCATCATTGATCCCACAATTCTCAGCTTCCCTCCTACAGATCAACCCATCTCCCTCTTTGTGACTGAATTGACTCTGGAACCACCATTGACTTGGTTTAGGCCGGATTCCTACAGATTGATCTCTCGAACTCAAAGCACTCCCGTGCAGTGCATCTGTGTGAGGTTAAGCAGTTTGCTCGGTTGAGGAGTCTTGCTCGAACCGTCATTTCTTCACTTCCCTAAAAAACCTGCAAATCGTTTTTCCCCATCTAATGATTAGCGACCACAGTGGGAGATTAATCTCTTGGTTAAAAACTCACGTTTTCACAAAATGGATGGTCTTAGGTCTGGGTTGGTTACAAATGCAAACGATCCTAGCACTAGCAACAATAACAATGATGGTAATCCAGAAACCATCCATGCTTCCAACAATGGTGGTGATATACTCCTCCTCAAACCAATGCTGGAGACAATCCTGTCTTCGGCCGACATTCCGAAGAACTCAGAGAAAATTTTCCCACCATAGCTGATCTCATGAAGGTCCGGGAAGTTCTCTCCAAAAATCAAACTGATATGGCCACTACTCAGAAGGAACTATGCAATTATCTTAAAACTCTCACCGACAAAATCTCAGAGAAAACTAAGGAAGGGTCGGAGAGAGGAAAATCCAAAGAAACAGACCCTGAAATTTCACCAATCCATGTGGTGGATGATGATGAAGCCTGCAAAGCTGCAGAAAATCAACCTGAGAAGGAGTCTGCAGGTTTCATCACTCGTGAAGATCTGAAACGCTTCATGGAGGCTAGATAAAAAGACAAGACACCATCCGTCCATCGTCATCAACCTCCATATACTGCTGCTACAAAAAGGATCCCTCTCCGAAAAGGTTATACTTCTCCAACGTTCACACTGTACAACGGAACATGAAACGCTCGAGAACACGTTTCTCGATTCCTGGAGGCACTAGGAGAGCACGAACAAACCATGTCGTCCGTCTGAAGGAATTCTCTAAATCTCTGACCGGCTGAGCATACACCTGGTACAACAACATTGCACCTGAGAGCATCGCTAGTTGGGGAGAAATGGTTAATGCCTTCTACAGGAAATATTTCTTTGTCTCTGAGCAGGTTACTCTCTCTGACTTAGGAAGAATGGCTCAGAAGAATGCTGAACATCCGAATGAATATGTGAAAAGGTTCAGAATCCAAGCTTTGGATTGTCATGACCCTAATGTTACTGAACAACAATTGGTAGACTTATGCATCAACGGGATGATTCTAGTTTACAGAGCTTTGCTGGAAAATCTCTGGTTCCAAAATTTCTCAGAACTCCATGAAGCAGCCAAGCGATCAAAAACTACTGCTCCAGCCTTACTGGAAAGAACAAAAACTGTCAAAACCGAGGAGCCACGAGACACTCGAACCAGCACCAGGCGCTTAGTCAACAAAAAGTACAATGTTCAACCTTCCATGAATGTTTCCGAAGGGGGAAAGAGAAAGTTGATGCGCAGCAACATAAGAATGCTCCTCCAACATCTACGAAAGCACCAACGATGGACAACCAAACTCGAAATGCACGAGCGCCGGCTCAGCGCCAACAGAATGATCATGAAGTTCTAGACTTTCCTTTCTCTATTGAACAGGTGATCGAGTTGTTGGAAGTCCGGATCCAAGATGGTGCGATCAACTTACCTCATGTCAGGAGAGATCCAACAGACGAAGAAGTGGAGAATCCGCGTTACTGTCGCTTTCATAGGTATGTCATTCATCCGACCGATGATTGCAGAACCTTGAAGCGCATATTCAAGGAAAAAGCCGATTCAGGAGAACTGGGGAGTGAAGGAGTCCACAAAAATCCTCTCCCAATTAGAATTTTTGCAATCTCTGAACAACCAGTCAAAGAAGCAGTTCAATCATTAATCGAGCATGTCAGCGAATTGCTTTATCTGTCAAAGGCTCAAAGGGAGGACTTGTTCACGGCTCTGAACCATGTAGTGTCTGGGAAACGTTTATCTATCCCGGAAGTACTCCATGAACCTCCAACCACTGACAAGGAGATGTATGACTGGGGAATGCTCACCACAGTACATCACAAAGGAAATGAATTCAGAAGAGTTGCTAATCGATGTTGGCACAACTACCAATATTATCCCTTTGAAGACTCTCAGAGCTGCAGGCATTACTCGACAAGAAGCCACTCATGCTCCTGTCTCAGTCAGAGATCACGAAGGAATATCCAGAGATGCATATGGTTACATCAACCTCAGAATGAAAGTCGGGGAAACCTGGTCAGAAACCAAGTTTCACATAATTAGGGAGGACCCAGGATATGATATGATCCTTGGACGAACATGGATTCATGATGAAAAGGTAACTCCAACACCTTTAATCGCACATTTTTCTATTGAAGAAAGCTCTGACTCAAAAGAAAGCTCTGACTCATAAGAAACAGAGGACACTCCATCATTCGAGCATCTAAAGAAAGTTCAAGCCTTAATAGGACTTACACAAAAACCTGAAGAGAGTGCACATGAATTCGTCAAGAGATTCCGCACTCAGGCAAGTCTTATTCCCCCTCATGCGTCCATATTGTCAACTTTCAAATACGCTACCCTGGTCCGGGGACTCAATTTTACTCATAACCGAGCTATCACCAAAAGTTATGAGTGGTTAGTCTCGCCTCAGCAATATTTCACCAAGTGGTTGGACGCAGATCCTCTCCGAATCCAGAGTCTCACCAACACAACCATTGCTAGAATAATGATCGAGCACGATAATCAATATCCTAAGTACTCTCCCTTGCGTTAGTGTCCACATGTACCGCAAGATTGGAAAGCTCCACCAACATGGAATCCCAGTGTACGAGGAATTCTGAACTAACAGAAAATATTCAGGGCACGAGCAACCAAACCTAACAAGTTTCACGAAGGGGATTTAGTTCTCAAGGCAACTAAGCGCAATCTTCATTCCACAAGGAGCTCTAACTGGGAAGGGCCTTTTATGATTGCTAAGTCAGCAGTTGGAGGATATTACAAACTGGATGATATGAAGGGCATGAAAAGTGTGCCGGTGATTCACGAAAATTGGCTAAAGGCTTTTGACGCATGAAACATTCAGCGTCCCAAGGAGTTTTGTGTTCAAGGAATGAACTCTCGAAACACCTAACGTTTTCATTTTAGGATTTTCTTTCACATGTATTTTTAATTTCTCCAGGAGTTTGCAATTCTTGCATTCAGTATTTGAATTCAGAAATTTATCAAAGTTCTTTGTTTTAGAAAAATCTCTATCAAATCCAAAAAGAAAATCCTCAATCACTCACTTATTCAAAACCAATAAAAAAGTTAAAACCAAAATGAAACCTCACATCTCTCAGAAGTTCAAGGTTCAAGAGATTATGGAAAGAAAAACTAAAGGAAACCGGCAAAGTAAGATTTCTGCTTCTCTGCATTCTCCAAGACTTGCAAGGCCGCTTTCTCCAACTCCATCTTTTCAGTCAATTCAACAATCTTAGCCATTTTCTCCACCACAGCATCACTGGTAAAAGGTATATTATTCTCTATTGCGTCCTTAATGGTGTTGGTTTTTTGACGAAGCCACTTCAAGTTGAAGCCAAGTTCTTCAGATTTCTTCAAGTTGTACTCCCAATCAAAGAGTACATCTTGAGTGACAGTACTTCTATCCCTGGTCCGTATATCATCTATGACACGCAAAATATTTCCTACTTGCATTTTCAAGAATTAACTGAGTTTGGGATCTCTCTCAATGACGATGTGACCATACATCTTCCATAGCTTCTCGTACATATCAGCATACCCTATGGGAACACTAAATCCACCAATTGATGTGTAATATGGGAGAGACTCACCGAATGGAGGATCACAAGTAACCCCTTCATTAGGGTATTCATGCACTATTATGCAGTTCTCAATTATTGGAGCAGCTTCAGCAATTGTGGGAGCAGTTTCTTGGGCAGTTTCTTCCATTCTGGATCCGGTTGCTTCTATCTCTGAAGTAACGATGATTTGAGATTCATCCTCCTCGACAACTTCAGCAGCAATATTATCATGGCATTGAGGTGCAGGGATGGTAACATCATCAACTCTATTCACCATATGTTTTGAATCATCATTCGCTCCATTATTCTCAACTTCAGCATTTGGTACCTAATACGAAGATTACATGAGATTAGAGCAATTCAAGCATGGAAACCAAAAGCAATCACAAAATCCAACATGTAAGTGAACTAACACTATCTAAGTTCTTTATTATACATCCAATACATGAGCAAATAGTGTGGAAGTTATAAAACACGTTTTTCAACAAGCTCGTCTAAAGAGATTTTATACTTCCCTGTATAAGACGATGAACTGGTAACAATTGGTAAGGAATCTAAGGTTGAATCATATACCATTATCTTTGTATGAATGTTTTCTACAACATATCAAAATTTCATAGCAATTGGATAAACTAGTAAAGATTTGTGGCCAAAACATTGGACTACATGCCAGTTGAAAATTTTCTGAAGGTCTCCTGGAAGTTTACTGTTTCGCTGGTTTCGACCCCTAAACGTGCTCAAAACTTAAAAATCTTCTTCACTAAAGCTTGGAAATTTCCTAGTCATAAGGATACATGGGTATATCGAGAAAATCTGACATCAGATGAAGATTTTATGGCATTTTTGCTAAAACGCTGAGTTCTGAATTTTCTGATGACGTATTTTGCTAAAAGTTTTCATTCATTCGTGTGGACTCTCATTCATTCACTCATAAATCAGCAATATTATGCTTCTATGAAGAGTATACAAAATGGATACTTACTTGAGGGGTTTCTGTTAGAACATAGCTCGGTCAACCTCGCATGCGTTGCTATCTCAAGCATGTTTGTCAATGTTAGTGATCAAAACTATAAGTCTTGATTTCTAGCCTACATAGCTTAGTCTCGGACTAGGATAGAAAAGTGTAGTTGATCTCAAGGAATTCATTGCGATTCATCATACAACGACGAAAACCTATACAATCAACCGTGGAACTTCATCATTAAAAAGGTATGTGGAGACTTGAACTTATCTATCACTCAAAATTCTACCTATTCTATCTCCTACTTCTTATGAGACAAAAGTCGTATGCTATATAGACTGGGTCATACACATTTGACATTTTGAGCTGAGCATTCATTGCTTATCTTTCATCTCGAAATCGTGTGTTGGTAAAGCGTTTCGCTTTGATCAAGTTTATCTTCACCTAATGACGAAAGTCATGAAAAGTTTTAATCACTTTGAGAATTGCTTTGACGTGAATCGGTCTGTGAATAACGGCTACATAGCGTCCTCTGAGAATGTCTCAATGATTGAAATGAGAGTTTAGATTACATAACCATGTATTCCTTGAACCGAGGTTTTCGAACTTTGTTGATCAAGAGAAATCGGGAGGATTGTGGAATTGGCTTGCCAAGTCCGTGAACTGTCGGAAGTTATCGACCGAGAATTTCTGTTGGATTTTCCAAAACTCGTTTGTGTGCTAAGTCCGCGAACTCAGTCCGCGAAATGGCGGAAGTTCTCTTTCCGAGAATTTCTGCTGAGTTTGGAAAACTCAACCGATTAACTTAAGTCCGCGAACTTGTTTGTGAACTTAAGAGGTTATGATCTAAAGATGTGCTCTGAACATGAAACATTAAATTACTAAGGAATGTTTTATGCAACCGTGGCTATAATATTCATGAGCCGATTCAATCGAATCGAATCATCTTTGTTTCAATTGTGTCTTGTGTAGTTACATAAGATCTCATAACAATTGAACAACTCTTTAACTAGTTCATTTGAGTCAATTGAACTAGTTATGGTGAAGAAGAACAAGGTTAATATGAAATACTCATATGGTTAACCTTTTGGGTTACTATGTTGAACCAACATACACGTACACGTTTGGGCATGGTTTTCACGAACCCAGTAAACGTCTACCCAAGTGTGTGTGACAAGCTAAGTTTTCGATCTAACGGTTGGGAAATATTAGCTTGAATCTAAATCAGGTTTTCATCAAACGGTGAATAAGGATTGCTTTGTAACTAAGGGCAAAACCCTGATTTGAAGGCTATATAAAAGAGACATCTAGCATTGTGCAAAACTAATCCCCACACGTCTGTGTGCTACTAGTGCTCCCGCTAGAGTCGATCTCCATTAACCTTTGATTTTCTTCTCTAAAATCAGGTTAACGACTTAAAGACTTCATTGGGATTGTGAAGCCAGACCGATACTACTTTATCGTAGTTGTGTGATCTGATCTTACATATTCTATCGTACGAGTACAATCGATTGATTGGCTTGAGATCGTGAGAGTTCTCCGATAGGCAAGATAAAAAAGTCACAAACATCTTCGTCTCACTGTTTGTGATTCCTCGACAATCCGCTTGTGTAGTCAGGAAGGATTGTAGAGAGGTGATTGATTAATCTAGGTTTTTCTTCGGGAATATAAGACCGGATTATCAATTGGTTCCTGTTCACCTTGATTTTATATCAAAAGACGGAACAAAACCTAGGGTTTATCTGTGGGAGACAGGTTTATCCTTTGATAGACTTTTCTGTGTGAGACAGATCTGTTTATTATCAAGTCTGTGATTTTGGGTTGCAACAACTCTTGGTTGTGGGTGAGATCATCTAAGGGAATCAAGTGCGCAGTATCCTGCTGGTATCAGAGGCGTAGGAGTACAACTGTAACTTGGATCGGTGGGAGACTGATTGGGGTTCAACTACAGTCCAGTCCGAAGTTAGTTTGCAGTAGGATAGTGTCTGTAGCGGTTTAATACAATGTGTATTCAATCTGGACTACGTCCCGGGGTTTTTATGCATTTGCGGTTTCCTCGTTAACAAAATTTCTGGTGTCTGTGTTATTTCTTTTCCGCATTATATTTTATATAATTGAAATAATACAGGTTGTGCGTTCGTGATCATCAATTGGAAATCCAACCTTTGGTTGTTGATTGATATTGATTGATCCTTGGACATTGGTCTTTGGTACCGTCCAAGTATTCCTTGTATTTGATAAAGACTCGCTATTGTTTTTAACTTGAGTAGAAATCAAATCAAGAGAGAGATATTAACTCCTTGAGATACTTTTATCTAGATTGAGTCTGACTGTCTAGTTGATTCTCTAGCAAAGTATTTCGGAGTTAGTCCATACAGATTTCTAAGCGAAATATTGGGTGGTGTTGTTAGACCCGCGTTTTTTCAAATGGATGAGAGTAGGCAAACACGTTTAAGACCTAACAAGTCTGTGTTTGTAGCGATCTGACTCTATGGACAAGAGTACTATCTCTGACAATGCAACATCAGTACAGGACTACTCAGATAAGTTTCAAAAATCTGAAACCACTAAGGAAAACTCCTTCTCGTCTCCTTCAACCAAATCTAAGTCCAACTGGAGGAAATCTCTTGATGAACAGTTGTATGATCTTTCGGATGATAGTGATTCTGAAGAAGGACAGAGTCTTGATGAGAAAGTTTCTCAATACATCAAGTTGTTTAATCGTGAATTGAAGGAAACAAGCACAACTGCTTTCTTGAGAAAGTATATGGGTCCTCTCTGTCAAGAAAACAGAAAGTTGAGAAAATTCTTCAAAGGTTATGATGGTGGATACAAACTGTTACAATTTACCGTTAAAGATCATGAAGAAGAGGTTCGCTCAAAAAAATCTGAATGTGATAATCTTCTTCGTAACCTCTGTATATTAAAAGAGAGGCTTGCCGAAACTGAAGCAAGATGTAAATCTCAACAGAAGAGTTTCAATGACAAAGAACGCAGTCTTCTTATCAAAGAGAAATCCTTGGAAACCAAACTCACCGCTGCTCATAATAAGGTAAAATCACTGGAAGAGAATCTAAATAGGTTCGGTTCTAGCTCTACAAAACTGTCTTCTATGCTGGGAACCTGTAAAGAACATCATGATAAACGTGGTCTGGGATATAAAGGAATAGACGCTCCTAACAGTGGTAAGACTAAGTTTGTTAAAGATGTTAATTCTCCATGTAAAGAACTTGTGTCAGCTTGCAAAAACAAGGATTCTACTTCTTCTAAATATTCTCAAAAGAGAACTACAGAACGTAGGTCCTTCAACTTCTATTACTGCGGAAACAAAGGACACTCTGAGCGAAGGTGTCGTCTTCGGATAAGGAATGAAAAACTTCACAACATTCTTACTTGGATGTCTAAATAAGTTGTTAAACCTATATCATATATTGGAATCAACCATGTTTGACCTCAAGAGATATACTGTGATAAGGCTTTTCCTAATTATGTCTTCAAACCGAAGGATGCCTATAATGGTGGAAGGAAAAACAACAAAAGTGTGACAGGTGATGCGAATCAGTCTGGAAGGAGAAAAAGGAACAGAAGAAAGAAAAACGATTTAAGTTCCTCTAGTTTTCTCAAAAAGGACTGTGAATTCAATTCAGATTTCTTACATGTCAACAATCGAGTCTCTGATCTTAAGATTCACATAAACAGACTAAGATGGAATATCAAGAAAACATGGAATGTTGTTAACCCAGGTACTTCTAAATCTTCTCTTGCTAATACTTCTTCAACTAAACCAGGTAGTTTGTTAAATACCGATGAAAAGGAAAAAGAAGAAGTAAACAATGATGAGCAAGATGCTCATCTTATTACACCCTGACATGTTCATGTTGCATCTCTTTTTAATTTTTGTCCTGTTAAAAAGGGATGCTCTTGATTCTCAGGATTTTTCGTCTTGAGAAAGCTGTCAGGATTGTACTGCATTCGTTGTTACTTTATTCCGTTTGCTCCTCAACATCTATTTCTTTTATTTTTGTCTTCCTGGTCTATCATAGGCCTGTTTCTCTAGTACACGCACCAACCCTCACGAACGTCATGTTTCCTAGGGTTTGATGGAATTGCTTATATATATATATTGTGTTCCAAAGGTGCAAAAATATTTTCTAAAAGTCTTTTTGGTGCACAATGGAGAGAAGCAACAAGGTTGATGATGTTGAGCTATGTCCTATTGATATCTCATGCTTTCATGCTCTTGATCTTGAAAACGAAGACAAACTGCCAGTTCAGATTTCTTCACAACTGGTAGGAAATCTTCTTGGAGACTTTAAGGTCGTTCGCGAACAACTTGGTATCACAACACGGAATCTAGACTACCTAAAAGACGAACTAAGGAAGGCAACTGAGAAACTCGTTCTTGTTCAATCCCTGGTTGCAGACAGGATTTAGCTTTTCGTCTGATCTTGGTTCTAGTTGTTTGCCTAGTATGTCTTCTTTTTGATTAGTTGGAAGAATAACTAGTGCTTTGAATAGCGATGATTGTGACTACACATAGCTATTTTTGTTTTCATCTTCTTATGATATTTTTAGGTTTATTGGTATTAAATTCTAAAAATATTTGGAGGATGATGTTTATTGCAGTATTTTAGTGGTTTGTGATATTGCAATATTTTTATGGGATATCCATTGTTTACGTCCGTGAACTTGAAGGTCCCATATTGCAGTCAAAAGTAAAGTCGTTCATGAATCAGTAATCGTATTGATGAAAGGACGAATGGACTTTTGACATATACAAAAGTTATGCCTATGCAGTCATGTATTTGATGGAAAATAGGATAAAATCTTTTGTTCAACAAGGATAAAGTCTATTATGTCATTATGATGGAAAATAGAATAGATCCTTGTATGTTATCCACGGTATTGATCTTCATTGATCCATTTTATTATGTTTTGCAGTGAAGGATCCATTGCGTGTCTTATGTTGAGCACCTTACAACTAAGTCGATTTACCTTGGCTTTGTTGGTTGTTCCATAAGATGATATATGTCGAGCATTAGGAACTAAATTAATCAACTAGTTTGGTTATTTATTTAGTACTCCATAAGTCTTCTTTCTTATGTTGAGTACATGTACGATTAAGGTTGTCATATTCTATGATGAACTTAGTCGGGGTTCCATAAGTTCTCTTATGTTGAGCCCAAAATAATTAAATTAATTACTTCGGTGGTTAGTTTGGTTGTTTGTATTCCAATTAGATTAATTATAGGTTCTCTTGTAATTAATCTAGTTGAGTTTTCATATATTACACAAGTTCTTGTGTTGAGTATATGAAAGGATACACTATCATGTTCTTTGGTTAATGTAGTCATATATTCTGTAAGGCTTTCCTTATGTTGAGTATTTAAACGGTTAAGTTAGTCATCTCCATATGATTGACTTAGTCGTAGCTCCGTGAGTTTACTTATGTTGAGCACTTTCAATTAAATTGATCACTTTTGTGGTTTAATTTAGTTGCGTATTCCAATTGAATTAATCATGGGTTTACTTGTGGTTAATTTGGTTGAGCTTTGGATATAGAAAATCATTCCTATGGTTTTTGGTGTCCAATAAAAAATCCTTCTTTTCTTTTGAAATTAAGGTCGCTCTTGTTGTTCTCACGGAAATGACATCAAATGGGGGAGAGTTCTTTTGAACTTGTTCTTAATGGTAATATCTTGCGGGGAGTGCGGTTGTGGAATTTTATAGGGGTTATCTTGTATCTTAAAACTCCTTGATGAATGCTGTTAGGTTCGGCTATTAGATTGCATCTAAATTAAGTTACTATGTATTTTTCTTTTGGTCATGAAATGTCTCTTGTGGAAATTTCATTATGATCCCATTCTTGTACCTTTGCCAATTTTATTGACAAAAAGGGGAGAAATATTGTAGTTCACACTACAAATACATATGGTTTTCGGATCATTGTGTAAGGGGGAGTGGTGTCCATGATCGAGATGGAGTATTCACTAAAGGGGAGTGATAAATATCACCGTAGTATTATTGTTAAAGTCGTGATACTTTGATGTTATATAATAATACTATAACACTGTATAATAATGATCAAGAATCTCGATTTCTCTCATTGTTATAGCTACGGATCTTCAACAACGATGGTGCTAAACTTACAACCTTTGGGATCATTGGAGTACTTGGAAGGATGAAGATTTCAAGGAACGTTGAAGATTAGACTATGGAATAGGAGCCACTAAAGTTTATCTTTTTTGTATTCCATATGTATTAATAGTTTTGTTACTAAAATTGACAAAGAGGGAGATTGTTAGAGCATAGCTCGGTCAACCTCGCATGCGTTGCTATCTCAAGTATGTTTGTCAATGTTAGTGATCAAAACTATAAGTCTTGATTTCTAGCCTACATAGCTAAGTCTCGGACTAGGATAGAAAAGTGTAGTTGAGCTCAAGAACTTCATGGCGATTCATCATACAACGACGAAGATCTATACAAGGAACCGTGGAACTTCATCAACAAAAAGGTATGTGGAGAATTGAACTTATCTATCACTCAAAAGTCTATCTCTTCTATCTCCTACTTCTTATGAGACAAAAGTCGTATACTATATAGACTAGATCATACACATTTGACATTTCGAGCTGAGCATTCATTGATTATTTTTTATCTCGAAATCGTGTGTTGGTAAAGCGTTTCTCTTTGATCAAGTTTATCTTCACCTAGTGATGAAAGTCATGAAAAGTTTCAATCACTTTGAGAATTGCTTTGACGTGAATCAGTCTGTGAATAACGGATACATAGCGTCCTATGAAATGAGAGTTTAGATTACATAACCATGTATTCCTTGAACCGAAGTTTTCGAACTTTTTTGATCAAGAGAAATCGGGAGGATTGTGGAATTGGCTTGCCAAGTCTGCGAACCCAGTCCGCAGACTCAGTCCGCGAACTGTCGGAAGTTCTCGACCGAGAATTTCTGCTGGATATTCCAAAACTAGTTTGTGTGCTAAGTCCGCGAACTGGCGGAAGTTCTCTTTCCGAGAATTTCTGCTGAGTTTGGAAAACTCAACCGATTAACTTAAGTCAGCAAACTTGTTTGTGAACTTAAGAGTTTATGATCTAAAAATGTGCTCTGAACATGAAACATTAAATTATTAAGGAATGCTTTATGCAAAACGTGGCTATAATGTTCATGAGCCGATTCAATCGAATCGAATCATTTTTGTTTCAATTGTGTCTTGTGTAGTTACATAAGATCTCATAGCAATTGAACAACTCTTTAACTAGTTCATTTGAGTCAATTGAACTAGTTATGGTGAAGAAGAACAAGGTTAATATGAAATGCTCATATGGTTAACCTTTTGGGTTACTATGTTGAACCAACATACACGTACACGTTTGGGCATGGTTTTCATGAACCCAGTAAACGTCTACCCAATTGTGTGTGACAAGATAAGTTTTCGATCTAACGGTTGGGAAATATTAGCTTGAATCTAAATCAGGTTTTCATCTAACGGGGAATAAGGATTGCTTTGTAGCTAAGGAAAAACCCTGATTTGAATGATATATAAAGGAGACATCTAGCATTGTGCAAAACTAATCCCCACACGTTTGTGTGCTACTAGTGCTCCCGCTAGATTCGATCTCCATTAACCTTTGATTTTCTTCTCTAAAATCAGGTTAACGACTTAAAGAATTCATTGGGATTGTGAAGCCAGACCGATACTACTTTATCGTAGTTGTATGATCTGATCTTGAATCTTATATCGTACGAGTACAATCGATTGATTGGCTTGAGATCGTGAGAGTTCTCCGATAGGCAAGATAAAGAAGTCACAAACATCTTTGTCTCACTGTTTGTGATTCCTCGACAATCCGCTTGTGTAGTCAGGAAGGATTGTAGGGAGGTGATTGATTAATCTAGGTTGTTCTTCGGGAATATAAGACCGGATTATCAATTAGTTCCTATTCACCTTGATTTTATATCAAAAGACGAAACAAAACCTAGGGTTTATCTGTGGGAGACAGATTTATCCTTTGATAGACTTTTCTGTGTGAGACAGATCTGTTTATTATCAAGTCTGTGATTTTGGGTTGCAACAACTCTTGGTTGTGGGTGAGATCAGCTAAGGGAATCAAGTGCGCAGTATCCTGCTGGGATCAGAGGCGTAGAAGTACAACTGTACCTTGGATCGGTGGGAGACTGATTGGGGTTCAACTATAGTCCAGTACGAAGTTAGTTTGCAGTAGGCTAGTGTCTGTAGCGGCTTAATACAGTGTGTATTCAATCTGGACTAGGTCCCGGGGTTTTTCTGCATTTGCGGTTTCCTCGTTAACAAAATTTCTGGTGTCTGTGTTATTTCTTTTCCGCATTATATTTTATATAATTGAAATAATACAGGTTGTGCGTTCGTGATCATCAGTTGGAATCTAACCTTTGGTTGTTGATTGATATTGATTGATCATTGGACATTGGTCTTTGGTACCGTCCAAGTATTCCTTGTATATGATAAAGACTTGCTATTGTTTTTAGCTTGAGTAAAAATCAAATCAAGAGAGAGATATTAACTCCTTGAGATACTTTTATCTAGATTGAGTCTGACTGTCTAGTTGATTCTCTAGCAAAGTATTTCGGAGTTAGTCCATACAGATTGCTAAGCGAAATATTGGGTGGTGTTGTTAGACCCCCGTTTTTTCAGTTTCCAAGTCATTCGAAGGATTAATGTGGTCGACACCAACATTGGAAGCACCATTATCATCATTGAGTACCAATTCTTGAAAGTTCTCTTTCTCACCACCATTCACTGACCATGTTGGTTTTCCACGACAATTTTCTCATCGATATGTCCGCAACAATCATTATTATTTTATTCAAGAAGTATCATGATTAATTATACGAAGAAATACTTACATCAACTTCATCTGCATCGCTGGATTCGTGAGTTGTGGACTGAGTAAAACGGAGACCGTCAATACTTGATGGAGCAAAATTCTGGAATGACAACAAACATTGTTTTCATGATCCTAATTATGTAAACAAGGAAAAGTCATGTTAGAAAGAATATCAACAACTCACCAAAGAAGCGGCTGGGGACTGCACATTATTCAGTATCATCCTATAATTCGTCCTACTTCAGTTTTCTCCACCCTGGGGACTTTCTTGCACTTCTGAGAAGTCTACATGAATCCGAGATCTCACAGCACGGCCATCCTGCAATAAAGTTAATGAAACAATTAATGTGCGATCATCATGTTTTTACCAAAATTGTAAGAAAGATATTAACCTGTGAACGTTCTGGAGGCATTTTTCTTTTATCGCCACTAGAAAGATGCTTCAACCTTGGTCGATCAGAAATCACATCAACAGGAGGAAACTCTCGTACCAGAGACTTAACATCCATTGCAAACGTATGCAAGCGCTCAAGTTGCTGACGCCAGAAGTCTACATGACCCGAAGTCGCATAAGTAGCTCGGTCAGAACAAGGAAACAAATAATCATTTCCTTCCACATGTGTGCAATATAAGTGAGCCTTCAGATATTCAACTGATGGCATATTTATTCGATGACCCGGGGAACACTAATCAAGACCTATTTATCGAGCCGCTCTGTCAATGTTATATTCTTCCACCTGGAACTTTCCGTGCATTACCGACATTAAATAACCAGGAGTGCAACTCAGTATAAAAGATTTTTCTCCATCACTCAGACTGGTACCAAACTTTAATATGACATTTTCTTTAGCAGTATTGAAAGTGATCAATTGTGAGAAGAGCGGAGGAACCAACACCCAGGGGCGAAAATCAAACTCATACTCGATTTCTAAAACACTGGTGAGGCGTATCTTATGTTGTGGTTGCTTTGTCGACCAACACATGATTATTTTTATCAAGGAAAGCATGGTGAGTGTCGACATTTGGACCTTGCAAGATGCTACGAGGAATCAGTGCATACTTCTCAAAGTGATCCCACATCAAAGCTTGGAGGAACATAATATTAACATATGTTTCAATTTTCATGAAGTCGTTGGAGATACTGGAGTCTATGACTAAGGAGTCTAAATTGGAAAACAGTGAACCCAAAAACAGACTGCCGATAGGAAGTTTCTCACCTTTAGCCATCTTTATGGCAAAAGGAATCACAAATGTCTTCAAAAAATGTCCGTTATCCTCAAGAATATCTCTGGAGAGCCACAAGCACAAGAAAGCAGCGATGTCAAGGGACTATCGACAGGTTCTTCAGGAACCTCATCTCTCGGCCGCTAGTTTTTAAACCATTGAGCATAGAAAGTTTTGGGTGACTTGTTTAATTCATACATTGTAGTTTCCAACACGTCAGAGATCACATTCTCCTCTGCTGATATTTGTTCAGGGAAATTGCCAGTAATTGGGAGATGCAACAAAGCGACTACATCTTCTAAAGTGATGGTGAATTCTACCCATCTGCATATTAAAGTATGAGTAGGAACGCACCAACGATCAAGCAAAGTCACCATACCTATGTCGTGATGAATGACTAAATCCCCAGCAGCTTGAATAGCTCGTGTCACCTGTGCACGATCCAGCATGGTCCTTACACGACTATGACCCAACATGTGCCTTGCCCATCCAGAGAAATGTGCCATAGGCTTTCGAGAAAGCTTAAGTTCCACATGCGAACCCAAATAATGTTTCCTACTCAAACAGAACCTTATTATTGCTTGAGGAGATACTAACTTGTTCTGAGTAGTACTTCTGGGATTTATGAGCAGCCGAAACGAAGAACCTGAGGGACGCTTTTCGGGTCTATATAGAAACATGAAGAATTCATCATCAGTATTCGGGATGTTCTTGGTTTTAGGAGCTTCCTCTTTCTCCTTAGAATTCCCAGAATCATCATTTCTGGAAGAATCATCATCTTTAGAAGACGCGTCTGTAGAAACATCCTCTCTGGAAATTTCATCTCTAGAAACATCATCTTCAGAAGCGCTACCACGAGAATCAGTCATCTTTGCGAAGTTATTGTGACATCCATACACAAATTTCATCAACACGATGGAATTAAAGCAACAGAATAATTATGATGCTCACATCAGCGTCTACAAAAATGGTAATCCTTAACTCTTACCTGTTTACGGTTTCACGAACTTAGTGATAATAACGTAAAACTTTGAAAACTTGCTCCATCTTTCAAATCTGCAAAGACGAGCAAAATTCATCATTCAAGAGTCGACACTGACTTTTCACGAAACTATGAATAACTCACATAAACTCTTCATGTGAACGTTCCATGATTTTATGCCGCAAACACATATCATAAAATCATAAAATACAATTGTTTATCTCTAACAATTACTCAAAAATTTCCATTTGATTTTTTATCAAAAATTTAAAAAAAATCTCACGTATTTAAAAAAAAAATCTCTTTTTTACGTGAGTTAATAAAAAAAAATCCGAACTTACCTGGTCGGCGCCGGCCGGAATTGGCCGGACGGTTGCTGGTAACGGTCGGCGACGACTGATGTCCGGCGGAAATCTTTTTCTCCTCTTGTTGTTCGCGTGAGAGTGATGAAGAAGGTGTTTGCTCGGTCAATCAAAAAAAATAAAAAAAAATTAGGGCTTCCTCCCTTTTATGTCAATTTTATTTCCAAAACCTAATAAAACATGGGTTTCCTTTTGGGCTCGTGCTCATAAATACTAAACCGACCAAAATTGGACTTTTGACAGACCAAATCAGCAGTGCCTCATCTCTCCATGCTCACGAGATGATACTCTATCTTACTATCAGGGTCCTTACCTGAGCATTTGCTCTTACATGACACCATTGGAGCAAATCGAAAATTATGAAAATACCTTTGTATGACCGAGTTCAACTGCTAATCTCGTCGACTGGAAAATCACCATCTAATGCTTACCGCGGAATATGATTGTCCCTCACTAAGCAGGGGACTTAATGTTGATGGTGGATTTTCAACAAAGGTCAAAATCGTAAAATCATGATACTGCATGTTTCTGACCCGGCTTCAGGAACGCATGTGACGATTCATGTTCTATGTTCAGTGAACCGTTTCACGATCTCTGATCGAGTTCCTCTCAGAGCCATGATGAATATGATTCTCGAAAGGCGTCTCACTAGCTGAGCGTTCGATTCTGAGCATTTCATCGTGACCTATATGTAGAATTACATAATTGGGAAGTCCTCCTACATAATTATTTGTTGAGAGGGCTTAACGCCTTTAGGACGTCGGCGACACTCGTTGTTCCCTGACTACATAGTGACTCCTCTCTACATAGAAGAAAGATTGGGCGGTCCTCCTATATAATTGTTTGTTGAGAGGGCTTAACGCCTTCAGGACGTCGGCGATACTCGTTGTTCCCTGACTATGAAGAGAGACCGTGTATAGATTCATGCGGCTCTTCTACATAATTGTTTGTTGAGGGGGATAAACGCCTTCAGGACGTTAACAACGTTGCACGATTGTTCCCTGACTATGCACCTTTTCAGAACGAGTATGATGCTTCAACTATCTCATATCTCGATTCTACAATATATTAATTATACCGTGACATTCGCCACTGAATTCCTAGAAAATAATTTATTATATCTCATTACTCCGTTTCATGAATCCCCGGCTGACTCCATGGATTAGTAATAGATAACCAATTCATCTCATTATCTCGTTCCCTGAATTCTCCGACTGAATTCATGGATTAGTAATAAATGCACAATCCATAATTATTGCTCTGTTTCATGAATCATTCTCCGCTGAATTTCATGAAATTAGTAATAATTACTCAACAATCGGGCATCTGGACTATCACCGAGTAATCCCCAATGAAATGGTGCAAGTGTACTCAACAATGATGCACGAACGAGCGCCCAAATGCACGAACGAGCATTCGAAAATATGGACAAATGAGGAATCCTACACAAAATAGGAGAGAGAAAATAAAAGAAAAGAGGCGCCTAGGGACCGGGCCCACCGGCCGGCCAGCCATGCCGCCGTGGCCGGTCCCCCACGCCTGTTACTTTTATTTTTCTTATTTTATTTATTTTCATGAACTCATGAAAACTCCTTCATTCAAGCAACTTTCCTTGTTGGAGCAAAACTCACGGTTTCTCTATATATTCACGGTTTCATGAAAAAATAATAAAATAGGGAAAGGTGTTGCGGGACCGGGCTACCTAGCCAGCCGGCCATGCTTTAGCCGTCGCCGGTCCCACACCTTGAAATCCCTTGTTTTCATAATTATTATTTCCCTCATCTCATGAAACTCCTCTGTTTGAGCAAAAATCATGGTTTCTTCATATTTTCTCAAATATTGCTCAAACCATGAAAAGGCCAAAAATTCAAATGGTCACATGACCGACTAGGCTACTCAGACCAAATATTAAAATATTATTATTTTAATATTTTCCAAATTTTGATCAAACAAGCAAAGTCCTACTTGCTCATTTGAGCGAAATCAAAAATTTCAGTCAAAGATCGAACTCTTCTGAAAATCTGAGATATTGCTCAAACGCACACCAGAAAATAAAAAAACTCTCAGGACTAAGACACGGACATAATGGCGACACAGCATGCTTCCTTGACCGACCAAGGCCGTCCCTAAGGATTGCAAGGAGCGGGTCCCACACATTCTTACAAATTTGACCTAATTTGCTCAATTGCTCATATTGGGTCCAAACTCTTTCCAACCAACTTGGAATTGGCTCAGTCGACCATCAGCTGGTCCCACATCACTAAGGTCCGGTTCTATGTTCCCTTTGACGGTCCCTCACTTTTCCATAATTAGGTTTTATCACATAATGCTCAAACGAGCACTATTCTAATAAATGGTCAACACTAGCATTTGATCATTCTTTCACTAACCGGTCAACTAAGGACCCTGGTGCACGCTCACTCGAGCTCTTGGGCATCACATGGTAGTCCATCATCCCATGTGGTCGGTCCCTCCCTCACTTGGGACCTATTTTCAACAATGCATCAATTGACGAACAATCGATCAAAAATTAGGGTTTTGAACAAACGCTCCACAAATAAATTTATGACCTATATTCTGAGCAAGTTCAAACACTAATAAATTTATGTTGATCCATCAATCAACATCTGGATTAATTATATAATATTTGGTAGTCTATCAATATTTTAATTAATATTTTATTGGGTCACATCATCAATAAGTAATTCGTCGAATTGAGCATTACTTGCTCAGTTGTTCGAATATTGATCCGACTATCAATATTTAGTAATTTATCAGTCATTCGTCGAATTGAGCAATACTTGCTCAGTTGCTTGAATACTGTTCCGACTATCAATATTCAGTAATTTATCAGTAATTCGTCGAATTGAGCAATACTTGCTCAGTTGCTCGAATATTAATCCGACTATCAATATTCAGTAATTTATCAGTAATTCGTCGAATTGAGCGATACTTGCTCAGTTTCTCAAATATTGATCCGACTATCAATATTCAGTAATCTATCAGTAATTTGTCGAATTGAGCAATACTTGCTCAGTTGCTCAAATATTGATCCGACTATCAATATTCAGTAATTTGACGAGCTCGCATATTGATCCAACTATCAATATTCAGTAATTTATCAATGCTCAGTTGCTCGAATTTATAATATTTGTTCAGACGAGCATATCTAAGAACGTCTAACATGTTCAATCCATGAATCGTTGAGCATTCGATCACTCATGCTCGATTTAACAAAACTTAGACTCACTGTTTAATAGTCAACGAATGACTAATCAAATACACATCTGCCTTGCAGACTCCACGTTCGTGAGACATCAATCACGTCATATGGGGGATATTACTTAGGGTTTTGGTCTGGCGGCCTACGACACGTGTGTTCATCCACGATGAGAAATGTGAGTAAGTCGTGCAAACGTTTGAAGGAGTTAGCAAAGTAGTGGATGGACGATCAACCAAGTCTCCACACGACACGGAATTGGTTTTACCACGATCTCCCACTTTCCCACTCTTCCACTCATGAAATCGTCACACTTACTGGGATCAATGTGTTTGTTGTTCTGACAATATAAACAGGCTCTGAATCTATGACTGAAGGGACATTCGTTTTTCAATCATCAATCGTCTACACACAAGTCTCGATCAAACTTACTTACACATATTTGCAGAAACCTTCAACACATCCACAATCCTTGATCATCATTGATCCCACAATTGTCAGCTTTCCTCCTACAGATCAACCCATCTTCCTCTTTGTGACCGAATTGACTCTGGAGCGGCCATTGACTTGGTTTAGGCCGGAGTCCTACAGATTGATCTCTCGAACTCAAAGCATTCCCATGCAGTACATCTGTGTGAGGTTAAGCAGTTTGCTCGGCTGAGGAGTCTTGCTCGAACCCTTATCTCTTCACTTCCCTAAAAACCAGCAAAATCGTTTTTCCCCATCTATAGTGATCCTTGTGCTTACGTAGTAAAATTGTTGAGTAGATTCTATACCAAGTAGGAAATGATCTCTGTAATAATCAAATATTATATTGAGTTGCAAGATACTAACTAAGCAAGAAATGTTATATCAGAGATAAAACAGATGCAATTAAGATTTGCTGAATCAAATGTTGATCATTCACTGATTTTATGACAATCCATTAAGTTTTCATGTGTAGTATCTAGTATTTGAATAGATTAAGATCCTTAAAATATAAATGTCTCTTTGATAATCGCCAATTTTGTAATTTCAATTTTTTGAATAGTTTTTATGCGTGAATTAATTTTGATAGGGATTTGTTGCTCGTCAAGATGAATATATCATTCAATTTTTCTACTTAACCCTATGTTCCTAGCTTGATTCTGTTATATTTTTGAGTCTGGTTCCTAACTTGATTGATCCTTGGTATAAAAACACATATTAAGATTAATCAAGAAGAACGATAAGAACCCAAAATCATTTAAAAAGTCTGGAATCACCTAACATATCATGATGATGAAAGCAACTTAATAAAAAATTTTGATGAATTTATCAATCAATTAGCTTTAGTGATAAACATAACCAGTTTTTTTTCCGCATATTTTCGATGCAATTTTTAGAATAAAAAATTAAAGAAAAAACTAATAATACAAAACTAGTTGTTTTTATTTATCCCAATGAGAGTGGCCGGAACGTGCACCCCGGTTTTTTAGGGGTACACAAATTTGGACTCCACATTCCCTAGTGAAAAGGGGAAGAGTAAGAAATACGCCACCAACTTTTTGTTTAAGGAACCCATGGATTATTTCTTGCTCGAACTTCATTCAAAGATTAGAGCATACAAGAAATATCCTTGCTAATCTCAAATTGAGATTCTTGATTGATTAGCGTACAACCTGTTAATACTTTTAATTATAATTATAAATATAATTCAATATACTGCGGAAAATAAAAGTAACGCAAGACACCAGAAATTTTGTTAACGGGGAAAACTGCAGTTTGAACGTACACGGCAGTAAGCCGATATAAACACTAGCTTACTATATCACTTTGGTCTGGAGTGTAGTTTAGATATAATAAACTCTCAAAGTTACTCTATTTCAGTTGTGCCTTACATCTCTTGATTCTCGCAAGAATCTGCGCACTTGATTACCGTAGTTGAAGTCCATTACATACGTATAAGTTGGTCCATAGTCTATAGCGAAGACTAGCTCTACCCTGCCTCAAATATGACTCCTAGTGATTTTGTTTCTAATACAAGAGCAAAGGAGACAAAAATTGATTCCCTGAGCAAGACTAGGGTTTATTTTATTCAAAATTTACCTAACCAAATATCTACACAAGAATATCAATTCAAAATCAAATCTAAGATAAATTCTTGTGCAAAACTTGCAAACATGATTTTAACTGATATGAGTTATACTCAATCATGTTTTAAGTTTTCCATCAAATCTGGATTTGATTAGTAATTCGTAAATGACCTTATATCAGAAGAAAAGAACCTTAGAATAGACAAGAGTTACAAACATAACAAGTTAAGAAGCTATCTTTTTGTTTAAAGATAGGTTGTACCTGTGCTTCACAAACCCCAAGCGAAGTCTTTCGAATTCACACCTTAGATCTCATAGTCCTTAAGTATTAGAGGAAAAACTTTGCAACAACATATACAAGAGTGTAGGGATTGATTTTTCAACGTTGGTAATATTTCCAATTTATACTAATCGATCAAGGCTGGGTTTCTTAAGATGAAAGATGCAAGCAATGAATTTCTTGCAGCCCAAGTTAACTATCGACTGCTAAACCAAGTCATATACTAAAATATAAAAGTTTGTTTCTTTATTTAGTGGTAGACTTGCAATGAGGTTCTTTCTATAATCTTTGTTAGCTCAAGTAAATTCTATGAAAAGAATTACTAACAAAGATAACTTCTAACTATCAATAGAAAAAGAACTAAACTTTCAAACTAATGAGTTAGCTAAGAAATAACAATTTGTAAGCGTGCGGAGAGTTCACCTTGAGAATCAAAGAAGAATGAATGAGCCTGTTAGAGCATCGCTCGGTTGAACCCACCAAGCGTTGGTATGTCAAGTCTAGTTGTCAAGTTCAGTCATCAAGTTTAGTTCAAAAATCCCGAGTCTCTTGATATGATTACTAAAGTCAACTTCATTGGGTTAAACTAGGAACATAAAAATGTCGATACTTTCTCTGGTTACTCAGCTGAAGACGTATCCGAATTAACGAAGACATCATCCTTCAATTCGAGGTTAGTAATTATATACTTGACTCGCTCCATTCATTCATTCAACTTGGTATTTATTAAGAACATAACATACGAAGTAAAGTTTGTTTAAAATGACTTTAGTATTGGTGACTTGGTCATTATACCATGATCGAAATGTCAAAGAATGATATACTTGTTAGTTCTACAATTTGAGTATATAGAGTTCCTAGTACAGTCTACAGACTTCGCGTTATCGACATTACACTAATTGGTAATTCGTTATTATTTAATGTTTGAACTTTCAAATGAATACATACCTTGGAATTATGTTTAACTACATAGTTTAATGGAGTAGATTTATGAAACTTGTTTCGTAGTTGAAAAGGTGATTCAAGGATCTATTCTAAGGACCGATTCCTAATAAGTATCTTTTCTACGAATCGATCCCATGTAAGGATCTCAATTATGACCTCCTAAGGATCTAAGTCTGGACCGATCCGTAGAAAGGATCTAAGTCAGAAGCGATACTTATATGTATGACCGAAACTTACATTTTCGATATGTTTATTATCTTATGGTTTTCGCCGACATCGAGATGCAGTTGGGTTAGAGATGGAATGTTCACAAAATGTCGACATAGTGACTTGAACATATGTTAAAATCTAATATCTTAATGTTCAAGTATTTTCCTTTGATACTCATGGCATGATCCTGAAACCGATTTTTCAATATCCTTTAGAAATCGAAAATATATGCTTACCATATCCCAGAGGTTTGCATATCTCTAGTAACTATATTAGTAAAGTACATGGATACGTGCTACCTAATATTGGTTGTCAACTTTGGGTGACATCGGTTTAATAGTTCGAATATAGTTGGTATTTGTCAAATTCGGAAATAAATATTCATTGCATATCTTAAGGATTTTCGAAATTGGCAATACCTTGTCTTCCAACCAAGTCTTGGTCATACACTATAAATAATGGAGCTTGTATTCTTACAAACTCATCCCTTGACACACATATAAATTGAACGTGTGGGGTGCCAACTTATTAAGAGATACGAGTAATCTATTGCCTTCATTTAAAGTCTTCTTTGGGATCACAAAGATTTTAATAACACCATTTTTTGGAAGCTAAATCGTATTGTTGTTTTAATTTTTCGATTAAGAACTAATGATTCAAGATCTGTGGATAAAACTTTTGATCAACCAACCCTAACAGACGATGTTTTGTGGTGTGTTGATCATTAGTAGGAATCAAGTTGTTTGTGGAGCGGTTACTTTTAAGACTGACGATTGAAGACTTGAATTTTTTTTGCTTTTGGTTTATGATCTTTGTGATTCTTATTGCACATTTGATTTTCTTGGATCCAAACAAGCAGTTTATCTTGATAGACCTAATACTTATTTTAAATATCGAGCAATCTGTCCAGTGCTTCTCCTTATAAAGTTGTTTGGATAGAGATTGTTCAGGGTGATAGATTATTTCGAATTTTTTTCTTGATTTGATCTTTGACCAAATGATATTATATTGAATAAATGGTAGATCATTTCCCATTTAGAAGATTGACAAGTGAGTTGGTTACTGAAACAGATTTATCCCTTCGTTGTTTCGGATGACGACCCAAAGGATTTGATAGCGGAAGTCTTCACATCGGTGAAACAACTTTGTCTCGGTGGATTGGTTGAAGGCGTAATAATATTGAAGGAACTGAGTAACGAAGGAGTATTTACCTGGTCCTAACTATACGAATTTGCGGTAGTCAATTTTTATAGCGGCTTAATTATGAGAGTATTCAAAACTGGACTACATCCCGAGGGTTTTCTCTCCCATGCAATTTTTCTCGTTAACAAAATCTCGTGTATTGTGTGATTTAATTTACTTCTACATTATATTATTTATTTTTAGAATTAAGTAAATACACTTGTATCTATCCACTTGGTATGACCCCATAGTTAGTTTGGTCACGAACTTTCACTATATACCAAGTTACACCTTGTTGAACTAATTTTTTGGCAGTTATTATTTCTGTAAAATTATTCAAGGTGTATTTGTATAGGTTGATATCGAAAATATTTCGGTGTGCTCGGTACCCTATTCATGTCAGAGGTCAAATCCAGTAGAGTATTGCGTTGGCCCGTTAATCTTTTAGGTTCCTAAACTCAAGGAATTGAGTCTGTGAACTCATAAGAATATGATTCTTAAGGTTTGTAGGTTCGTGAACTCAATTATAAAAAGGCTACAGGAACGTTCACGCCTTGTTGGGTTCGTGAACTAGAATACTTAGGTTCACGAACTCAAATGCAAAAGGCTACAAACATAAAAGTTCATTAAGGTTTGCTATAACAATCACCATGGTTAATTGTTGGTGATTTTAATGCTATTACTTCTAAAGATGAAATCAATTGGTGATAGAGCTTGATGGTTGTCGTAAGTGCGATCAAATTAATAATCTTATTTCCACACAATTAACTGGTAATACAATGGAAGCAAGGATCGTTCCTACGAAGAGCAGTGAGTTTTAGTTGTCAAGTGTCACAAAGGGGGGGTTTGTTTTAGATTTTGAACAAAGTAAATAAAAGCAATTGAAAATATTAAGTTGTAAGAAATAGGGAGAGAGATGATCGAGGAATCCTTCTTCGTTAATAAACTGTCAATGAGTTAATATATTCATTTATTCGTCATTAATCATAAATTATCACCAATGTAGAATAACAGGTACGCTTAGCTATTCTCAAAATTCCTTAAGTCACTGGATAACGGGTACGCTTAGTTACCAGATTGTATCCGTATGAACCATCTTGAGGTACTATTACAAGATTTAATTCAGTCGAATGCTTTAGGTTTGTGAATTTAGGTTTGATCCTAGTAATTAGACTCAGTACGCTCGGTCTACTTGCTAGGGTTGTGTCTACATGCGATTGCTTTACAGAATCCCTCTGCAAGGTTTCACGTTCTCTACTTGTGCGAACACACTATATGCTTATATCCAAAGATGGTTACATATTCTAAACTCTTTATTTCAATCATTGAAACATTCTTAGAGGATGTTATATAGAGGTTATTCACATTCCATTTTTCATCAATGCGATTTTCAAAAGATTGAAACAATCAACATGACTTTCGTCACTTGTAAAGATGAACTTGGCCAAAGAGAAAGCTTACCAACACATATTTCGAGAAATAAATAAGCGAGATAAACTCGGATCGAAATAACAAATGTGTATAATCGAAGTCCATATAGCAATACGACTTTTGTCTCAAGATAGGAGATAGAGTAGATAGACTTTTGAGTGATAGATAAGTTCAAGTCTCCATATACCTTTTAGTCGATGAAGTTCCACCAGTTCCTTAAGTAGTTCTCCGTCTTTGTATGATGAACGCCGTGGAGTCTATAGCTCAACTACACTTTCTATCCTAGTCCGAGACTTAGATATAAGTAGACTAGAAATCAAGACTTATAGTTTTGGCAACTAAACTTGACAAACAAGCTTGTGATAGCAACGCTTGCGAGTTCGACCGACCAGTGCTCTAACAGTTTTGGATAAGCTGGTTGAAGCTCAGAATATCAATGGTTATAGAGAAGTGCAATTGAGCACTTTATTAAAACAAAAATCAAGGATCAAATAAGCTAAGAAATAAGATGCTAATACTGTTTTTTTCCATGCTAATCTCAAAATAAGGTAAGCAAGGGATTTCGTAAGTGAGTTAGTAGATATTAATGGTGATATAATTTCTAATCAAGAAAAAATGGCCGAAGAATTGGTTAAATATTTTGAGAAAAAGTTCACATTTCAAGAAGTGGAGATTGGGGATTCATTATTGAAGGTCATTCCAAAAGTTATTACAAATGCAGATCAAAAAATGTTGGATGCAGTTCCTGATGAAGATGAAATTAAAGCAACAATTTTTAGTATGGATCCAGATAGCTCTCCTAGTCCTGATGGGTATTCAGGTTGTTTTTACAGGGCTTGTTGGCAGATTATTCACAGAGATGTAGTTCAAGCTTTTCAGTTTTGCTGGAGGAGAAGATTCATACCTAAAGGTCTAAATTCTAACTTCTTAGTTCTTCTTCCAATGGTTGATAGTGCAAAAAATCCTAGCCAGTTCGGACCAATTGGTCTTAACACTGTAAATTTTAAATATTTCACCAAAATTATTACTATAAGAATGAGAAGGTTAATGGATAAACTAATTTTTCCTCAACAAGCTGCTTATGTCAAAGGTAGATGAGCTCAAGAACAGATTTTCTTGGCGTCAGAAATGGTTAATGAAATGAAAAAGAAAAGAAGATGTGGAAACATTGGACTTAAACTTGATATTTCACAAGCATATGATTCAGTTAATTGGAAGTTTATATTTCAAGTTTTACAGAAATTTGGCTTCTCAAGCAATTGGTGTGAATAGTTGCATACTCTTTTCAAATCAGCTAGAATTTCAGTCATGGTGAATGGTGTTCCGTGTGATTTTTTGTCAGTTGGAAGTGGTTTAATATAAGGAGATCCATTATCTCTAATTTTATTTGTATTAATGGAAGATTTTCTTAGTAGAAGACTGACTGAATTAGTCAATGAAGTTTCCATCATACAAATGGTTGTAAGGGATGGTATTCATCCTACTCATTTGTTTTTCGCAGATGATGTTTTTATCTTCTGTAATGGTGCTAAAAAATATATAATAAATCTATTAAAACTGTTGGAAGAGTATCGAAAAAGTTCAGGTCAGATAATAAACAAACTTAAGAGTAAATGTTTCATTGATGTTACTTCTGATTCAAGAAAAATTCAACTCGGAGACATGATACAAATGAAAATAAGTGAATTTCCATACAAATATCTTGGAGTTATCCTAAGTGCTGGTACTGTATAATCTTCTACAGTTTGGCCTATAGTGGAAATGATGCAGAAGAAACTTGCTACATGGAAAGACAAGCTCTTGTCTCTTCAAGAGAGGTTGGTACTGATTAAATCTGTTATGTGTGGTATTCCTATGTATAATATGGCAGTGTATAAATGACGTATTTCTGTAATTAAAACTTGTGAAAAGATCATAAGGAATTTCCTATGGTTTGGTGATAGTTAGGTCAGAAAATACATAACTTTATCATGGAAAAAGGTGTGCGCACCTCATAGTGAAGGGGATTTGGGTATTCAAAGATTAGAGGTCATTAACATAGCTTTACTCGTGAAAATGACATGGATAATAATGAATTATTATAAAGATTGGGCATTATTCTTTAAGGCAAAATATAAAGACAAAAATGATAAACGGAACACTAATTAGCAGTTTCTTGTATGGCCTGGTCTATAATGGGCTTTGGAATCTTTACAAGAAGACATAAAATGGTTCACTAGTGATGGTCAGAAAATTCTAGTCTGGTTTGATACTTGGATTGATAATCCTCTTTTAATTGAGAGAGTTGGTTATTCCAACCCTAGAATGGTTGAGCGGTTATTCCTATGACCTTTAGGCGATTCTATCATTAATATAAAAAAATGTGATTTAATTTACCCATTTGGCTTATCAAACTCGTCGGATTGGGATAAACCCGGATTAATTAGGGGCTATGCATTTTGTTCCCAACCATAATTTTGGGCTAAGGGATGTCTAATGTGTGTAAAGTTATCTAATCACCCTTCCTCTGATAATAACAAAAAATACTCCCTTTTTAGTTTTAGATCCAAACACCAAACCTTACTCATTTTCTTATCCTTCTTCATCAATCAAGTCCTTACTCCTTATTTATATTTCATCATTTTTAAACGAAAAAAAAGATCAATTAATTCGTCGAGAGATTGAGTAATTAATTTCATAAACTCAATCAATTGTTTTATTTTGTTCTTCAAGTGACATACCAGGTTAGAAATTTGATTTATATTGTTATGGAGTGATTTGGTCTTTGTGGTATTGTTTCACTTTAAAAATTATGATTTTTTTTTATTATTTTGACTAGTCGACATGCTCGTTGGATGAATATCATGATAAATTTTCATGTTTTTCTTCATAACTGAGAGAACAATTACCAGAGACCTTATGATATTCATCCCTAAACCATGATGACTAGTGATGTAGTATGAACAATCGTCATGGTTGGAAAAGCTAAATCATGACGATCAGTAACTGCCAAAATCTAAGTTTTTTTGTGTCCAAATTTTTCATTAGTCGTCATGGTTTAGTAAAGACTAGTAAACAGTCGTTATGGTGTTGTATTTTCAACCATGACCACTATAACTACTAAAAACCAATGTCTCCAGTGTCCAAATTTGGTTTTAATCGTCAAGGATTTGAAAATATCTCATGATTACCGTTTTGCATGAAATAGGGAGTCGTCATTGTTTTACATTATCGAGCATGACGACTAAGAACTTCCAAAAACAAGTTTTTTTATGTCTGAATTCGCTTTTAGTCATTATGTTTTAAAAAAAATAATAACATGACAACTTTGTCCAAAAATTATATAGTCGTCATTGTTTTGCATCCTCGGGCATGACGACTTATTGCAATGGTTAATCGGCATGATTGTAACAAATAAACCATGATGATATTTGATGTCACTATTAAAAGTCGTCATTTTGTTTTGATACGCTCATGCCAACTTTGTTTGGTCGGCATGTTTTGTTTCGGTCAAACATGACGATTTTTCATGGACTGAATTCTGAAAGTCTGAATTCCTTTTGTCATTCGAAGAATTAAATCAACAATACCCTATGCAATTCCATTTTGAGAAGTTTTTGACTAGAGTAAATCATTTTCGTTGCAAAATTTTTAAAAACCAAAAATCAAAATTTATCCAAAATTTTTCTAACAAGATTCATAAGTTAAATCTAATAAAAACAATAATAAACATATGTACTTAGAAAATTTAATCTTAATATGATATTATTAATTAATTAATTCAATAAATTGGTGTTAATTAATCCAGGATGAATTATATATTACTAAAAATATATGGATAAGAGTTTTTGAATTTTACTTTCAAATGAGATTTTGTCACCAAGCCCCGGTCGGTTTAGGTGTACCCAATCGGGCGAGTTAATCAATCAAATTCAGGTTTCTTTTGGTAAATGCCATTGGAATTTCCCAAAGTGAAAAATAGTAAAATACTATAACCACCCTACTGTATGGGTTCAACATATAGAAGCCCCATTAAATGGATCATTCATTGTCAACTCCATAATTTAGGAAAATGATATTGATAGGCCCAAAAAATCAAATTTTCTTCAGATCTGGCGCATAATTAATTATTACGAATTTTAATAATACCAAAAAGTACTCTTTAGTATTTATACAAGAGGAATATCATAAGATACTTTCATTTTCAGATTTTGTCTCTCTCTTCTCTGGACGATTTTTTCTTCTGCAGATATTGTTTCTCGTCAAATTCTTCATTTTCAGATCTGAAACAAAATTTCTCTCCCAACATCAAGTTCTCACACATAATAATATCGTCAACAACTCTTGTTCTTGCGATTTCAGTGCATATCGGTGAAGAAAAGTGAATGAAGATCGTCAACAACAACTGGAAATGAAGATTTAATTATCAAATCATGATGACAAAGATAAGTTCTCTATATTTTCATCTTTTCATTCGATTTAAACTTCTAATTTTTTGATTTCCAAATCGAAATCAGAGGAATTTTTTTTTTGTTTACTGTTGAAAACCTAATCGATCTGATTTCATCTAGGAATCTGTATTCAAAACATGATCAGAACATAGCTATATAGTTATTTCATCTTTATCTCTTTTTTGAGATTGAAATTTTCAAAAGAAATTGTCTACAAATTTTCTAGGGTTTCAAATTAAAAGTCGATTTAATTTTTAATCCATATTGTTGTGCAGGTTCAACAATGAAATTAAAAAAATCTTCAACCACAGCTGAAATGAAATCGTCGTCATTCATTTCGACTTTGACAACAACTAATGAAGAGTTTAGATATTTGATTATGTTATTTGGTGTGTGTGTATTTCTATAATGGGTCTGAAATGTGTAGTGTTTCTTTCTTAAGAGAACACCTGTGACAACACTAGGGGCAAACTAGGGAAGCAAGGAAAGAAAAGAGGGGAAACATGGATGTTAGGGGAGAAATTCTATTTTCGCTTTACATAACCGAGAAAACAGATAACATAAATTTCAAGAGATAGGAATTGGGCAACTTTTGGAGATAGAAATTCATATCTGCCTCTTGAGGTGAAAATATAAGATAGGATTTTATATATCTGTACTGAAAATTGATAAAGGGAGAAGAAAATTAAGAGGAATGTGAAATTAAACATGATCTAAGGTGAGTCTTGTTAATATATACTTGCATCTCTTATCATATATTTGAAACTTATGAATTCAGATTAGTACAACTAATTAAGTGTATAGCTATATCTAGGAATGGATTGAATTGGTTACTCCAATTAAGAGGAAGAATTGTGGGTATGTGCTATGAATTAAATTTAGATATAATTAGAAGAATGGTGGAATTTTAGACGAGAATTCCATTTTGAAAATGGTACTTAGAAAGGAAGTTGTTATCAAAATAGAAAATGATTGTTTAGAGTTGGTTAATTATGATAACTTAAGTACTGTTTTTTTTATAGATTTTATATAGGATTAAGGGGCTGGGAAATTTAAGACGTGGACTAACTGGCATAAGATTTCATTTCGAGAACAAGGTGGGAATTTAGACAGAAATTCAGGTAGTGTGTCGTTTGTACGCAATTGCTTATTTTTGGTACTGTTACGTGAGAGTTATTGAATGGAATTGCTGCTAAGTGTGAATATTGTTTGAATCGATGGGTGCCGTGTAGTATGCAAGGTTTGGGATTTCTGCAAGGAGTGTCTGTGTTTATCCGCATAGATTTTTGCTAAGTTAAGTAGGGCGGATGGTCTTCCGTTATGATATTACTTAGTAAGGCGGATGCTCTTCCGTTATGATATTACTTAGTAGCGCGGACGCTCTTCCGTTTCGGTATATATATACGTTATTTAGGAGATCCATTTCTACGCATACTCCACTTGATTGTTTTGTTATGTTGCAATAATATCAGACTCATGGCTTGGGTGGGCTCTTCATGAGGATGGCCTGTTTAAATGAGGCAGTGATTGAATATCATTCTGTTATATGTGTCTTGATATGTTCCTTCTGTGTTTATTTGCCATCTGAAATTCTCCATTTGTATGGAAGTAAATTCCCATTGGGCTTTGCTTATTGTTCTGTTTCTTCTTAGTAACAGGTGGAACAACTGCAGTGAAAAACGAAGGAAAAGAAGAGGAAGGTGAATACTACGTTTGGCTTGAGTGAGTAATTCCAAGTAGATGAGTTGTGAAGTAAAAGTATTTTGTGACTTCTGTTGTCTTTTATGTGCCCTGTAAAACACTTTTTTTGTTTTGTGAAGAATGGTGGATCTGGTTCTATGTGCATGTGCAGACTTATGTCGTTATGTATGCAGTAGTTGTGAAATGTAAATAGTAATATGTATAGGTATTCACGAAGTCGTTTTTGAGTCAATAAAGTCTCTTTGGTGTCTCCAAGTTAGACTTAAACGTTTAAGTATGAAAATTGGGACGTTCCATGCTAATTACTTACTGAGAGAGTCTGAGACCTAGATTCTTTCTTCGTGGTGTCTCATTTTCAGATTTTGTGTTTACTATTTTTGTATTGTCTCCAAATACATATCTTATTGGCAGATACTTTATTGATATCTTCTTCTGATATGTGTATGGAAGTGCTTGTTCTAATTTGTTGTCTTTTGAACAGGCTTATATGTATGGGTTTTTCAAAAACAAGCGTATTGTGTTGTACGACACCTTGATTCAACAGGTTTGTGGCCACCTAACACATGGTTTATCTACATTCAAATATTCTTTATAGTTTATCATTTCTTCTTTTCTTCTAATTATTGCAGGTAATTTATGTTTAGAACTAGTGTCGTTTTCTATTTGGAGTGCGGAAGATGTCATCTAGAATAGTGATCTGTAGAACGCTATCGACTGCCTGCATTTTCTGTTCATTATATATGCTTTAAACTAGTACTAGTATAATAATTTTCGGTTGCTGGGAAACAACATTCAGATGAGGTTTATAGAGCATGTATTTCTTATTCTTCGTTGGATTAGCTCTGTAACCCTTAATATATGGATGTGTAACTCCTAGTTACATAAGTCATATGGATGTGTAACTCCTAGTTACATAAGTCATATGAATGTGTAACTTCTAGTTACACATGCATATAGCATGTGTAATTCTTATTTACACTAGTCACATACCTGTATAATTTTGGGTTCTAATTTTTGATGAACTGCTTTATTTATTTTTGTGGAGTTTGTTTGATGTTTTGATTTTATTGTTGGGTTCTAATTTTTGATGAACTGCTTTATTTATTTTTGTGCAGTTTGTTTGATATTTTGATTTTATTGTACGTGAGAGAGGGGATTTGTTGCTGTAGATGGCATTGAAGCTTAGCTGGTGAAGATGCAGTTCTCAAGTGAATTGCAGGTGGTATGAGGATGTAACTGAGCATGGGAATGGTTATGAACAGGCTGTTGTTGCTAATTACAAGTTATGTAGGTGTTGATTTCAGAGTACGAAAGTTCACAGAGAGCTGTAGGAGTGTGCAAGTGGTACAAATGCAGATTTGGCGTTGGTTTGGAATGAACTGGTAGCTATGGGATGAATGAGAATAGCTCAGGTATGCACTGGTTGAAGAATCAGATGGGTTTGAGTTAATGATGCTCGGATAGATGTATGTTAGGAGTTAACATTACAGGTACTGGTGCAGCTGCAGTTAAGACAGTGGTAATGGAATAGTGGAAATTCAGATGTGAAGTAAGCTCTTTCAGGTATTGATCTCTCTTACAATTTGTCTTCATCATCGTGTTTGTTTGATGAGTTTCACAGTGATTGTTCTATATGCATAGTTAGGTGTAAGACATTAGAGTCTTAGACATTTCTTTGCATTATAAAAACATGCGTGCATCCGCACATTAGTTTAGATGTATCCAAACATAAAAACTTTGAATTATAAACATGAGGTCTTTGAATTATAAACACTGAGGTCTTTGGTGGTTAGCGGCGCCGCCGGTGGTGGCTGGCGGTGGTGGTCGGAGGTGGTTTGACTGGCGGTGGTGGTCGGAGGTGGCGGTGGCGGTCTGAGGTGGTTGGCGGTGGCCGTGGTGCTCGGAGGTGGTTGGAACCAAATCACATAATATTTTAATAATTTGGGGCCTAAATTTAAATTTTATTCAATTATGGGCTTAACAATATGCATAAGGGTATTAAGGTCTTTTAATAATATGGGGCCTAGATTTAAACTTCTTTTAATTAAGAACCTCATATTATGGGTTATCCATGGGTTGCGCCATAGCCTAATTTTCCCCAAACTTGCCCAAATAGAAGATACCGTAGTTTGGGCAAATTAGTCTCCATATGCAGCATGTCTCATTGTTTCCCTCCTCCGAGCAATTTCTTCCATCCGATTTAACAAAAGTCAAAAGTTTATCATTTTAAAAGCACTACACTGCAGAGTGCAGAGACGAACTCCTAAAATCGAAACCATTGACCTGTTTATCAAAATCCACATTTTTCTGGGTTCTTGTTCTTCTTCTCTAAAGATGCTTACCAAAACCCCAAACACGAATCTAACAGACGATATCTGGCTTGAAATATTCCTTCTTCTTCCTCTAAATTCAATCTTTAAATTGAGGTGTGTTTCTAAGGTATGGTCTTCACTTCTCTCAAACCCTAATTTCATTAATAAATGGATTCAATTCAACAGCTCTAATGAATCTCTCCCATGGATCGTCTTCCATAGTTATAATACTGTATATAGTAAGAATAATTTCTTAATTTCGTATGCAAAATCATTGAATTCTAAATCTATATCTGGTAATGAACATGGGTTTTCTTTTAGATTTCTGAATCCAAACCCACATGATCAAAGCATATACCTCTTAGATTCAAGTAACGGTTTGGTTTTATGTACACCAAGTTATTACAGACCGAGGATATATTATGTGTGTAATCCACTTACCCAAAAATGGGTTTCACTTCCTCCATCTCCCACATCCACCACCAGCTGGGTTGTTAATGGTTTCACCTGTGAATCTATTTCATCAACTAGCTGTTATAAGGTTGTGCGTATCCCGAAATTTGAAGGGAGTTCAAACAAATTCAGTATTGAAATTTTTTCTTCTGATTTGGGTGAGTGGATTATCCGTGAAGTGACATGCCCCGCTAGTGTCATTTGGCATTACTCTCATGTTCGCAAATCTATAGTTATTGTAAATGGAGTTTTGTATTGGACTGAATTGGGAAATAGAATCTTAACTTACAGTCTGAAGAATAATTCTGAAACTGGTGACCGGCAGTCTAGATTGATCAACTTCCCTGACATGGAGTTGGAAGATTCTTATGGTGACAACAGCTCTTATTGTCTTGGGCAGTTAGGTTTTCTGTGTTATGCGAGAATAATGACAAGCCAAAAGATTTTAAGTGTTTGGGTGCTCGAGGACGAGTGGCATTTGTTGCACAAGGATATCGACCTGAGTGATCTCGTAGCAGAAATGTATAGTAAATTCCATGTGTGTGAGTTTGAAGATCCTGAAAGAGAAGATGAGGATTTTATGGAAGTCCAGGTTTTAGGTTTCAGTCCAGTAGACAAGAATGTTATTTTGCTCAGTTACCATATCTTTGTTTGGGCATTTAACATTAAAACTAGAAGACACGAAGAGTTATCCCAGACTTCTTTCTTGGGTAACACTCATTCGGCTTATCGCTATCAGCTCTTTAATACCCATTCAGTCGATCGCTATCGTGTCTACTACCCATTTGCTTTAAAGCCAATGCCAACTATACTGCCGCCACCTTCATGGGCAGGCACTTTAGCTAATGTTAATGTTTCAAATCTTCAATAAGTATAAGAAGAATTAAGATGTTGCTTTATCGAGGGACCCATTTTTGTCTATTGAGTTGTTCTTGCTCTTTCTGTAAAAACATATTTGAGAACTTATGGTGTGCAGTGCTGAGTTTATGGTGTGTAGTGCTGCGGTTTGTATGTTGCACTCTACTGAACTTTCTTGTTACTTGCAAGTTCCGACACCTCTCTACCTCCTATGCATTTCGGTTCACTTGTTGCAGTTAGATTGGACATAAATTCATTTCCTTCAAGAACAAGAGACTACTGAGGGTGTTGTTTAGACTTCTAATAAGCATTGGGTTGAAGTTGAATGACTGAGACCAATGGGTCCATAAAGTTTAAGATTTGGTTTATGTGCAATATGCTCATGAGATGTCGTCAAGTGGGAGAAAAGGAGAAGAATGCACTATGTTTTCATCTGAATCTAAGGAGAAAGAAATTGATGATTGTATGCTTTGAGATGTTACTGATGATCCGTCTCGTCTTTCAACCAATTTGACGAGGAGGTTGTGCAGAAGATAACTGCAAAGAAGTAAGATTCTTGGCCAGGAAGTTGTGCAGAAGTAAGATTCTTGATTCTTTCCGGCCATATGATAACTGAAGAACAGCTAACACTTTTCGAAGAACTACATGTCAGATTGGATTTCTAAGCAGGTAGCATCTAGTGGTACTACTCCTCCTACGTTAAGGTAAATCTTCGTCTGTTTGTCATTGGTCTTTTTTTTTCTTCCTGCTGTCTGTACAAGGCTGATGGGGAATCCCTGGTCCTGTCTGATGGGACTTAACCGAAACAACAGGGTTCGTGAGAATTCCATCTAATTGGATATAGGTTTTTTTCTTTCATATTTACATATATATATAGCCGGCTAAGCTGTTTACTCAGTAGTGTTTAGCAGCAAAAATGCTGAAGTGGCACGATCTGTTGATCAATGCCTCATTGTTTGTTTATCATTTCTCGAGTCATCCGTTAGGACTTTAGGACAGAGAGAGCTGTTTGAAATTTTACTGTGCTCGATTTTTTGAAACTTTTTCATCTAGAACAGCTTAATTTTGGTCCAGTATTTGACATTATATACATTTTCATGATGCTTTTGTAGGCATCAATGGGATGAGAAGCACTGACTAGTTGCTGCAAAGAAGATTTTCCCAAGCTGTCTAAGCGGACTCTTAGCTTTTTTCGAAGGCTCTTTGCTTTCAGCCTAACTCGATACTTTGTGACTGCTGCGGTCAATCATGGATAATTTTTGTTACCAATGGTTGATACCACTAATCTTATTTTATCTGAAAGCATCAAAATCAACTTTGTAGTCGTTCTCACCTTTGTACATGGTTTGGTTTCCTCTTCATAGTATGGTACTGTACAGTTGATTTCCTATCTCCATGGTAGAGATATATGTAATAGCTCCATTCACCTTGACAGACTCCCTTGCTGCGCCCTTACTTGTGCCCCTTGTATCAATGAAATTTTCCATAACCACTGAGTCATTGGCATTGCAATCAAAGGATTTGGATCATTTGTCCCAAGATCTTTGATCTTGGAATATATTTTCTGACTAGGTAACAGTATATGATTTGTAATTTTCTAAATATCTAGAGAATGGGACTTGCCATCAAGTAGTATGATGTGGCACCGGACACCACTACTTCTGTTGGAAGATCTCCTTAATGAACATAAACTTAGGAATTGTAAACAGCTAGTATGGTAGTTTCATCATCATTCCTCTGTAAATTGTTTGATATGTTTGTTATGGCACAAACAAAATACCCTGACGTCATTAGGGACGACCATGAAAGAATTAGGGGCGACTAATAAAACAAAATAGGGTCACCCAAACTTAAAATGAAGCCATCCCTTATCTCCGTTTTTTTGAAATGGCAAATATACCTTCCACAATCGGTAGATAATACAACAATCGGTAGTTTGATTTTTTAATCGGTAGATGTTAGGATAATCGGAGGGTATTGTGTACATACGTGGTTTGAAAGTTTTGTTATTTTGAAAAAAACCTATAATCAAAGGGTATTTATTTACCATGTCTCCCGATTATGAAGTTGTCCCAAAATTGATATTTGAAAAAATCTCAAGTTTTTCGAACTTGGGAATTACCATAATCGGTAGACTTGGAGTTAACATGTCTTCCAATTATGAAGTTGCCCCAAAAATGAAATTTGAAAAAATCTCAAATTTTTCGAATTTGGGAACTACCATAATCGGTAGACTTGGAGTTAACATGTCTACCGATTATGAAGTTGCCCCAAAAATGAAACTTGAAAAAATCTCAAGTTTTTCGAATTTGGGAACTATCGTAATCGGTAGCTTATGAAGTTCGCCTAACCTACCAATTTTGAACCCCACGTTAATCGGTAGACAATGAGAAAATATTGTGTCCGATTATAAGGTTTTTTTGGTTCAGAAGTACTGTAAAAATGAAACCACGATAATCGGTAGAAATGGTTAATATTCTTACTTCCGATTGTGGACCTGTCTGACAAATTTTTGGAAAAGTCACCAGAATTGGTAGTTAAGGTTGATAACATTACTACCGATTTTTCGCATATCTGACAATTTTTTGAAAATTTACCAGAATCGATAGGTAAGGTTGATATTTATCCTCCGACTATTGTGAAAAATTCAGCAGTTTCACACAATCAAGTAATAAACATAACTCAAAATACATTCATAAACCATAAACTTAAGAACATATAATCCAAAACAAGTATTTAAAACACCATAATCCGAAAGAAACTGTTAAAACAACATAATCCATAACATCGAACAACACATTATCACCTAGTTTTCTTCTTAGTATTGTTAGCTAAAGTTTTAGAACGCTTAACACGACCCGAACGACCCGCATTATCACTAGCATCACCTTCATCTCCCTCAATATTTCCTTCAGCAAGAGAGCTTGAAGAAGCCTGAGATCTTTTGTTCGTCTTTGATGTTTTTTCGGGTTCTTCGTCACTTTCTCCCCAAACTCAGCTGCATACTCTTCATTATCAACATTATCAATCATCTCCCTGTGCTTTTTTTATCTTCTCAATTGGCACAGGCCGTCCAGCCGTTATGCAATCAGCGCACCATTTGGACAAAAACTTGAACCTATTCACCTATTTTTTTAATTGACAAAACATCAAATGGAGTTTACCTATAAAATTGAATCGTAATATTAAAGGGAAAAGTCATAACCATACGCACCGGTCTATCATAACCTAGGGGTTTTTCCTTTGACGATACATTTGTAAATTCTTTAAGTTCACGGATTACACGAAGATGTGAATGCTCCCGGTACCACTCCATATAGCCTGGAGCATTTTCATCACCTCAGTTGACAGCTCTCCCAGTGTTCACCAAGTGGTACAACCTCTTATCCCAATGTTCAGTAACAAATGGTGTACCAGAGTAAACTACCTTGATGGTGTCCTTGTTAGACTCGCTATGCTCCACGTCCAAATTGAACTTGCCATTTATGTGATGCCATGGTACTATTTGGCAATAACCATGTTGTCGCATCACCCTGGAGCCATTGTACATCACATAACCTGTGGGGTGCCACAAAGGTCCAAAATAATGGGACAACTCGGAACGACCCGCTATATGTCCATTAGCCCGATCTTCCTTGTATGAATCAAAGCATACCTCCAAGGCCTTGATTGAGTCTAATTTCTCCCTCAAGCTAACCAATTGTTGCTCCTTTGTCCTTGAACGGTTCTTTGTGAACTTGTACTTTGTTCCTCTCAGTGTACATTTCACCCAATCCGGGTTTTCTAGTGCCAATTTCAGACTAGGGTAGTGGTCATAGATCCATGTCAAACCAAGTATTAGAAATTCATTCTTAAATTAGAGAAAAAAAAAATAACGGTCAATGGATTAATAGAGTTGAGAAAATACCTGGAATAGACTCACATTCTCGGCAATTTGTCTAGTTCTAAGCCTTGACGCCTTTTTCAACTCTGTCATCAAGAATGCAATAGTTGTCGTGCCCCAAGAGTAGTCCGCGACCTTATTGAGAGGATGCAATAGTTGTAGAAGGTTGGCGTCTACTCGGTTGCCACTGGCGTTGGGGAATATGACACATCCCAATACACACAAGAGATAGGCAGTGGCCGTGGCATTCACTTCGGCATCACTTAACGGTCCTTGCTTTTCTTTCTCGGCAGTGCGTTTGAACATCTTGATCAACTGACTCATGTTAAACTGTCTAGTTTTGTAAGAGAAGCACCTGTTGAACTCAACGTCTGATGTCTTTTTATCCCAACCAAAACATTTTTTACACAAATCATAAAGTTGTTCCCAGGTTAACTGCTTTGTGTACTCATACTTGACAGCTACACCATGGTCATTGAGATTAAGAACCTGCTTCGCATCATCTGGATTAATGGTCATCTCCACAAACGACATATGAAAGGTGTCAATCTCAGGATACATTCTCTCCACAAAAGCCGATATCGCGACCCGATCATGTTCCAACATTGAGTTCTCGGCAGCAGTAGATAATCCCGAGTTGGTTATAGTTGTCTTGAACCTCTCACATTCACCGGAGAAAGGCCAATCTTTCAATACTTTTGATGGTGCGGCAGTGAGTTTGAGTAGACGAATCGCATCGGAATGATACTATTAAACACACAACACATTACAAAATTAATAGAGTATTATTACGAATAAAACAACAATACGTTAGTAAAAAAGAATACGATTATTACCTCGGTTTCGTAGATTTATCTGGCCCATGAGTCTTTGTAGCCAAATAACAATGCTCCTCCATCTCTAGGCAACCCCAGGATTTCTTCTTCAAAATCCGTCTTCTTCAACTCAATGGGGACAAGGTGTGATGCTTTCTTCGCGATTGGCTTCCTTGTAACTCCCTATTCTCCTTGTGTACCACTTGGTTGTCCTTCTTCTTTAGTGATTTCTGGAACACTTTGTCCAACTTCATCTTGCGTGATTTCTGGAGCGCTTGGTTGTACTTCTTCTTGAGTTCCTTGTTGAGCGTTTGGTTCTACTTCTTTTTGACTCCTTTCTCTCCGCGCACTAGCGCTTAGTTTATTACCCCCTCTTTGACGAGGCCGTGTAACAGTTGTACCTTGGTCTTTCTTACCTCGCATGTCCCTAAACAATAAAATTGGTTGGTAAGAATTACACTACAAACTTCACAATCGGAAGTCATAATTAAAATATAAACTTCCGATTATGAACAATCGGAAGCACGGGTAAAAGATTTTCTTCCGATTTACACACAATCGAAAGTCATATTCTAGTTTTATGTCCAGAATATGCATCAATTTTGGGTTCAGAAATTGATAATGTCATGAGACATATATAATCGGAACAAAACAATCTAACATATCCACCGATTTCATATACTCGGAAGTAAAGAAATAGCCTTTGGCTTCCGATTAAAACGTAGCCCCGAAATTGGATTTTTCCAAAATCACAAAAATTTCAAATTTTACAACTTACATAACCGGTAATGGGTTGAATTCGTCTAACCTACGATTACACACAATCGGAAGACTAGTACTACATAGTATCTTCCGATTCTGGGTACCAATTGTGTGTCCCTACATGTTCTAATTCTCTGTTAAAATCATAAGGCAATATATAACCTAGATACCGATTATGTCAATTTTAGGGTTCGATGGCAAACAACTATGTATAATCGGAAGTAAGCTATAAAAATTAACTCCCGATTCTGGTCGATGTAACCGAAAACCCTAGATAATAGACACAATTGGGAGATAAAATGAAGATCTAACTTACCGATTCTGGGAAAAACCGAAAACCCTAGAACTTATTTTCATGGATTCGTCAAATTGAAGCAACATAAACACATAAAACGATAGAAACTTACCTAATTGGGTCCATTTGCTGGAGAGTTTGATTATCAGAATCACCACCTACATGAGAGGCGTCATCTTCTTCATGTTCGTCGTCTTCGTCTTCTTCTTCGTCGTTTATAGCAGTTACAATCACTTTGTTCTTTAATTTTTCTCCAATTTTTGGATCGTCACCACGGTAGACATTTTTTACTCGATCTCTCGTGGGTTCATTAGTATCAATCATCTTTTTATAGAAGAATCGACGATGTTTTTGATTCGGCGATAAACAACGATGATGAATTGAAGTTTGAGAAGGGGGGGGGGATATTGTTTTTACTCTCCATAATCGGAAGGGAAGAAGAAGAGGAGAAGAAGAGTTGAAAAGAAAAGAAAGAAAATGAAATGAAATTCCTAGGTTTTGGATGGTTTTAATCGTCCAAAGGTTGTGTCAGCAATTATACAATCGATAATCATATGATGTTCATTTGCTACCGATTATAGACGGCTGCCCCAAATTCATTTTTTTGAAAAACCGATAAAATTGAGTTTTCTACTTTAACAATCGATGGATATGATATGTTATTATTCTACCGATTATGGCAATACCCCATTCTTAAACAAACTAGTAATCGGTAGACAAAACTCTATACTAAACTACCGATTATAGAAGGGTATTCTCCGAAAATTTGGACATCTCATAACCGTGTCTATGGGTTAGGAATAAAAAAGTCGCCCCTAATTCTTTCAGGGTTGCCCCTAATGACGCCAGGAAAAATACATATATGTGGTTAAAGAAAAATAAAGGACCTGTATAGAATAATTGATGCAACTCCTAGCCTAGAGAGCGTTGGAGTCAAAAGTGAATGAAATTCATGGTCTTTTAAACACCCTATTATTATTATAAGGTTATGAGGAGACTAATCCCAATACACAGTACAATTCTCTGAAAAGCTCTGTCTCTCTCTTGAGAATAGTTCTCCTTTTATAAGCAAACCCTGATATGAAGGTACCGTACATGTATACCCTAATATCTTTTCTGGTAAGACTTCTGTCAGTAATTGTACACGTGTACTATGACAATTGGGTTTATTTAAGCAACCACTAATTATCCTCTTGAGACAGCCTACTTGTGCCACGTCATTGTCAATGGTGGCTTCGGCTCGACATCACCCGAAGCCCCCATTCTGGTGTCTTCGAATCTTGCTGAATCCGGGTGCTTACATTAGCCCCTTGGCTGTTTGCAAAATCTGTGATGATGGCAGCAGTCATTTTGCACATTTGACTTTGTGTCTTCGGTTTCCTTCTTCTGCATCCCTTTGTCGTGCTAGTAGACCCTTAGTCATGTTTTCTTTTGGCATGTCGTGGGTATTTTGTGGTCTCTATCCCGTGAAATCTAACGGTGTTTGTGGGTACTGACAGGGTTGCCTATTCACAGTTCTCACGGTTTTGAAGAGGCTAATCCCGAAGTCATGACAACTGCAGATTCTGATTTATTCAATGCCTTGGTGGAAGTCCGGAAGGCTATAGCTCGTAAAGTGAGTGCTGGTGCTCCTGGAGTGGCAGTCAAAGAGGATAAGCGTGCCTCTCTCTCGGGTTGGATGAATTATTGGGCACCTCATATTACCGAAGCGATTGATAAAAAGAAACTCTCTTCTTTGGTGAAGTCCTATGAGCCTCCGACTCATGGTCATAATGATGATGCCGAACTTGCTGCTTTCTTGGCGTACTGGATGATTCATGATCTTTTCGAGTGCTCACTGAAGGACACTATCCGGGATGACATTCTACGAATGGCTGTTAAGATGTCAAGAGGGATTACTTATCCTTTGGCCCCTATGTTCTTAGGTTGGGTATACCGCCATTTACATACTGAAAAAGCGGGGGTCTAACAACCTCACCCAATATTTCGATTAGCAATCTGTATGGACTAAATCCAATATACTTTCTAGAGAATCAACTAGACAGTCAGACTCAATCTAGATAAAAGTATATCAAAGAGTTAATATCTCAATATCTCGTTTGATCTTTACTCGAGCAAATGGAAATCTGCGAGTCTTTATCAAATACTAGAGAAATAAACTTGGATGGTACCCAAGACCAATATCCAAGTGTCAATCAATTTAAATCAACAAGCAAAGGTTGGATATTCTAATTGATTGATCTTAACGCACAACCTGTGATATTTCAATTATATAACAAAATATAATGCGGAATAGAAATAACACAGACACCAGAAATTTTGTTAACGAGGAAACCGCAAATGCAGAAAAACCCCGGGACCTAGTCCAGATTGAACACCACACTGTATTAAGCCGTTACAGACACTAGCCTACTACAAACTAACTTCGGTCTGGACTGTAGTTGAACCCTAATCAATATCACACTGATTCAAGGTACAATTGCACTCCTTACGTCTCTGATCCCAACAGGATTCTATACACTTGATTCCCTTAGCTGATCTCACCCAAAACCAAGAGTTGCTACGACCCAAAGTCGAAGACTTTAATAAACAAATCTGTATCACACAGAAAAGTCTACAATAATAGATAAATATGTCTCCCACAAATAAACCTAAGAGTTTAATTACGTCTTTTGATAAAATCAAGGTGAACAAGAACCAATCGATAAACCGGACTTATATTCCCGAAGAACAACCTAGAATTATCAATCACCTCACAATAATCTAAATCGTATGGTAGCGAAACTAGATATTGCGGAATCACAAACGATGAGACGAAGATGTTTGTGATTTCTTTTTATCTTGCCCTATCGGAGATATAATCTCAAGTCAATTATTCAATTGAACTCGTACGATAGAAAATGGCAAGATCAGATCGCTCAACTACAAGAGAAGTAGTTTCGTCTGGCTTCACAATCCCAATGAAGTCTTTCTGTCGTTAACCTACAATGTCTCGAGAAGAAACCTAAGGTTAAAAGAGAACCGACTCTAGCAAAACCAACTAGTATCACAAAGGAGGTGTGGGTATTAGTTTTTCCAGTTGCTAGATGTTTCCTTTTTATATTTTTCAAATCAAGGTTTGCAATCTAAGTTATCTTGGTAGCAAAGCATTCAATATTCACCGTTAGATGAAAAACCTGATTTAACCAAGCTAATATCTTTCAACCGTTAGATCCAAACTTAGCTTGTCACACACAAATGAAATGTATTTCATTTAGGTTTGAGTAGCCGTACCTAAACGTGTACACTTAGTTGGTTCACAAATAGTTAACCAATGGTTAGCCATATGAGCACTTTCATATTAACCGTATTCATCTTCTTCACTACTAGTTCAAATGACTTCAAAAGAACTAGTTGAAGAGTTGTTCAATTGCTTAGGTCTTTATGAATAGACACAATTGAAACAAAATATGTTTGATTCACTTGAATCAATTCATGAACAATATAGCCACGGTTTGCAAAGATTGCATTCCTTATTGATTTATTGTTTAAGTTCATGAACTTCCGATTTGAGAAATATAACCAGCTTGGGTACGCGTACCATAACTACCAGATTTGAGTTTAGAAACTCAGCAAAAATTTTCGATCGAAAACTTCCGTGGGTACGCGTACCTAAGGTGATTGGTTTAACAGTTTGCAAACTTACAAACTCAGTAGAAATTTTCGGTTCGAAAACTTCCGCTGGTACGTGTACGGGTACGCGTACCCAACCTGTCTCCTTCACCAATACCTTATGCACACATATGCACACACTTGGTTTCCGGCACATGGATTTATACACTAATGTGCGAACACACTATATATGCTTATATCCATAGTTGGTTACGTAATCTCAACTCTACATTTCAATCATTGAAACATTCTTCTATAATGTTATAACAGTCGTTATTCACAACTATCGTCATCAAAGCTATTTTCAAGATTGAAACGTCATCATGACTTTCGTCACAGGTTAAGATGAAAAGTGGTTAAAGCGAAAGCTTACCAACACATATTTCGAGAAAAAGATAGGCGAGTAAACTCGGCTCGAAATAACAAATGTGCATGTATGAAAACTATCATACTTATACGATTTTGTCTCAAGAATAAGAGATAGAGAGGTAGACTTTTGAGTGATAGATAAGTTCAAGTCTCCACATACCTTTTAGTCGGATGAAATTCCACTGGTTCCTTGAGTAGTTCTTCGTCTTCGTAAGATGATCGCCGTGAAGTCTGGAGATCAACTACACTCAACTGTCCTAGTCCGAGACTTAGCTATAAGTAGTCTAGAAATCAAGACTTATTATTTTGACAACTAAACTTGACAAACATGCTTGAGATAGCAACGCATGCGAGTTCGACTGAGCAATGCTCTAACATATACTCTTGTCTCAGATGTAGAAATTTTAAATAGTCATGAACATATAAGTGAAAGCTACGTCCCAACCAGTTTTTTGCAGATGTTTTGGGAACGATTTCCTGATAGCCGATCTGGGACTCAAACTTTGGTTGTGAGAAGAGATAATGCTACTACCACTGCTGGTCGTTTACCTCCTGCACCAATTCTCCATCCCCGCACCGCGTTGTACGAGAATGTGCACATAAAAAGGCAGGTAATGAACTTCCATGGATTTTCGATAAGTTGAAGTCGTTTCGAGCGCGTTCGTATGATGATAACCCCAGAAGGGCTTTATTTCTTGGTCCAAACTCCATATTTCTCGATGGCGTGTTAGATTCAAATAACTCACAGCTTGATGATGATGATGATGATGATGATGATGATGAGTGAGACTTTGTGGTGATGGTGACACCAGGTTTTATCCCTGGGTATTTTGAGGGTAAATTTTATGATGTTGGTTATAATGTTGATAGGGTTTCTAGGAAGTTAGGTTATGATCACGGGTTGGCTTCCATACAATCGCCCCTTTTCCCGGATGACAAGAGCCTTACATAAGGTTTTTATCGTCGATTTGTCTTTAAGACGCACGAACCAAGGTGTTGTCGGGATCTTCCATTTCAATTGGCGGTTCCGTCCCCGAAGAGACCTCCTATCTTTTCGAAGGCGTGGTGTACAAACTGGTATGAAGAGCTGACTCGGATGATTGAATTAATATGTTCTGTTACTGTTCCGATGGGTATTACTAGTCCTCATTCCTTAAATGCTCGAGGTCGTATCAAACTTGCATCCCACATTGCAAGTGCTCACGGAATAAAGCCTGGATCAAGAGGGGAAAATGTTGCAGAGTCAGCTAAAAAAGGCAAGGATAAAGGCGAGGTGGTTTCGAAAGATTCAGCTGGTGTTACTGAGGTGAGTGTGTATTGTTGAGCCTGTCTTAAATCCCTTCTTCATTTGATTGCTTATATGAATATAAAGTTGCTTTCCTTCTTTGCACACAACCATCAAAGCATGTCCGAGTATCAGTTCAAAATAGGGGTGAAACAGCGACATCGTCAGTCGATCGAGGAGGTAAGGAGTTGACTATTCAAAGTAGTGTCTTTACCCATACGAGATAACATTTATCACATTATCTGCCACAATGAGATGATCTTCTCTGCACACCCTGACATAGATTACCATGGACGCCTTTAGCTCAACACCAATAATCTAATCCAGCACCACCAAGATGATCTTCTCCTCAACAAGACGTATTACCAACATCTCCATATGAATACTCCATAACGACATATCTTCCAACATCGATAAGCATTCCACAAGCACCATAATGATGTACTCCTTCCACCATTAGGTATCTCACATAACCACCTCAATAGATGGGATGAATCCTTCACATCTCTATGAGATTTACATTGAGGATTCCATGACTAAAACACTTAGCCTAGACCTCCTTATATAGGAGTCACAAACTTGGTTCCCAAGTCTTGGCCTCCTTGGATTAGGAAACCGACTCATACTAGGAAACCATGGTCAATTTAGGTATCCTATCTTAATATGGTAATTAACTCAAACTAAGAATTTAACCTAAACTAGCAAACCACCGCTTCCCTACAATTATCCACCTCGGATCATGCATTCATGCATGAGACGATCAACTTTTCATCCCTCCATCTTCTGAACATCGATTGTACCATCAATGGTTGCCTACATATCCTCAATAGGAATCAAACCGAAAATGTAGTTCACCCAAAATTGTTCCGTAGAACCTCCACCAAAAGAGAGCAAACCAAACTTGAATGTCACAAACTCAGACTTAACAATCCAACCTACTGTTGATTGTACAAATCTCCACAACGGTGAAAAACTGACCATCTCAACAAATCAACATAATATGATCATCCGTTATGAAATATCTTGAGAAATGCCTTACTCCTTTATGTTCACAACTCCACATTGATTGGCATCATTCTAGGTGTATTGCATGCCAACTCAATCAGACCATATACCATTGTTATCCATATGCTTCCATCGAACTTAGTTACAGTCATTATGCGCCCTTGAGCCTCCGCCACCTCCGAATCTGCTCCATACTACAAACACAACTCCGTCTTGGCTTTCCTTGCTCCACCTGAATCAATATTCCGCTCTTCTAAGCCACTAACTCAAAGTTACGCACCACATCCGTTAGGGTTGACATCCATAACTACTCGATAAGCAAATGAAAACTACCACAGTAGCCTCCATGCGTCTGCCTAAGTATTACCTTAGCAGAACCATAGTCTTCATCTTCGTCTCTAAACTCCAGCCGAGTCAATTTCTTACTTAAACAACTGATCACATACTTGCTATTTTCCATGAGCATGTCCTCCAAAGCGAGTTAACGAGAAACCTTGCGTTAGTTTGTCATAAACCAACCTTCATGTTAGCTTCCAAGAAACTAACCATATTGTATGTACCAAAGCATATTGAGCATGACTATAACTGCGCACCAAATACAACCAATCCATGGATCATTGCCATTGCGTGCCAATCTCGAGCTCATCTCTATGAATCTTGCTTTACGAGCCTATCTCCGATTAGATCATGATTCTACGACCATATTTCCCAAATTGAGTTTTACTCCTTCAAAAACTCATCATATCTTCAACTAATGCATACATACCAAAAACGTGCTCAGCTTCACAGAGTCTTCGATAGCTGACACACCAATCATCTTCACCACTTCAGCAACCTCAATGGGCTTTGACAACAATGTCCTTTTTACGGGCTTTAACATAATTGCCAAGAAAGTCTTTTATCAATTTCTTAGCAAGCATGTAGTTTCGACTTCGCGACAGTCAAACCACAACATAGTAAGACTTGGATAGAACTGTGACTAACGTCGAAGAATTCATTGTTACCGTTGTAACAATACAAAAAGTCACACATTTTGCTTTGTGCATATCCCTTTACCAATCTTGCTCCAAAACGTACACCAACGTTCGAAATCTGATAATCCGTCCTTTACACAAAGACCCAATCACACCCCAGCCATAATCTGAAACCTTTGGTAACTTCCTCAAGCTCCAATAAACTCAAGACGCTGTTGTGTTTATCTTCCAAACAATGTAGAGAAAATAACTTGACGGAAACTATATCGTTGCTGAACCAAATTTCTCAAAAGAAATCTTTACTTTCATCTCTACAGGCTCTGTCACTATTGAAATAAATTTTAATAACTGTAGCAGACAAGAAAACCCCTAAATATTATCATTGCTATAATGCAACTCTCTCCAACAGAAAGTCTCACACTTATCATCAGGAAATCAAATAGCCAACGGATAATAAAGGTTGACGGAAAAACACGCCGAAATTGTAGCCCTCTCAAATTCATGCACCGTGTTTTCTCCAAGTAGTATGCGCTATCTCGTAGCCATACCACCATACACATTGTAGTATTGTATCTTTGTTCTTTAAACTCTTGAAGTGTTCAAGCGATACCTTTTTAATTCCTCACAACGGGTCTTCACCAAAGTAGGAACGTATCCGCTACACAAATAGACCAACCTGTTTCTCACAAAGGTCTTGCACTTCAACCAGTTCCGATCGACTTCAAATGGTGTACAAACAAACAACTATTCGACTGAACATCATCGGAAAGAATCAAAAAGATCACAAACTATCTAGCTTCTCCATCGGAAACAGTACGAGAGAAACTCCAGAAAACATTGTTCTACCCGACACAATGTCATACTCAACACAGACAAACAAACCCTACAAACTGTGTTGACAAACTGCTTCTTATACAATAATAAGAAACCATAGCTCCACCACAACCAATATATCATCTTCATCCAACGATCATTGTCCTTCAACTTATTTGTAGCCACATGCTTCAAATACTAAGACTGAGAATCAAACTCTTCACTTCTGGAACATATCAAATCCTGGCCAACGATCAATACTTCCAAAACGAAACCTACTAAGAGATTTCCCAAATCCTTATTGTAACAAACAACTAAGGCAGAACGAGTATGAATTCATCTTCACATTCTTCAACTTCAGGTTAAAGACAAACAACAACATGATCCAATTGATGACGATTGATAACCAAACTATTGTTTCCCATGGTATGGACCAATAATGAGACTTTGACATGCTTATATTTCATCTTTACTTCCCCAAACATACAAACCAATATTTGTATCTCAACTACGATACTCTTGCTTTCTTGTGTCTTGCCAAGGAAACACCGATTAATTGAAAAAAAATCTACGAAGGTCTTTCAAACAGTTCACAAGAATATGGTACGAAGTATAGATAATAAATAAACTTACTTAAATCCATGCATAGGGTTAATGCTCCAATAAGTTTCCATATCAAATCTCCAATGTAGAGCACCAAAACATCAAGACCATACATCTTGACCACATCGAATGCAGATCACCTGATATAATCTCATTCCTTCAGAAGTACGCTTTACTTTGCTTTGTTCCCAAAACTGATGAAATCAAATCCTACACATACTTGATAACATCAAACTCTGCATCTTCGGAAGCTATAACATCAAATCCTCACATACTTGATGAAACCAAATCCTTTGTCTTCAAAATTTTCTGCTGATCCAGAAAACCCAAAAAACTTCTCTCTTCAAACCTTCTATCCAGCCTAAAGCTCTGATACCAATTGTTGAGGCAATTGGTATCTAACCTAAAGCTCTGATACCAATTGTTGGGGTTCAGAGCCATCTACTTGCTAATCTTGCGGAAACATATTAGCTAACAAGAAACACTGATCTCTCGGATTGCTCCATGAACCTCACTACGATCTAGGATAAGAAGAATAGAAAGAGAACCACACAGATGTAAGCCATAAACAAATCAACAAGAAGTAAAGTACTCACGGATTTAACGTGGTTCAACAATACACACAATGTGTGTAATATTGTCTACATCCACCAAATTGCTACGACCTCTTTATTCATTATAGAATCACTACTGATAATTACACAATTGATTGACTAGATCAATCAATCGACCCACCACAACGTGACCTAACACAAGAACTCTCACAAGCACCCTATAAGATCCAAAGTAGTGTCTTTACCCATACGAGATAACGTTTACCACATTATCTACCACAACGATATGATCTTCTCTACACACCCTGACATAGATTATCATGGACGCCTTTAGCTCAACACCAATAATCTAATCCAGCACCACAAGGATGATCTTCTCCTCAACAAGACGTCTTACCAACATCACCATATGAATACTCCATAACGACATATCTTCCAACATCGATAAGCATTCCATAAGCACCGTAATGATGTACTCCTTCCACCATTAGGTATCTCAAATAACTACCTCAATAGGTGGGATGAATCCCTCACATCTCTATGAGATTTACATTGAGGATTCCATGACTAAAACACTTAGCCTAAACCTCCTTATATAGGAGTCACAAACTTGGTTCCCAAGTCTTGGCCTCCTTGGATTAGGAAATCGACTCATACTTGGAAACCATGTCAATTTAGGTATCCTATCTTAATATGGTAATTAACTCAAACTAAGAATTTAACCTAAACTAGGAAACCACCATTTCCTTACAATTCTCCACCTCGGATCATGCATTCATGCATGATACGATCAACTTGTAATCCCTCCATCTTCTGAACATCGATTGCACCATCACTGGTTGCCTACATATCCTCAATAGGAATCAAACCGAAAATGTAGTTCACCCAAAATTGTTCCGTAGAACCTCCACCAGAAGAAAGCAAACCAAACTTGAACGTCACAAACTCAGACTTAATAATCCAACCTACTGGTGATTGTACAAATCTCCACAACGGTGAAAAAATGACCATCTCAACAAATCAACATCATATGATCATCCGTTATGCAACATCTTGAGAAACACCTTACTCCTTTATGTTCACAACTCCACATTGATTGACATCATTCTAGATGTATTGCATGCCAACTCAATCTGACCATATACCATTGTTATCCATATGCTTCCATCGAACTTAGTTACAGTCATTATGCGCCCTTGAGCCTTCACCACCTCCAAACTTGCTCCATACTACGAACACAGCTCCGTCCTGGCTTTCCTTGCTCCACCTGAGTCAATATTACGCTCTTCTAAGCCACTAACTCCAAGTTACGCACCACATCCGTTAGGGTTGACATCCATAACTACTCGATAACCAAATGAAAACTACCACAGTAGCCTCCATGCGTCTGCCTAAGTATTACCTTAGCAGAAACATAGTCTTCATCTTCGTCTCTAAAGCCGAGTCAATTGCTTACTTAAACAACTGATCACATACTTGCTATTTTCCATGAGCATGTCCTCCAAAGCGAATTAACGAGAAACCTTGCGTTAGTTTGTCATAAACCAACCTTCATGTTAACTTCCAAGAAACTAACCATCTTGTATGTACCAAAGCATATTGAGCATGACTCTAACTGCGCACCAAATACAATCAATCCATGGATCATTGCCACTGCGTGCCAATCTCGATCTCATCTCTATGAATCTTGCTTTACGAGCCTATCTCCGATTAGATCATGATTCTACGACCATATTTCCCCAATTGAGTTTTACTCCTTCAAAAAACTCATTATATCTTCAACTAATGCATACATACCAAAAATGTGCTCAGCTTCACAGAGTCTTCGATAGCTGACACACCAATCATCTTCACCACTTCAGCAACCTCAACGGGCTTTGACAACAATGTCCTTTTTACGGGCTTTAACATAATTTCCAAGATAGTCTTTCATCAATTTCTTAGCAAGCATGTAGTTTTGACTTCGCGACAGTCAAACCACAACATAATAAGACTTCGATAGCACTGTGACTAACATCGAAGAATTCATTGTTACCGTTGTAACAATACATAAAGTCACACATTCTGCCTTGTGCATATCCCTTTACCAATCTTGCTCCAAAAATACACCAATGTTCGAAATCTGATTATCCGTCCTTTACACAAAGACCCAATCACAGCCCAGCCATAATCTGAAACCTTTGGTAACTTCCTCAAGCTCCAAGAAATTTCAAGATGTTGTTGTGTTTATCTTCTCAAACAATGTAGAGAAAATAACTTGACGGAAACTATATCGTTGTTGAACCAAATTTCTCAAAAGGAATCTTTACTTTCATCTCTACAGGCTCTGTCACTATTGAAATAAATTTCAATAACTGTAGCAGACAAGAAAACCCCCAAATATTATCATTGCTATAATGCAACTCTCTCCAACAGAAAGTCTCACACTTATCATCATGAAATCAAATAGCCAACGGATAATAAAGGTTGACGGAAAAACACGCCGAAATTGTAGCCCTCTCAAATTCATGCACCGTGTTTTCTCCAAGTAGTATGCGCTAGCTCGTATCCATACCACCGTACACATTGTAGTATTGTATCTTTATTCTTTAAACTCTTGAAGTGTCCAAGCGATAACTTTTTAATTCCTCACAACGGGTCTTCACCAAAGTAGGAACGTATCCGCAACACAAATAGACCAACCTGTTTCTCACAAAGGTCTTGCACTTCAACCAGCTCGATCGACTTCAAATGGTGTAGAAACAAACAACTCTTCGACTGAACGTCATCGGAAAGAATCAAAAAGATCACAAACTATCTAGCTTCTCCATCGGAAACAGTACGAGAGAAACTCTAGAAAACATTGTTCTAACCGACACAATGCCATACTCAACACATACAAACAAACCCTACAAACTGTGTCGACAAACTGCTTCTTATACAATAATAAGAAACCATAGCTCCACCACAACCAATATATCATCTTCATCCAACGATCATTGTCCTTCAACTTATTTGTAGCCACATGCTTCAAATACTAAGACTGAGAATCAAACTCTTCACTTCTGGAACATATCAAATCCTGGACAACGATCAATACTTCCAAAACGAAACCTACTAATAGATTTCCCAAATCCTTATTGTAACAAACAACTAAGGCAGAACGAGTATGAATTCATCTTCACATTCTTCAACTTCAGGTTAAAGACAAACAACAACATGATCCAATTGATGACGATTGATAACCAAACTATTGTTTCCCATGGTATGGACCAATAATGAGACTTTGACATGCTTATATTTCATCTTTACTTCCACAAACATACAAACCAATATTTGTATCTCAACTACGATACTCTTGATTTCTTGTGTCTTGCCAAGCAAACACCGATTAATTGAAAAACAATCTACCAAGGTCTTTCAAACAGTTCACAAGAATATGGTACGAAGTATAGAGAATAAATAAACTTACTTGAAGCCATGCATAGGGTTTATGCTCCAATAAGTTTCCATATCAAATCTCCAATGTAGAGCACCAAAAAATCAAGACCATACATCTTGACCACATCGAATGCAGATCACCTGATATAATCTCATTCCTTCAGAAGTACACTTTACTTTGCTTTGTTCCCAAAACTGATGAAATCAAATCCTACACATACTTGATAACATCAAACTCTGCATCTTTGGAATCTATAACATCAAATCCTCACATACTTGATGGAACCAAATCCTTTGTCTTCAAAATTTTCTGCTGATCCAGAAAACCCAAAAAACTTCTCACTGCAAACCTTCTATTCAGCCTAAAGCTCTTATATCAATTGTTGAGGCAATTGGTATCTAACCTAAAGCTCTGATACCAATTGTTGGGGTTCAGATCCATCCACTTGCTAATCTTGCGGAAACATATTAGCTAACAAGAAACACTTGATCTCTCGGATTGCTCCATGAACCTCACTACGATCTAGGATAAGAAGAATAGAAAGAGAACCACATAGATGCAAGCCATAAACAAAGCAACAAGAAGTAAAGTACTCACGGATTTAACGTGGTTCAACAATACACACAATGTGTGTAATATTGTCTACATCCACCAAACGGCTACGACCTATTTATTCATTATAGAATCACCACTGAGAATCACACAACTGATTGACTAAATCAATCTATCGACTCACCAAAACGTGACCGAACACAAGAACTCTCACAAGCACCCTATAAGATCCAAAGTAGTTTCTTTACCCATACGAGATAACATTTACCACATTATCTACCACAACGAGATGATCTTCTCTGCACACCCTGACATAGATTACCATGGACGCCTTTAGCTCAACACCAATAATCTAATCCAGCACCACCAAGATGATCTTCTCCTCAACAAGACGTCTTACCAACATCTCCATATGAATACTCCATAACGACATATCTTCCAACATCGATAAGCATTCCATAAGCACCATAATGATGTACTCCTTCCACCATTAGGTACTCACATAACCACCTCAATAGGTGGGATGAATCCCCCACATCTCTATGAGATTTACATTGAGGATTACATGATTGAAACACTTATCCTAGACCTCCTTAAATAGGAGTCACAAACTTGGTTCCCAAGCCTTGGCCTCCTTGGATTAGGAAACCGACTCATACCAGGAAACCATGATCAATTTAGGTATCCTATCTTAATATGGTAATTAACTCAAACTAAGAATTTAACCTAAACTAAAAAACCACCGTTTCCCTACATGCATCTGATTGTGTTTGTTTAGTTACTGTATTTTGTTTTCTTTGTGATGTGTGGGCATATCGAGCCACATTCGGTTGGTTTTGGCGGTATCAATGCTCTTGAAATTAACCATTGTATTACAAATGACCTTGGATCATTTCGGGCTTGTTGCAGCTGAAAATCATGAGCTAATCATGTATTCCGAAGTATCCATGACGAAGGCATGGCGAACGAAAACATCCCAAGATTTAGAGATGGACAAACTTCGCCTTGTTCATGAATCTGAGCGGACGAGGATTTCCTTCCTTATTCGTGATGTTAGATCCGCTTTACATTGTGCAAGATGTGTTTTATCGCAAGCTCGGGCTGAATTGGCTTTATGTGCCTAGTTTTCGGAATAGATATGTTATTTTATTTCATTGTTCTGAGATCTTCTTTGTATAATATTGTGCCTACCGGGTTTCAAAACTCACGGTTATTGGAATTAGTTATTTTTATAGCCTCATGACTCACGTCCTTTGGAGGCCGAACTCATGTGTGATGTGATTTAAAGTTTATAGTTTACGTTTCTTTGTCTGATCCTTAGTATGTATTGTTAGACTCGAGTCTTTTTTTAATTCGATATTTAGCCTCGAGGCATGCACCCTTCTTAGGCCGAAGTCATATCCGATGTTATATAAACTTTGTAGTTTACATCTTTTGTATAAGCTGGGTCTTGGTGTATGTAGTCAGATCCATGTCCGTACCATGATAATTTTTATGGGATAAGCATGTCCATCAGTTACTCATTCGTATATTCAATACCTCATTTGGTATTATAGCGTTTCTATTTTCCCTTTAGGATAAACTTGATGCACTGATGGTAAGTTGACGACACAATCCCATGTTTGTGGAGCCATGGTCTGTCTAAGAGCAAATGATAAGCTGGGTGCACGTTCATGACATAAAATGGTTCGCTAGCTCGGATAGGGCCCACTTGAACTTCCAGTTTGATATTTCCTATTGTTTGTTGTATGAGTCCTCCTAATCCTTGAATTTTAGTAGTAAATTTGTTGACATCTTCTTCTTTGATTCTGATGCTCTCTGCAACATGTAGTGGGATCAAATTGAGGGATGCCCCGGTGCATACAAAAGCTCTTTTGAATTTATGCTTGCGTATGCTTGCAGTGACATATAAGGGTCGTGTATGATCACAATCTGCTGTTTTGTCTTTTTCCGAAAAGGTGATGACATCTATGGGCAATGGACTCTTGCGGTCTAAGTACTGATGTACTCCTTCATTTGTTGCAATTTTGGTCAATATAACTGCAGGAATCTGACGTTGCTCAGCTGTGAAATTCAGTGTATCAAAGAAGTTCGCGAATAGTGGTTTTTGTGCTACCGTGGATGCAATATATTCATAATTGTCTGCTTCTGAGACGATGCATATTTCTTCATTCGTTTCTCCCGTCTCTTCGTGAGTGAACATGAATACCTTCCGTGGTAATGGGTCCTTTTGTATATGAGTATCTTCACCAAAATCGATCTCTCCTCTCTTCTGTCTATTATGTATCTTCCATTTGAATGTTCAACAGTCCTTTGTTGCGTGCTCGATCTTCTTATGGAAATGACAACATCTGGCGTGTTGCTTGTCTTGTTTTGAGGGCTCTTTTGCTGGAGACGGGAGAGTCTTATCACCATCTTTCCTCCATTCCTCCAGTAGTTCGATAGCACTTTACAGGGGAAATCGGGTGGTTCCACGATTTCATCAGATGCATCGCCGCCTCTCTTGTATCCTTTTCTATCTATGAAATTTGCGGATCTTTTTCCCTGTCTGACGTTGCCTTCTTATTTAGCGTAGGCTATGGAGTGTCCCCATTGTTTGGTACCCAAAGTTTTCAGTTCTGCCACATCATCGGCACGGGAGCACGCGTCTTCAAAATCTGCAAAAGTTTCTAGCTTAACAGTTCCTAAAATGAAACTGAGCTCCCTAGGCAATCAGCTGATACGATATTGACAAGCTCTTTTTCTGGGATTTGACACTACTTCGTAGACACTCTTCCCGAAAACTTCTTGCAAAATCCAAGTATTTGCTGCCGGTCTTATAATTGTGGTTGCAGATATCCGAAATTGTGAGTTGCTTTTGCCTCGAGCAGAATTTTTTCATGAATTGATTGCGCATATCATTCCCAGAAGAAATGTTATTTTCTTCTAGCCCTACGAACCACGTAAATGCGGAACCAGTAAGTGATTTCCCAAACTCCTTTAAGCATATAGAATCATTCGTGGCGTGTTCGTTTAGCCCCATGAGAAATCGAAACACATGTTCTGTTGCATTTCCGGAACCATCAAAAAGTTGGAATTTGGGTTGTTTGTATTTTGCTCGCATAGACTTTTCTAATGATCCCTAGGTGAATGGAGATTGCATGGCATAGTTCGTTGTGGGTGGAGTTAGGCCATAGTGTTCTTCGAGATATTTAGCAATATGTTCTTCGGCTAACACGACATGGCCATGTTCCTTATTTTGTTGTCCGTCAGAATTGCGGGAAACCTCTTTTGATGCTCGGGGGATGCACGGTGTCTCACTATGTTGAGGGTTCTTCCTGGAGGCTGAGATTCGTCTACCGAATGGATCCAGTTGGGATTTGCTCTGCAATAGAAGAGGACGTTGTGGTAATCCAAACAGGTTAAGATCCTCATCACCTCCCTCAGGTTGGAGTTCAGCTAATCTATTCATTAGAACCAATCTCCTCTTATCAAAATACGCCATTCCCGACGCATCTGTTTTATTTCGATTTGTTGCGAGGTAGGTGTAGATACCTGGAAAAATACCAAGGAAGAAATATGGCCTCCCCATATCCTAAAAGGGATGCGACATAGCGCCTGGCACAAAGAAGGGGACCTGGTTTCCCCATATCCTAGAAGAGGTACCGCTGAATGTTCCACTCCTCCTAGCATTTAAGTACACGTGTAAGCGAGTCATATGGGAGAAGTTATCTAGAAGAATCTGAAGTACAGTTGTACGTCCAGAAAGGATAGTTGCAAGATAAGGAAAGATATGAGAGGAAACATGCCTGACATCCCCATTTGAGGAAATAACTATAAATAAGGGTCTTTCCCAAGGGAAGGACTCAAGTGATATCATTGTGGGAAATTGTGTTCTACTTTCTGGAGCTAGTCTTTACACCCTATTTCTATCTGTACCCTTATATTCCCTACCGTGTACATTTTTGCGACCACAGTGGGAGACTAGGTCACAGGATTAGCGCATAATTCATCACATGGACACTGACAGATCTTCGCGCCAATCTCAATCGCACATCTATGGACCACTTAATGAAGTAGAACAAACGTTGTTTGACATAGAGGAGAATGACCGCCAACGTCAAACCCTTTTGGCGAAACTAGCGGCTATCGACCCGCCAGAAGGGAAACATGGAGATGGGTCAGACTCGCCTCGGTTGAACCGTGGAGGCGGTTTTGATCAAGACCAAGGATTCTGAACCCCTCAAGGGCGATCACAAGCCAATCAATCCGCCAATCAGCCCATGACTGACGAGCAGGCTCGAGTCGCCTTATCAGATGGGAGGTTCACGAAGTTGCTGGAGGAAAAGTACGGTCTCGAGACTCAGGCTAGCGCATATACTATCACCTCGCCTATACCACCCGAGATCCTGTCTAGATCTATGCCAGTCAAGTATAAGACGCAAAATTTTAAGTTATTTGAAGGGAGTGGCAATGCGACAGAACACATGCATCGCTTCACCATGTCACTCAATGAATACGCCCAAGACGAGATCGTGTGTGAGAGAATTCGGGAAGAATATGACAGGGGACGCCTTTACCTGGTACATCTCCTTAAAACTAAACAACATACGTTCATGGGACGAGATGCGTCAGGCGTTTATGCAAAAGTTTTACTCCAAACCTGTCAAGATTTCTATCTCCGACTTGGGGAATACCAGGCCACAGAGAGGAGAGAGACTTAAGCCCTTTGCTATACGTTTTAGAAGTGAGTCCCTCAAGTTCCAAACAGAAGTATCTGAGAAAGAGCAGGTAGGAATCTGCATATCTGTGTTAGACCCCAAGACGCGTCAAATGTTTGAGAATGCGTAGATAATGATGTTTGCTGATCTTGAAGAAGCATTCGCTAGGACTGATGCGACCAACGAAGAAATCGAAGCGGCTAAGAAATCCTGGTCCCATTCAGTTGCCTACGCCAAGGAAGATAGCTCGGGAGCGCCAAAGCAAGAGAAGGGCAGAGCAAGAAGCGCCTGATTTCCCTTGCTCCTACGAGTAGGCGGTTGGGTTACTAAAAGAGCGGGTTAAAAACGGCGACATCACTCTCCCAGAACCTAGAAAGGCCCCTACCGAAGCAGACAAGCGCAATCCACGGTATTTCCTCTTTCACGGGAGGGTAGATCATCCCACCAAAGACTGTCGGACCTTCAAGTGGGAGATTTATAACAAATAATGGAATGGAGAAGTAGAAGTGGAAGGCGACAACGATATACAAGACAACCCACTACTCGATCACGGAGTAGCATCCTTACTCACGATCCTAGAGAGGGAGGAACATGCTCAATGGACGTGACTGAAGACGAGGAGGTGTATGCAGTATCCTCAGGCGGCACAACAGAGAAGATAGCTGAGACAGTGGCAAGGAAACCGCTATTTGCAAATTTCTTTAATTCTCTAGGCTTTGACGCAGCACAAAGGCACCTAGCCTCAATATTCCTAACTAGGATTGCAGCCAGGGAAGATGTGAGCGCCTACCTGGACAGAAAGTATCTGCTTCCTACTAAAATTATTACCTTTGTTGAAGAAGACAAGGCAGTGAACAGTGACCATACACGTCCATTGTACCTTACGACGAAAGTAAGGAAAGACACTTTCAAGAGGGCGTTCATCGACACTGGTGCATCGCTCAACCTAATACCTTTACACATACTGAAGAGCATAGGAGGAAAGGAGTCCGAAATTAGGAAATTCCAAACAAGGATCCAAGGCTTCGGCGGATTGAGCCAGCACACAATTGGAACGATAAATCTGGAAGTCAAGGTCGGCCCGATAAAAGCGATTGAGCCCTTTCATGTAATGGACGTAAACACGACGTATCATATCCTATTAGGAAGACCATGGCTGCACAAGAATGGGGTGGTGTCGTCTACATACCACCAGTGTGTTAAGTTCATACTTAAAGGGAAACAGAAGAGGGTCCGGGCTACTAAGAATCCCTTCTCCGCTGATGAAGCGTGTTATGCAGAGGCAGCTTTCTTCGATGGTCTGAGTGAGCCCAGTGAAGTGGTAACTCGTATCCACTTAATTACGATCCCAGATTGGGAAACAACTTATCAAGAGGGAAACTCCATCCAAGGACGAAAGAAAGATTACGTGGAACAAGACAAAAGACGCTTCAGGAAGGTGTCTCGCGCAGACGGGCGCCATGTGTATCGATTATAGCAACCAACTGGGGAGACCTCGACCCCCGAAATCAATCTCACAGAAGCGATGGATACATTCAAGGTCGAGGATGCTCCCCACTTCTGGGAAAGGTTGTGTAGATGGTGGATTTTCGACAAAGGCTAAAATCGTAAACTCATAATTATACGAAGCTTTGATTCAGCAATCGGACGTGAGTATCGAGACACCGGTCTCTCATCGAATTCTCAACGGAGAGTACTTTCTCTCAGAGTACATGTAGATATGTAGTCCCACGACTGGACAACGGCATATCTCATAAATACGGAATACTTTCGGTGATTATTTCTATATAGTATCACGAGATGGACGGCTCCTAGACAGCTTGCTCTGCTAGTATAGAGCGATAACATCTTCAGGAACAAACCACGAGTTTACCCTGACTATATAAAGGATATGACTTACCGACAAGCTCATATCGGGATAATTAATGCTCCTAGACAGCTTGCTCTGCTAGTATAGAGCCACAAAGTTAATTATTCCTAATTAAAATTGCTCCTATTCCATGGTCGAATCCACGACTGGTCCCATGGAATGGCAATAACAATTGCTTCTATTCCATGGTCGAATCTGCGACTGGTCCCACAGAATGGCAATAAAAAATTGTTCTGATTCTATGATCGAATCCACGGCTTGATCTCATAGAATAGCAATAACTATATTATCTCATTACTCCGATTTCATGATCGAATCCACAACTGGTCTCATAAATGGTAATAGATAAATCTTAATTACTCTGATTCTATGGTCGAATCTACGATCCCATGGAATGGTAATGCTCACTTTATTATTCTGAATTCGTAGTCGAATCCTCAGCTGATCCTATGAATTAATAATAAACATCTTATTACTCAATTTTGTGAATTATTCTCCACTGAATTCCATAATTAGTAATAAATAATCAACAACCGGGCGTCTGAGCTACCTCTAAGTAAGCCCCGATTCAAATGGTGAAGGTGTATTCAACGACGATACACTAACAGTCACCGCACGAACGAGTATTTCAAAAATACAACGAAACGATACACTAACAGTTTTATATTTTTAATGCATTTTTATTATTTTCCATGATTTGATGAAAATTCTCTCATTTTATCAAATCTCCTTCGTCTCGAGGAAACTCCTCGGTTTCATGGTACTTCCATAAATCCATAAAAAATAATATAAAATTAAGGAAAGGAGTGTGGGGCGTGACCATTGGCCAACCGGCCATGCCTTGGTCCCAACCGGCCCCACACCCCATGGTTCCTTATTATTTTGTTATTATTATTATTTCTCTAATTTCATGAAAAAACTCCTTGATTTCATGGTATTTTTGCACAAATCATCAAATAATAATAAAATAAAATAAATTATGAAAACTTGTGGGACCGGGCCTTGGACGGCCGGCCATGCCCTAGCCGGTCCCACACGCCCCTTTGTTTTATTATTTTATTATTAGTTTTCCTTGAATTCATCAAATTCCTTGATTTCATGGTATTTCTCTCAAATTAGGAAAATTCCCTCAATTCATCAAAAATACATGAAAAATACACAAAAATTAGGGAAAACTTGTGGGATCAGCCCAAGCCGGCCGACCGCGCCTCCATGGTCCCACACGCCCTTGTTTTTATTATTTTAATATTTTTTGCTTCCTTGAACTCATGAAAACTCCTTCAATTCATGGAAACTCCCAAAATTCATCAAATATCTCAAAATTCATGAATTTTTCATAAAATCATCAAAATATTATAAAATTAAGGAAAAGGCACCACGGGACCGTGGTCACGACCGACCGACCATTCCTTGACCACGGCGGTCCCACGCCTCCTCATTCCTTATTTTATAATTATTTTTCATCATTTCATGGTGTTTTCCTCAGTTTCGTCGAAACCCTAATTTTGACATATTTTCTCGAATGGATGCTCAATTGCACGCCAGAAAATATCAAAATTCTCAGGACTGAGATGCGGACACCTTGGGGACACGAGCACGCTATCTTGACCGACCAAGATTGGCTCTTTTTCTCACGGAAGCCGGTCCCATCAATTTTCACAAGTTTTGACCTAATTTGCACAATTGCTCGTATTAAGTCCAAAACTCTCCCAAACACTTTGGATTTTCATGAAGTGATCGTCAGGAGGTCACGGGTCCCTCACTATGTCATAATTAATTAGGTTTTCTCACCTAAGGCTCAGACGAGCATTTTCGAATAAATGATTAAACCAGCATTTAATCATTCTTTCACCAACAAATCGTCAACTCTTCAGGAATTCTTCGTATTTGCTCAAGTGAGCATATGTACACTACATGGTTGATCAAATTAGGATTTCTGAATCCAAGGATCATCATTCCAGATTCTAACCTTAATAATCTTATGACGACCTCATGGTCATTAATTTTATTAATTATGCTCGGTTCAATGACCAGTTGATTCAAGATTTTTCGTGGGTTATAGTAATGAGGTTCAAACTCTCGGACTTGTGAAGATTAAATTTAAAGATTTGATAAAATTATACACAAAAATATTAACAAAGTGGGCGAGAGGTAACCAAGACACTAGATTCCACTATTATGCAAAATTGAATGATAAATATTTCAAAACTCTATTCAATTCTTAAATCATATTTTATCTTTAATTCACTATCAATCATACAGATTCTCAAACATTATTTGTAAACCTTAAGCATAGATTATCAAGAGATTAAACCAAGCATAACCTATCAAACTCAATAACAAATAATTAAGACAATCATTCAAATAATTTAAAACTCTGCAAAAGCAGCGATTAGGTGAATTATATAATTAAATGAAATAGTTACCCATTTATGTTACGTGAATAGCTTCCTCCATTGCCTTGGTTACGAGGGATTTAGCTCATCATAGTAAAAATGCTCTCAAAATAATTTATTATGGCTCAAAAATGGTTTACAAATGATGAGAATATGAGAAATACAATAAAACCAGAGACCTACGACCCTCAGTGACAAAATAAGACTGCTTCGTCTGTGTCGCAAACGCTGTGTAAAATAAGACTGCCTGATGTACGACCCACAGGTGTGAGTCGTTATTACTGTAGAAAAATGACTGTCCTCGCGAGTCCGTTCTTTGTGTTCTTGGTGTTCTTCATCATCAACAGCAGCAGCAACAGAGTTTCATCAACTCTTGATTTCTGCTTCTCTGGACCTCCTCTCGACCCCCTTCGCTAGGATACCTCAGCAACTATTTATAACCTAACAACACCGAAATATCTCGCCATAACTTCATATAATCCTCCATTACTCGGCATTGATGAAGAAAATATTCTCGGATATATTTCTTCCAAATTTCGTTCTTCACGCGTCTGTTGGTTGTAAAACTTCCTAACATAGAGCAACAATGAAAGACAAGATATTCTCTAACTAATTGGCCACGTAAATTCCAAGTTAGAATCAAACAGAATCGATATTATCTTCTCTTCCCTGTTTAGCTTTATCTTCATCCCACGGCTTTGCTGGCCCATTTTGCTCGATCAAATTGACCATACTAATCCTGTCTAGTGTATTCAGGCCCATCCCAATCGTTTCTAGTGATTGAATCTCGCTGAAATCCCTCCAACAATCCGACCCAAAATCAGCAGCGTGCATGTAAGTATTCCCGCCAAAACCAAATTCAAACAAAGAAGATGACCTCCCCCTATCCAGTTCAGGGGTGCGAATAGCAAGTGGTCTCCCCTTATCAAGTGGGTTCCCCTTATCCAAAGCAGAGAGTCCGCATAACATGTGTCCTCCGGGTGCCAAAATCAACTTTTCGAGCCAAATTTTCCAAAAAAATGTTTTATTCCCAAAAATGCCTACAAATACATAAAACACCAAAATTAGTACAAAATCGAGAGACAACAATATATAATATTGAGATCAAATTAGACACAAAAATGTGTCTATCAAATACCTCCAAACTTATTATTTGCTAGTCCTCGAGCAAATTTATTCTATAAAGGAAAATCATTTGAACCCCTAGGTGTCCCTAGTGGCGGAGTGTTGTCTCCGGAGGGTTTACCAGAGGTGTACCCACAAAACCAATACTCCAGATCCTAGCTATTTACGCAAAATCTTGGAAATCACTAAAGAACCTCCTTGGTTGGCATACTTTTTAATTACAGGAGGAAGTACCCTGATGCGAAATTCCAATTACTGTACACGAGTTTTCACTCAAGCATACTAAAATTCATATAAGTGACAGAGCTCTACTAAGGTAGTTTCACTATGGACATCATACTCGGAGTCAGACTAATCATATGGATATAAAAAGAGATGGATATAGAAAAATGTAGATGGTTTTGATGTTTACTAAGTGAACGGCGTTTCCCATATCTGTCTGAAGGCCTCCGCCAAAATGAAACTATCCTAATGGATTGAGATACTAGTCTGACTAATATCAACACACTGGCATATATAAGGGTACCAGTGGTCGATAACCTAACTCTAGGTCAACACAACTGGCATATATAAGGGTACCAGTGGTCGACTTTATTGAATTTTATTCCGTTTGGTCAAATGGTCTGGTCTAAAACTTTTTTTTTTTTTTTTTTCAATTTTTTTTTTAACTTTTTTCATGGTATCTCAATCACTCTAATTCACCCTAGCATTGGTAACAACTTGAATCGTGAGCCCCACCAAATCACTTAGAAACATATTTAAAAAGAAAAATAAAAACAGAAGTGAAAAGGACTCAACGAGATATGGTGAAACTATCATGTTATTTCTAACACCTGAGCTCTGTGCTTTTATGAATAGACTCTTCTAGATGTTTCCATCTAATCAGATTGGTTCCTCAACTCCTACAACCAACATGCTTCCATCCACTTAGATTAGTTAGTGCCTACCTCAATACGCATAAATTTCTAGGCTCTGGAGTTTATTTATTGCAACTAAAAAGTTTCTCCCATACCCCCAAACTTAAATCTAACATTGTCCTCAATGTTCTAAAGATGAAACTAAAAGCATGAACAAGGAGAAACTGTTACCATTTGAAGCGAAAGAGTTAAGGAAAGATATTACCGTGTTGCATGAGCATGGGATACCTCCCAAGAAGTGCTAAGTTTAAAGTCTTCAGCCAGACTTAGGAAAGGATTAGTCAACTCGAACCATAAAGTAACAGTCGAAATAACTGTGGGTCTTCAAAACTAAATAGAGCTGACCAAAGGAAACTGCAATGAACCAAGAAAGTGTACAAGAATAGCATGCCCTTACCTAGTTTCCTGAAAACTATCGCTAATTGCGGTTCAGGTTCAGGTTCTATGAAAGGGTCTAAATAGAATATTTTCATTGGTTGCGTTTCTTCATAGATGGGATCCGAATCACTAGGTCTTAGAGTCTGTAAAAACTCAAATACGAACTTAGAATCACAAAATAATAATAACCTAAATAACTGAGGATCCTCTAAGTCAATCAGGTATGACTTACATAGTTGACCACAGTGAGAGTAGTGGTCATTCTTAGGAAAATGTGTCGATTCTATTAACCTAAAGTACTTAGGCTTAGTCTCAGAACTTAATATTCGACTCATTTGAAACGTTCCCACAGTTGGAAGAAAACTATTTGGTGGGAAAACAAAGTCAATCTGGGTATCATAGCCTGGGCAAACCACATCAACCAGAGGATGGGTTTCTAATAAGTGAACTCCTTCATGGACATCATTAGGCTCGGGAAAACGAGTATGAAGGTAATCTTGTAAAATGGTCGAGGCACAGATATCAAGTCCTAAGTATGGGGACTTTCTGAGAGTTAAAGGTAAGGCACTAGGGAAGTGATAATCACCCCCAAACTTAGAGTTTTCAGTGTCTCTAGATAGACCTCTAATTATTTCTTGAATTTCCATATATTCAGAGTCCTTAAAATATTCAAGAGATTCTTCTAAGTTATTATCAGGTAGTGCATCTTTACTCATCTCTACGGGTCTATCTTCTTCTTCCAAGACTATTGTTTCTAAGTCGCTAGACTCTAAAACAGTATTTTCGAAATGAACTCGTTCCTCTAAACCACTATCGGCTTCGTAATCAAAAGGAAAATCTACATCGTCTAAAACGGTGGTATCCTTAATCAAATCCTCGTCCTTTTGAATAGGTGAATAATCATAAGAATTATTTGGATTTGAACTAGAAATAATATAATCACTATACAACTCAATTGGATTACTAGACTCCTGATCACTATGCCTACATATTTCAGATTCTTCATTACTGCTATCCTCATCATCATAGTATAATTTTTGACATTTAATAATTCTCAATCTTTGTTTCCAACGATATGGTCTATGTTTATAATATTTCTCATAGATCGTTAGAGGTGATTCCTCACTAAAAGTTGGAGTATCCATATATCGCTGCCCACGCATATATTCACCAAGAGTCATTTCCGAAGACGTCTCTTGATAACGAGAATTTCTAGACATATATTCTCGCAAAGTCATCGCAGGTGGCGTCTCCTCAAAAGGATTCATTACCGAAGAAATATAAACTACAGAGGGATTCTATATAATCACAAACAAGGCCGACTCGACTCCACCAAAGCAAACCTAAAGATTTCTAGCAAACAAAAAGCATGATGGCTCCACTTAGATTGTTTCTAGACCAACTTCTATCTCTCGAAGGGGAATTCGTTACAGTTTGAGCAACCCCTCTGGATCAATCCGAGCTAATGTGAGATGAAACTGAGGCGAGGGAATCTCAATGGAGCTTTGATACCCAAGGCCTCACCGGCGTTACAAGGCGGCTTGTTTCAACTCCCAAAAGTCACCATGAACTTTGAAGTTGCTTAAAAGGTAACCAATATCCTTCGAAAAATTTTCCTAACAAGCTCGATACCCTATAGGTCTCTTTCTAATCATATTTTAAAGCTTGAGTTCGCGTTAGGTTTTGTTTTCCTAAAACGGGCAAGAAGGGAACGGTGATGAAATCCGAACCCTTATCTTGTTTAGGCCAGGCCTTGCCCTTTACTAGGAAAATAAAGACAGTCTGGTTCGTCCTCAAACAATTATCACCTTAAGGCATACAGTAACTCGCTTACAGGAGATTCGCGAGTGTTTCGATTGGACTTACCTCCCGTACCAGACGGGGGATGAACCGTTGTCGTCGACTCGGGCCACGACTCCTATGCCGTGTACGAACCCGAGGGGCCGAGACGATATAGTAATCGTCGTCCTTCCCTGCACACAGTTTATATAATTTTTTTTTTTTTTAATAATAATACCCTTCTGTAGGGTTAAAAAAAAAAGAATAAAGTCAAATTGTCCAGAATAAAGTCCAAATAAAAAGTCCAAAAATTACAAAAATTATGAAAAATAAAGCGTATTTACAAATTCTAAAAAATAAATAAATAAAAGCTATATACAAAAAAAAAATAATAAAATTTAAATCCTAAAAAAAATTATGTCTTTTTTTTCTTCTCCTTTAGCTTTTAGATTTAAGCTTTTTGTTCCCAAGTCCTTAGTATTCCACTTCGAACCTGTAAATCAAAGACGCAAAAAGAAACGTAAAAAGGAACAAATAATAGTAAAAAAAAAAACCTAAAAATTCTACCTAAGCACAAATCCGCGTCGGCGGCGCCAAAATGATTCAAGATTTTTCGTGGGTTGTAGTAATGAGGTTCAAACTCTCGGACTTGTGAAGATTAAATTTAAAGATTTGATAAAATTATATACAAAAATATTAACAAAGTGGGAGAGAGGTAACCAAGACACTAGATTCCACTATTATGCAAAATTGAATGATAAATATTTCAAAACTCTATTCAATTCTTAAGTCATCTTTTATCTTTAATTCACTATCAATCATACAGATTCTCAAACATTATTTGTAAACCTTAAGCATAGATTATCAAGAGATTAAACCAAGCATAACCTATCAAACTGAATAACAAATAATTAAGACAATCATTCAAATAATTTAAAACTCTGCAAAAGCAGCGATTAGGTGAATTATATAATTAAATGAAATAGTTACCCATTTATGTTGCGTGAATAGCTTCCTCCATTTCCTTGGTTACGAGGGATTTAGCTCATTATAGTAAAAATGCTCTCAAAATAATTTATTATGGCTCAAAAATGGTTTGCAAATGATGACAATATGAGAAATACAATAAAACCAGAGACCTACGACCCTCAGTGACAAAATAAGACTGCTTCGTCTGTGTCGCCAACACTGTGGAAAATAAGACTGCCTGATGTACGATCCACAGGTGTGAGTCGTTATTACTGTAGAAAAACGACTGTCCTCGCGAGTCCGTTCTTCGTGTTCTTGGTGTTCTTCATCAGCAGCAGCAACAGCAACAGAGTTTCATCAACTCTTGATTTCTGCTTCTCTGGACCTCCTCTCGACCCCAAACTCTCGACCCCCTTCGCTAGGATACCTCAGCAACTATTTATAACCCAACAGCACCGAAATATCTCGCCAAAACTTCATATAATCCTCCATTACTCGGCATTGATGAAGAAAATATTCTCGGATATATTTCTTACAAATTTCGTTCTTCACGCGTCTGTTGGTTGTAAAACTTCCTAACATAGAGCAACAATGAAAGACAAGATATTCTCTAACTAATTGGACACGTAAATTCCAAGTTAGAATCAAACAGAATCGATATTATCTTCTCTTCCCTGTTTAGCTTTATCTTCATCCCACGGCTTTGCTGGCCCATTTTGCTCGATCAAATTGACCATACTGATCCTGTCTAGTGTATTCAGGCCCAGCCCAATCGTTTCTAGCGATTGAATCTCGCTGAAATCCCTCCAACAATCCGACCCAAAATCAACAGCGTGCATGTAAGTATTCCCGCCAAAACCAAATTCAAACAAAGAAGATGACCTCCCTCTATCCAGTTCAGGGGTGCGAATAGCAAGTGGTCTCCCCTTATCAAGTGGGTGCCCCTTATCCAAAGCAGAGAGTCTGCATAACATGTGTCCTCCGGGTGCCAAAATCAACTTTTCGAGCCGAATTTTCCAAAAAAATGTTTTATTCCCAAAAATGCCTACAAATATATAAAACACCAAAATTAGTACAAAATCGAGAGACAACAATATATAATATTGAGATCAAATTAGACACAAAAATGTGTCTATCACCAGTATTCTAATTAATATTTTTGGTACGTTGCCAATAATCCATCAGACGAGCAACACATGCTCAGACGATCAAATATTCAACAATTCATCACATGAGAAACACTTGCTCAGATGATAAATATTTGTTCAAACCAAGGAATATTAGTTCAACAATCAATATTTAACGATCCACCGAATGAGAAATACTTGTTCACTTCATCGTAAGAACTATACCTCTGTCTCATGACATGTTCCATTCACGATTTTCAGAACATCATGTTCAACTCAACGACTACATGGACTCATCGTCCCATCAAACCACGAAGTCATCAATTGACTAACAAACCACGAGACGTCAATCGTGTCACTTGGGGGGATATCACTTAGGGTTTTGGTCTGGCGGTCTACGGCACGTGTGTTCAAACACACGATGGAATGTGAGCAAGTCGTGCAGTCAGTTGAAGGAATTCACGAGGTAGTGGGTGGAAAATCGACCAAGTCTCCACACGTTGAGCAACTGGTTTCAAACACGATCTCCACTTTCCCACTCCTTGATTCCATCAACTGTCACACTTCATAGGATCATGGTGTCTAAAATTCCAGCAATATAAATAAGTCTCTGAATCATGATTGAATCATCAGCATCAACAGTATCATCAATCTCACGTCTCTCATTGACAACACGAGATCATCGACTCATCAATTGAGCAACTACTCTTAATTGAGCAATTTCAATTATTCAGAACTTATCATATTCAGAATTCACACACCCACAATCTCGATCACCATTGATCTCACACATTTCTCAGCTTCCCTCCTACAGATCAAACCATCCTCTCTTGTGACCGAATTTACTCTGGAACGGTCATTGTCTTGATTTAGGCCGGAGTACTACAGATTGATCTCTCGAATCTAAAGCACCCCCTTTGCAGCGGTGCATCTGTGTGAGGTTTAACATTTCGCTCGGTTCGAGGAGTCTCCTCCGTACGGTCGTCTCCTCAATTCCTTAAAAACCAGCAAATCGTTTTCCCCCATCTACAGATTTGCGACCACAGTGGGAGATCATTCTCTGGGTTGCAATCTCAATTCTCACAAGGATGGATGGTCTTAGGTCTACCAATCCGGGTTCAAAACCCGATTTTAATATCGCAAGCTCTAGTGGTACCTCTATCGCCACTCCTCCGATCCAACGCAACCTGCTACTACTACTGCTCCAAGCACTGGTGCTCCAGTGATCACCCCTGCAAGTGACGTCACTTTCGCCATCAACAATCTACTCTTCGTTGATCTCCTGAAGAAACCAGAGGAAATCAGCCTGCCATTGTTGATCTCATGAAGGTTCAGATTGACATGGATACAACACAGAAAGAGTTGTGTACTTATCCCAAAACTCTCACAGAAAAGCTTGCGTCTGAACAAACTTAGCCTCAGCGCGAGAAAGGAAAAGTTAAAGAAACATCTTCAACTGCTGATCCTGAAATCTCTCCAATCCATGTTGTACATGATGAAGAGACTCTCCAGCAATGGAACCTGCAAGTTTCATCAATCACTCGTGAAGACCTGGAGCACTCTTTTGAAGATCGAGGAAAAGACAAGACATCATATGTCCATCTTCGTCAACCTTCATATCCCGCTGCCATACGGAGGATTCCTCTCCCAAAAGGTTATACCGCTCCAACATCCATTCTTTATGATGGAACGTGCAATACTCAAAAGCACATTTCTCGGTTTCGGGCGAACACGAGCACGACCATGTCGTTCGTCTGAAGGAATTTTCGAAGTCTCTGAGGCAGAGCATACACCTGGTACAACGCACCGGGAAGTATCACCGATTGGGGAGAGATGATTAATGCTTTCTACAGAAAATACTTCTTCGTGTCAGAGCAAGTCACTCTCTCTGATCTAGGAAGGATGCTTCAAAGGAGCGATGAATATCCCAATGATTATGTGAAAAGATTCAGAGCACAGGCCTTGAACCGTCATGATCCAAGCGTCACAGAGAAACAATTGGTAGACTTCTGTATCAACAACATGATCCCGGTTTACAGAGCTTTGTTGGAAAATCTACGTTTCCATACCTTCTCAGAGATTCATGAAGCGGTGAAGAGATCGGCGACTACTGCACCCGTTTTACTGAAAAGAACAAAAGCTACAAAAGGCTGAAGAACCACGCTCGAGGTAGCAGACGTCTGATCAACAAGCAGTACAACCTCCATCCTTCCACAAACGCTGTTGTAGAAGGGAGCAAACGAGAAGTCGAACCGCCGTGCAAACATACCTCAGCTCCTTCAAAAGCACAAAGGAAGGATAACCAAGATGCACAAACCTCGACCTAGCATCAACAAACGGGAAATGATCGGACAGACTCAAACCTCCCTGAAGTGATCGAGTTACCGGAAGTCTGGGTGCAAGATGATAAAATCAACTTGATGTTCATCAAACAGAGCCAACTGAAGCAAGATGGAGAACCCCAGGTACTGTCATCTTCATGGATTCATCAATCATCCAACAAGTAACTGCAATATTTTGAAGCACATCTTCAAAGAGAAGGTTGATCTACACAAGATTCAACTGGGGACTTAAGGAGTACACAGATCCTCTCCCAATCAATACCTCGACTCTCTGAACAACCTGTCAAAGAGGCAGTTCAATCCTTGGTCGAATGTGGATTGCTCTATCCGTCGAAGGCACAAAGGAGAGACATGTTCACAGCACTGAACCATATCATGTCAAGAAGTTCATTCCGGAAATACTTCTTGAGCCTCCATAGATCAAGAGATGTTCGACTGGAGACTGCTTACCACACTCAATCTCGGAAGAAACGAATTCGGGAGAATGCTGGTCCATGCTGGCACCGTTATCAACACCATTCCACTGAAAACCCTCGGAGCCGCAGGCATCACTCGACAACAAGCTAGTCGTGATCCCATCTCAATCAGAGACCTTGAAGGATCGCTTAGAAGTATTTATGGCTACATTGCTCTCAAGGTGGACATAAGCTTAACCTGGACAGAAACCAAGTTTCACATAATCAAGATGATCCAAAATATGACATGTTCTTCAGACAAGCGTGGATCCATGTTGACAAAGCGTCTTTGGTTGCACATCACGGACATCCCATCATCAAAGCACTTGGAGGAATTTCGAACTTTGACGAGATTGAAGCAAGAACCTGCAAAAGATGCATAGACATTCATCAAGAGGTTCCACTCAGGCAAGTCTGATTCCTCCTGTGTCTACGTCATTTATTTTCTCTCATGCTATCCTAGCATGGGGACTTGATTCTGCTAGCAACTCTGCAAGACGTTATGAATGGTAACTTCACCGCATCAGCATTTTACCAACTGGTTGAATCTAACATTTCTCTGAATCGAGCACTGAGACGTTCATTGTTGAGATAATGTCCAAACATGGCAAAGAACACTTTGGGAGTTTCTACATAGCCTTGCAGGATTGTCCATGTGTGCCACAAAATTATAAAGCTCTGATTTCTGCACAAGTGTTGAACCCCACTGCTGCAACGAAAGGAATGCTGAATCAACAGAAGATAGTCGGGCCCCAGACGATCAAAACTAAGACATGCTCAAGGGGTATGACGCTTCAACACTCAATAAGCCTTCAATTGTACTCCCAATCAAAGAGTACACCTTCGATAATGGCGCCTCTGGCTCCAACACAAATATCTCGACAGATTCAACACCAGCACGATCGACACTACATTCGATAAGTCTTCATTATCTCATTATAAGACTTCTGAAGCAGAAGCAACATCATTCATACATGAATGTCACCAACTCCTTCAACATACACTGGGCAACCTGAGAAATGAGATTTTTGCTGATATCTTCCACAACAACGTGGATTCACTGACAAATCCAGTTCGTGGTAAAGTTATGCTTTCAAGAGCATTCAGGTTGAACTCTCAGTACACCTTCATCTTACGGACGCTCAACTCATCAACTAGTTCGCGAATGTAAAAGGCTCACTGGATGGAGGAGCAAAGATTATATCTATAATCATGGTTCTAACCTTTTTCAGTCTTTGGAGCAATTCCAACCATGGCATCAGCATCAAATAATCTCTAAAGGAACACCATCCATGATCTCAGCATCGACAAGGTTCTCTAGAGCGTAATCATTCATGGTCTCAGCACCAACAACGGTCTCAGGAGCAACATCCTCAGGGCTTCATCAACTAATCATTCTCTTAAGTGTTACACATGAAGTAGACTTCTCCAAGAACTAATGATTCATATCAAGATGAGTAGACCTGATAACATGCTCACATGAAAGTCTTCCCAAAGCTGGCACGATTGATGGGCATAATCCAAAGTCTCCTCCAAGATGTTCTCATCGCCTCTACAAATGAGATACGACATGCTCCGGGCCATGGGTTTACAGAAACGTACCAATAGGTGAGGAATGGGACAATACTTCCTCAATGAAAGATGTTCGTCTATGTTTCTTCTACAACATACCAAAAGGGCGCATCAATCGGACATACGAGCTGAAAGATATGGCCTTTACCGTCAGGTATACGGAATCTGAAAAAATTTGTACAGGATTACAAATTGCAAATGCGCACGCTTCGTTGGATGACCTCCACAACTCCAAATTGAGTGATTCTTTTCTCATATGATAACTCAATCTCTTAGCTTCAAAAGTTGGGGTCAAGCATCGAATTCCGACGTCGTATGAGGTTTCTACAGCTTCCAGAGCATACAACGCGCAACCAGAGATTCGTGGATGGGATTCATAACTTCCACAGTCGATCGGTGTCCACCAGGTATTTTCGCTAAGTCCTTCATCAAGGTACATCCAACTTTGACCACCTAGGTCTTTACATCGATTTTTCTACTACCTGGGTCCTCTATCTAGGTCTTGACAGAAGAAGGGAAAACGAAAGAGGGAGATTCAACAATATACTGGGGACTGTCGGTTCACCGATCATGACGATCAATTTCGCATCCCAACACTCATGGTGCAGGGATCTTCAGTGCTAATCATTCATCATAAAAGGAATGCTACCACCGGGACATGAAACCATGGTCATTACATCATCCCCTCTTGAGAGCAACCTCAGTTATGGTCCCATGACCAGGGTTTCAGAAGTAATGTTTCTACGACTGACAGAAACAAGGTGGTAATCAAGCACCATTCTCATGTTCCAATCAAGGAGTCCTAATCTCAATTGAATCAATGGAATCAATCCTTCACCAACCGTTCAAGACACAAGCGAATGGTCTAAAGACGCAACATGAGTGTTTTACAACAAGCCCGTCTGAAATAATTTTATGCTGTCCTGTACAAACCGACGAGATGGGAGCAATTGGTGAAGAATATAGGTATGGATCATATATCATTTTCTTTGTACGGATTTCCTCTACAACATATCCAAAATTCACAACAATTGGAGAAACGAGCAAAGAGTTGTGGCCAAAACATTGGACCCCATGCCAGCTGTAAATTTTCTGAAGGTTTCCTGGAAGTTTATTGTTTCGTCAATTTAGGATCCTAAACAAGCTCTAAACTCAAAAATCTTCTTTTACAAAACTTGGAAATTTCCTGGGATTGAGGATACATATGCAGATGTCTAAAATACGACCCCAAACGAAGATTCTACAGCGTTTTTACTAAAGGATGAAGTCTGAAATTTCCTGGTGACGTATTTCGGCAAAATTACTCGTGTATTCACATGGGTTTTCATTTATTCACTCACAAATAAGCAATTTCATACTTCTATGAAGAGGTCACAGGAGATATACTTACTAGGGGAGTCTCTAAACCATTTGAGGGTTCGGAAATGTTGGAATCTCCGTTGACAACTCCATTATCTTCATTCGGTTCGGGATTTTGGGAACTCTCCATATTCTCATATCCCAAAGAAGAGCACGCTTCATCAACATAATGCTTATATACCATTATTTCTTCCTGGGTTCGTCAACAACAATTATTATTATGTCATTCAAGGAGATGCCACGATCACGTGCACAAAAAAGGGTACTTACATCGACTTCTTCATCAGTGCTGGATTCATGAATTGTTTACCCGGAAACAAGTTGAAGACCGTCAATCGATGGAGCAAAAGTCTGAAAAGAAGTAACAAACCTTGATCTCATGATCCTAATTACACGGGTAAAGTCATGACACAAGGAGCGGCTGGGGACTGCACGTCATTTGCTAACACCCTATAGTCCTTACTTCTGGGATCTCTGCTCCCGTAGATTTTCCTCCATTTCCATGGAGTCCACATTGATCCAGGATCTCACTACACGATCATCCTATGGTAAAGCTAAAGGAGTTACCAGGAATACAACTCAGTATGAAGGATCTCTCACCACTCAGAGCACATCGTTCATACAAAGCGCGGGATTCGACAGAACAATGAATCATGGATTAAAGGTGCTCACAACAACGTCTACAAAAATGGTAATCCTCCACTCTTACCTATTTACGTTTCACGAACTTATTGATAATAACGTAAAACCCTCGAAAAACTTGCTCGCCTCTTCAAACTTGCCAAGATGAGCAAAATTCATTATTTAAAACCAGCACCTGACTTTTCATGAAACTATGAATAATTCACATAACCTTTCATATGAACATTCGCTGGTTTTCTACATGTGTGCATACACTACAATATCGCCAAAGTCATACATACATTATTACATCATGTATACAATTGCTTGATTCCAGCAATTGCTCAAAAATCATAAATTGATTTTCATGAAACCGTGGACAACCCACGTAAAGTTTTTACTGAGTGAACATCCACTGGTTTTTCGAAAATTGGACAAACGTCCATTCTACAGTTGTGAAAACTCACAGACATTACTTCACCATGTATAATTTTCTACTTTCAACAGTTGTTCAAAATCAAAACATGATTTTACAAAATATGTAAATATTTAACGTGAAACCCATGTAAATTTGAAAAATATATCTACATACTTATTCTCCTTCGCGCGAGCATCTGTCTTTGAAGCGAGAGTATATTTTCAAAAATTTGTGAACGCTCACATATCGAAAATAAATTTTTTTATGAAAGCTCATAGACAAAAGTTTTATTAACAGATGCACGTCTTTTCAAAAAAAAAAAAAAAACTTTTCTCTCGTACGAGCATCCACCTTTGAAACGAGAGTTTATTCCACTTTGTGAAATCTCACATATTTAAAATATAAAATTCCGGTTTTCGTGAAACTCATAGACGAATTTTATATCATTAGACTCAGGTCTATTTTCTTTGTTCCTTAAACTAACGAACGAGCGTCTATTCATAAAACAAGGATTTCCTTATTGTGCCCGGCCCGCGAATCCTAACCGACCACGGAATCGTCGTCCAAACCAGCGGTTCAACACCAATTTATGCTCATCAAACGACGCTCCAATCATGACATTGAAGCCTTCATCAAGTCGTGGTTTGCTCATGCTCTCTAAATCCGGTAACGTCTCAACTTACGACTAAGTTCAATTACTGGTATTATTATTTATGGCCAGAAAATCACCATTTAATGCTGACTGAGGAACACAACTTTCCTCAGTAAGCAGGGGACTTAATGTAGATGGTGGATTTTTGACAAAGGCTAAAATCGTAAACTCATAATTATACGAAGCTTTGATTCAGCAATCAGACGTGAGTATCGAGACACAGGTCTCTCATCGAATTCTCAACGGAGAGTACTTTCTCTCAGAGTACATGTAGATATGTAGTCTCACGACTGGACAACGACATATCTCATAAATACTGAATACTTTCGGTGATTATTTCTATATAGTATCACGAGATGTACGCCTCCTATACAGCTTGCTATGCTAGTATAGAGCGATAACATCTTCAGGAACAAACAACGAGTTTACCCTGACTATATAAAGGATATGACTTACCGACAAGCTCATATCGGGATAATTAATGCTCCTAGACAGCTTGCTATGCTAGTATAGAGCCACAAAGTTAGTTATTCCTAATTACAATTGCTCCTATTCCATGGTCGAATCCACGACTGGTCCCATGGAATGAAAATGACTATTGCTCCTATTCCATGGTCGAATCTGTGACTAGTCACACTGAATGGCAATAAACAATTGTTCAGATTCTATGATCGAATCCACGGCTTGATCTCATAGAATAGCAATAACTATATTATCTCATTACTCCGATTTCATGATCGAATCCACAACTGGTCTCATAAATGGTAATAGATAAATCTTAATTACTCTGATTCTATGGTCGAATCTACGACCCATGGAATGGTAATGCTCACTTTATTATTCTGAATTCGTAGTCGAATCCTCTGCTGATCCTATGAATTAATAATAAACATCTTATTACTCAGTTTTGTGAATTATTCTCCACTGAATTCCACAATTAGTAATAAATAATCAACAACCGGTCGTCTGAGTTACCTCTAAGTAAGCCCCGATTCAAATGGTGAAGGTGTATTCAACGACGATACACTAACAGTCACCACACGAACGAGTATTTCAAAAATACAACGAAACGATGAACCTATGCAAAATAGAGAAGAAAATAATAAATAATTAAAAATATTGACCAGGGTGCTGGGAGCACGGACACACGACTGACCGACCGTGTCATGGTCAATCCCACGCCAGTTTTATATTTTTAATGCATTTTTATTATTTTCCATGATTTGATGAAAATTCTCTCATTTTATCAAATCTCCTTCGTCTCGAGGAAACTCCTCGGTTTCATGGTACTTCCATAAATCCATAAAAAAATAATATAAAATTAAGAAAAGGAGTGTGGGGCGTGACCATTGGCCAACCGGCCACGCCTTGGTCCCAACCGGCCCCACACCCCACGGTTCCTTATTATTGTATTATTATTAATATTATTTATCTAATTTCATGAAAAACTCCTTGATTTCATGGTATTTTTGCACAAATCATCAAATAATAATAAAATAAAATAAATTATGAAAACTTGTGGGACCGGGCCTTGGCCGGATGGCCATGACCTAGCCGGTCCCACACGCGCCTTTGTTTTATTATTTTATAATATTTCTCTCAAATTAGGAAAAATTCCCTCAATTCATCAAAAATACATGAAAAATACACAAAAATTAGGGGAAACTCGTGGGATCGGCCCAAGCCGGCCGGCCGCGCCTCCACGGTCCCACACGCCCTTGTTTTTATTATTTTAATATTTTTTGCTTCCCTGAACTCATGAAAACTCCTTCAATTCATGGAAACTCCCTAAATTCATCAAATTTCTCAAAATTCATGAATTTTTCATAAAATCATCAAAATATTATAAAATTAAGGAAAAGGCACCACGGGACCGTGATCACGACCGGTCGACCATGCCTTGACCATGGCGGTCCCACGCCTCCTCATTCCTTATTTTATAATTATTTTTCATCATCTCATGGTGTTTTCCTCAGTTTCGTCGAAACCCTAATTTTGACATATTTTCTCGAATAGATGCTCAATTGCACGCCAGAAAATATCAAAATTCTCAGGACTGAGATGCGGACGCCTTGGGGATACGAGCACGCTATCTTGACCGACCAAGATTGGCTCTTTGGCTCACGGAAGCCGGTCCCATCAATTTTCACAAGTTTTGACCTGATTTGCACAATTGCTCGTATTAAATCCAAAACTCTCCCAAACACTTTGGATTTTCATGAAGTGATCGTCAGGCGGTCACGAGACTACTCAGGGCCGGTTTCATGACCCCATGGTCGGTCCCTCACTCTGTCATAATTAATTAGGTTTTCTCACCTAAGGCTCAGACGAGCATTTTCGAATAAATGATTAAACCAACATTTAATCATTCTTTCACCAACAAATCGTCAACTCTTCAGGAGTTCTTCGTATTTTCTCACGTGAGCATATGGAAACTACATGGTTGATCCATGGTCCATGTAGTCGCTCCCTCCTCCGTTTCATGGTTAAAATTCTGACGAACCATGATTTGATCATCAATTGATCAAATTAGGGTTTCTGAATCCAAGGATCATCATTCCAGATTCTAACCTTAATAATGTTATGACGACCTCATGTTCATTAATTTTATTAATTATGTTCGTTTCAACGACCAGTATTCTAATTAATATTTTTGATACGCTGCCAATAATCCATCAGACGAGCAACACATGCTCAGACGATCAAATATTCAACAATTCATCACATGAGCAACACTTGCTCAGATGATAAATATTTGTTCAAACCAAGGAATATTGGTTCAAAAATAAATATTCAACGATCCACCTAATGAGCAATACTTGCTCACTTCATCGTAAGAACTATACCTCTGTCTCATGACATGTTCAATTCACGAGTTTCAGAACATCATGTTCAACTCAACGACTACATGGACTCATCTTCCCATCAAACCACGAAGTCATCAATTGACTAACAAACCACCAGACGTCAATCGTGTCACTTGGGGGGATATCACTTAGGGTTTTGGTCTGGCGGTCTACGACACGTGTGTTCAAACACACGATGGAATGTGAGCAAGTCGTGCAGTCAGTTGAAGGAATTCACGAGGTAGTGGGTGGAAAATCGACCAAGTCTCCACATGTTGAGCAACTGGTTTCAAACACGATCTCCACTTTCCCACTCCTTGATTCCATCAACTGTCACACTTCATGGGAACATGGTGTCTAAAATTCCAGCAATATAAATAAGTCTCTGAATCATGATTGAATCATCAGCATCAACAGTATCATAAATCTCACGTCTCTCATTGACAACACGAGATTATCGACTCATCAATTGAGCAACTACTCTCAATTGAGCAATTTCAATTATTCAGAGCTTATCATATTCAGAATTCACACACCCACAATCTCGATCACCATTGATCTCACACATTTCTCAGCTTCCCTCCTACAGATCAACCCATCCTCTCTTGTGACCGAATTTACTCTAGAACGGTCATTGTCTTGATTTAGGCCGGAGTACTACAGATTGATCTCTCGAATCTAAAGCACCCCCTTTGCAGCGGTGCATCTGTGTGAGGTTTAACATTTCGCTCGGTTCGAGGAGTCTCCTCCGTACGGTCGTCTCCTCAATTCCTTAAAAACCAGCAAATCGTTTTTTGCCATCTACAGGTTGGCACAGAATGCACCGCCTAAACATGTAGAAGCAACGAGAAAGGTCAATTTGGGGTCTGAAGAAGATCCGAAGTGGATACAAATCGGAGCGGCCCTGTCAGATGAAGATAGTTGTGATTTGCATGATCAGCTGAAAGAATATAAAGATGTTTTCGCCTGGTCATACGAGGACATGCCTGGTTTGAATCCCGCTTTGGTCTGCCACGAGCTAAAGGTCAACCCAAGTAGCAAGACGGTAAGACAACCTCGACGCCAATTCCATTATGAAACCGAAGCACAAATTAAAGATGAGGTAAAGAAGCTACTAGAGGCGGGGTACATCAATCCCATGCACTACCCAACGTGGCTTGCAAATATCATACCTGTCGAGAAGAAGAATAGGAAAATCCGTTGTTGTGTGGACTTTCGAGATCTGAATCGTGCCTGCCTGAAGGACGAATTCCCTCTCCCTAACATAGATATGATGGTAGATGCGAAGTGTGGAAACGAGATGTACGCTTTCATGGATGGTCAAAACGGTTATAACCAAATCAGGATGAAAGAAAGTGACAATGCCAAGACAGCGTTCTCCACCCCTGTAGGAAACTTCTATTATGTGGTCATGCCCTTTGGATTAAAGAACGCTGGCGCAACCTATCAGCGGGCGATGACGTCAATCTTCCACGATATGAACCACGAGATTGTCGAAATCTATGTAGACGATATTTTTTTCAAAACAAAGAAGCGAGGATAATTCGCCCAACATCTTCGTCGAGTCTTCCAGCGATGTCGGAATTTCAACCTAAAGATGAGTCCAACCAAATGCGTGTTTGGAGTCACTACAGGAAAGTTCTTAGGATACCAAGTCACTATCAAGGGGATTGAAGTCGATGTCGCTAAAGCAGAGGCGATTATCTCGATGCCACCACCCAAGAACAAACAGGAGATCCAGAAGTTGATTGGGAAAGTTTCCTATGTAAGACGTTTTATCCCATGGTTGGCGCAAACTCTAAATGACTTCTTCCCAATGCTTAAGAAAGATGGAGAGTTCGCGTGGAAAGAAGAACAACAAGAAGCCTTTGAGACGATCAAGAAATGGCTTACCCATCCGCATATATTACGACCACCCATCTAGGGCGAACCCCTCTACCTATACCTCGCACATACAGAAATCGCAATAAGGATCTTGGTCGCTCAAGATATGGGAGGGGCTAATCTCATCCCCATCTATTATCTTAGCAAAACACTAAAAGACGCGGTGCTGAGATATACACCTGCGGAGAAAGCATGCTTTCCATTGATCTTAGCGGCGCAAAAGATACGCCACTATTTATTGAAGCATAAATTCTATGTAGTGGCGGAAGCTAACCCAATCGTCTACCTAACGACTAAGCCAATCCAATCGGGAAAACTAGCGCGTTGGTCAATGCAACTACTGGAGTTCGACTTCACACCAATATGACCTCAAGAAGTCAGGGGACAAGCGACTACAGACCTATTAGCGGCTTTCCCAGGATCAGATACTTCTGAAATTCATGATGACTTACCCGGTGAAGTTTCCTTGGCGGTTGACCATACTAATCCTGTCTAGTGTATTCAGGCCCAGCCCAATCGTTTCAAGCGATTGAATCTCGCTGAAATCCCTCCAACAACCGACCCAAAATCAACAGCGTGCATGTAAGTATTCCCGCCAAAACCAAATTCAAACAAAGAAGATGACCTCCCCCTATCCAGTTCAGGGGTGCGAATAGCAAGTGGTCTCCCCTTATCAAGTGGGTGACCCTTATCCAAAGCAGAGAGTCCGCATAACATGTGTCCTCCGGGTGCCAAAATCAACTTTTCGAGCCGAATTTTCCAAAAAAATGTTCTATTCCGAAAAATGCCTACAAATACATAAAACACCAAAATTAGTACAAAATCGAGAGACAACAATATATAATATTGAGATCAAATTAGACATAAAAATGTGTCTATCAAATACCCCCAAACTTATTATTTGCTAGTCATCGAGCAAATTTATTTTATAAAGGAAAATCATTTGAACCCCTAGGTGGCCCTAGTGGCGGAGTGTTGTCTCCGGAGGGTTTACCAGAGGTGTACCCACAAAACCAATACTCCAGATCCTAGCTATTTACACAAAATCTTGGAAAGCACTAAAGAACCTCCTTGGTTGGCATACTTATTAATTACAGGAGGAAGTACCCTGATGCGAAATTCCAATTACTGTACTAGAGTTTTCACTCAAGCATACTAAAATTCATATAAGTGACAGAGCTCTACTAAGGTAGTTTCACGATGGACATCATACTCGGAGTCAGACTAATCATATGGATAGAAAAAGAGATGGATATAGAAAATGTAGATGGTTTTGATGTTTACTAAGTGAACGGTGTTTCCCATATCTGTCTGAAGGCCTCCGCCAAAATGAAATTATCCTAATGGATTGAGATACTAGTCTGACTAATATCAACACACTGGCATATACAAGGGTACCAGTGGTCGATAACCTAACTCTAGGTCAACAAAACTGGCATATACAAGGGTACCAGTGGTCGACTTTATTGAATTTTATTCCGTTTGGTCAAATGGTCTGGTCTAAAACTTTTTTTTTTTTTTTTAATTTTTTTTAACTTCTCTTTTTTTTCTTTTTTTTTTAACTTTTTTTCATGGTATCTCAATCACTCTAATTCACCCTAGCATTGGTAACAACTTGAATCGTGAGCCCCACCAAATCACTTAGAAACATATTTAAAAAGAAAAATAAAAACAGAAGTGAAAAGGACTCAACGAGATATGGTGAAACTATCATGTTATTTCTAACACCTGAGCTCTGTGCTTTTATGAATAGACTCTTCTAGATGTTTCCATCTAATCAGATTGGTTCCTCAACTCCTACAACCAACATGCTTCCATCCACTTAGATTAGTTAGTGCCTACCTCAATACGCATAAATTTCTAGGCTCTGGAGTTTATTTATTGCAACTAAAAAGTTTCTCCCATACCCCCAAACTTAAATCTAACATTGTCCTCAATGTTCTAAAGATGAAACTAAAAGCATGAACAAGGAGAAACTGTTACCATTTGAAGCGAAAGAGTTAAGGAAAGATATTACCGTGTTGCATGAGCATGGGATACCTCCCAAGAAGTGCTAAGTTTAAAGTCTTCAGCCAGACTTAGGAAAGGATTAGTCAACTCGAACCATAAAGTAACAGTCGAAATAACTGTGGGTCTTCAAAACTAAATAGAGCTGACCAAAGGAAACTGCAATGAACCAAGAAAGTGGACAAGAATAGCATGCCCTTACCTAGTTTCCTGAAAACTATCGCTAATTGCGTTTCAGGTTCTATGAAAGGGTCTAAATAGAATATTTTCATTGGCTGCGTTTCTTCATAGATGGGATCCGAATCACTAGGTCTTAGAGTCTGTAAAAACTCAAATACGAACTTAGAATCACAAAATAATAATAACCTAAATAACTGAGGATCCTCTAAGTCAATCAGGTATGACTTACATAATTGACCACATTGAGAGTAGTGGTCATTCTTAGGAAAATGTGTCGATTCTATTAACCTAAAGTACTTAGGCTTAGTCTCAGAACTTAATATTCGACTCATTTGAAACGTTCCCACAGTTGGAAGAAAACTATTTGGTGGGAAAACAAAGTCAATCTGGGTATCATAGCCTGGGAAAACCACATCAACCAGAGGATGGGTTTCTAATAACTGAACTCCTTCATGGACATCATTAGGCTCAGGAAAACGAGTATGAGGGTAATCTTGTAAAATGGTCGAGGCACATATATCAAGTCCTAAGTGTGGGGAATTTCTGAGAGTTAAAGGTAAGGCACTAGGGAAGTGATAATCACCCCCAAACTTAGAGTTTTCAGTGTCTCTAGATAGACCTCTAATTATTTCTTGAATTTCCGTATATTCAGAGTCCTTAAAATATTCAAGAGATTCTTCTAAGTTATTATCAGGTAGTGCATCTTTACTCATCTCTACGGGTCTATCTTCTTCTTCCAAGACTATTGTTTCTAAGTCGCTAGACTCTAAAACAGTATTTTCGAAATGAACTCGTTCCTCTAAACCACTATCGGCTTCGTAATCAAAAGGAAAATCTACATCGTCTAAAACGGTGGTATCCCTAATCAAATCCTCGTCATTTTGAATAGGTGAATAATCATAAGAATTATTTGGATTTGAACTAGAAATAATATAATCACTATACAGCTCAATTGGATTACTAGACTCCCGATCACTATGCCTACATATTTCAGATTCTTCATTACTTCTATCCTCATCATCATAGTATAATTTTTGACATTTAATAATTCTCAATCTTTGTTTCCAACTATATGGTCTATGTTTATAATATTTCTCATAGATCGTTAGAGGTGATTCCTCAATAAAAGTTGGAGTATCCATATATCGCTGCCGACGCATATATTCACCAAGAGTCATTTCCGAAGACGTCTCTTGATAACGAGAATTTCTAGACATATATTCTCGCAACGTCATCGCAGGTGGCGTCTCCTCAAAAGGATTCATCACCGAAGAAATATAAACTACAGAGGGATTCTATACAATCACAAACAAGGCCAACTCGACTCCACCAAAGAAAACCTACAGATTTCTAGCAAACAAAAAGCATGATGACTCCACTTAGATTGTTTCTAGACCAACTTCTATCTCTCGAAGGGGAATTCGTTACAGTTTGAGCAACCCCTCTGGATCAATCCGAGCTAATGTGAGACGAAACTGACGCGAGGGAAGCTCAATGGAGCTTTGATACCCAAGGCCTCACCGACGTTACAAGGCGGCTCGTTTCAACTCCCAGAAGTCACCATGAACTTTGAAGTTGCTTAAAAGGTAACCAATATCCTTCGAAAAATTTTCCTAACAAGCTCGATACCCTATAGGTCTCTTTCTAATCATATTTTAAAGCTTGGGTTCGCGTTAGGTTTTGTTTTCCTAAAACGCGCAAGAAGGGAACGGTGGTGAAATCCGAACCCTTATCTTGTTTAGGCCAGGCCTTGCCCTTTACTAGGAAAATAAAGACAGTCTGGTTCGTCCTCAAACAATTATCACCTTAAGGCATACAGTAACTCGCTTACATGAGATTCGCGAGTGTTTCGATTGGACTTACCTCCCGTACCAGACGAGGGATGAACCGTTGTCGTCGACTCGGGCCACGACTCCTATGCCGTGTACGAACCCGAGGGGCCGAGACGATATAGTAATCGTCGTCCTTCCCTGCACACAATTTATATAATTTTTTTTTTATTTTTTTTTAATAATAATACCCTTCCGTAGGGTTAAAAAAAAGAATAAAGTCCAAATTGTCCAGAATAAAGTCCAAATAAAAAGTCCAAAAATTACAAAAATTATGAAAAATAAAGCGTATTTACAAATTCTAAAAAAAATAAAATAAAAGCTATATACAAAAAAATAATAATAATAAAAATTAAATCCTAAAAAAAAATTTATGTCTTTTTTTTTTCTTCTCCTTTAGCTTTTAGCTTTTAGATTTAAGCTTTTTGTTCCCAAGTCCTTAGTATTCCACTTCGAACCTGTAAATCAAAGACGCAAAAAGAAACGTAAAAAGGAACAAATAATAGTAAAAAAAAAAACCTAAAAATTCTACCTAAGCACAAATCCGCGTCGGCGGCGCCAAAATGATTCAATATTTTTCGTGGGTTGTAGTAATGAGGTTCAAACTCTCGGACTTGTGAAGATTAAATTTAAAGATTTGATAAAATTATATACAAAAATATTAACAAAGTGGGCGAGAGGTAACCAAGACACTAGATTCCACTATTATGCAAAATTGAATGATAAATATTTCAAAACTCTATTCAATTCTTAAGTCATCTTTTATCTTTAATTCACTATCAATCATACAGATTCTCAAACATTATTTGTAAACCTTAAGCATATATTATCAAGAGATTAAACCAAGCATAACCTATCAAACTGAATAACAAATAATTAAGACAATCATTCAAATAATTTAAAACTCTGCAAAAGCAGCGATTAGGTGAATTATATAATTAAATGAAATAGTTACCCATTTATGTTGCGTGAATAGCTTCCTCCATTGCCTTGGTTACGAGGGATTTAGCTCATCATAGTAAAAATGCTCTCAAAATAATTTATTATGGCTCAAAAATGGTTTACAAAAGATGAGAAATACAATAAAACCAGAGACCTACGACCCTCAGTGACAAAATAAGAATGCTTCGTCTGTGTCGCAAACGCTGTAGAAAATAAGACTGCTTGATGTACGATCCACAGGTGTGAGTCGTTATTACTGTAGAAAAACGACTGTCCTTGCGAGTCCGTTCTTCGTGTTCTTGGTGTTCTTCATCAGCAGCAGCAACAGCAACAGCAACAGAGTTTCATCAACTCTTGATTTCTGCTTCTCTGGACGTCCTCTCGACCTCAAACTCTCGACCCCCTTCGCTAGGATACCTCAGCAACTATTTATAACCCAACAACACCGAAATATCTCGCCATAACTTCATATAATCCTCCATTACTCGGCATTGATGAAGAAAATATTCTCGGATATATTTCTTCCAAATTTCGTTCTTCACGCGTCTGTTGGTTGTAAAACTTCCTAACATAGAGCAACAATGAAAGACAAGATATTCTCTAACTAATTGGCCACGTAAATTCCAAGTTAGAATCAAACAGAATCGATATTATCTTCTCTTCCCTGTTTAGCTTTATCTTCATCCCACGGCTTTGCTGGCCCATTTTGCTCGATCAAATTGACCATACTAATCCTGTCTAGTGTATTCAGGCCCATCCCAATCGTTTCTAGCGATCGAATCTCGCTGAAATCCCTCCAACAATCCGACCCAAAATCAACAGCGCGCATGTAAGTATTCCCGCCAAAACCAAATTCAAACAAAGAAGATGACCTCCCCCTATCCAGTTCAGGGGTGTGAATAACAAGTGGTCTCCCCTTATCAAGTGGGTGCCCCTTATCCAAAGCAGAGAGTCCGCATAACATGTGTCCTCCGGGTGCCAAAATCAACTTTTCGAGCCGAATTTTCCAAAAAAATGTTTTATTCCCAAAAATGCCTACAAATACATAAAACACCAAAATTAGTTCAAAATCGAGAGACAACAATATATAATATTGAGATCAAATTAGACACAAAAATGTGTCTATCACCAGTATTCTAATTAATATTTTTGGCACGTTGCCAATAATCCATCAGACGAGCAACACATGCTCAGACGATCAAATATTCAACAATTCATCACATGAGCAACACTTAATCAAATGATAAATATTTGTTCAAACCAAGGAATATTAGTTCAACAATCAATATTTAACGATCCACCGAATGAGAAATACTTGCTCACTTCATCGTAAGAACTATACCTCTGTCTCATGACATGTTCCATTCACGAGTTTCAGAACATCATGTTCAACTCAACGACTACATGGACTAATCGTCCCATCAAACCACGAAGTCATCAATTGACTAACAAACCACCAGACGTCAATCGTGTCACTTGGGGGGATATCACTTAGCGTTTTGGTCTGGCGGTCTACGGCACGTGTGTTCAAACACACGATGGAATGTGAGCAAGTCGTGCAGTCAGTTGAAGGAATTCACGAGGTAGTGGGTGGAAAATCGACCAAGTCTCCACACGTTGAGCAACTGGTTTCAAACACGATCTCCACTTTCCCACTCCTTGATTCCATCAACTGTCACACTTCATGGAATCATGATGTCTAAAATTCCAGCAATATAAATAAGTCTCTGAATCATGATTGAATCATCAGCATAAAAAGTATCATCAATCTCACGTCTCTCATTGACAACACGAGATTATCGACTCATCAATTGAGCAACTACTCTCAATTGAGCAATTTCAATTATTCAGAGCTTATCATATTCAGAATTCACACACCCACAATCTCGATCACCATTGATCTCACACATTTCTCAGCTTCCCTCCTACAGATCAACCCATCCTCTCTTGTGACCGAATTTACTCTGGAACGGTCATTGTTTTGATTTAGGCCGGAGTACTACAGATTGATCTCTCGAATCTAAAGCACCCCTTTTGCAGCGGTGCATCTGTGTGAGGTTTAACATTTCGCTCGGTTCGAGGAGTCTCCTCCGTACGGTCGTCTCCTCAATTCCTTAAAAACCAGCAAATCGTTTTTCGCCATCTACAGGTTGGCACAGAATGCACCGCCTAAACATGTAGAAGCAACGAGAAAGGTCAATTTGGGGTCTGAAGAAGATCCGAAGTGGATAAAAATCGGAGCGACCTTGTCAGATGAAGAGAGTTGTGATTTGCATGATCTGCTGAAATGATATAAAGATGTTTTCGCCTGGTCATACGAGGACATGCCTGGTTTGAATCCCGCTTTGGTCTGCCACGAGCTAAAGGTCAACCCAAGTAGCAAGCCGGTAAGACAACCTCGACGCCAGTTCCATTATGAAACCGAAGCACAAATTAAAGATGAGGTAAAGAAGCTACTAGAGGCGGGGTACATCAATCCCATGCACTACCCAACGTGGCTTGCAAATATCATACCTGTCGAGAAGAAGAATGGGAAAATCCGTTGTTGTGTATACTTTCGAGATCTGAATCGTGCCTGCCTAAAGGACAAATTCCCTCTCCCTAACATAGATATGACGGTAGATGCGACTTGTGGAAACGAGATGTACGCGTTCATGGATGGTCAAAGCGGTTATAACCAAATCAGGATGAAAGAAAGTGATACTGCCAAGACAGCGTTCTCCACCCCTGTAGGAAACTTCTATTATGTGGTCATGCCCTTTGGATTAAAGAACGCTGGCGCAACCTATCAGCGGGCGATGACGTCAATCTTCCACGATATGAACCACGAGATTGTCGAAATCTATGTAGACGATATTGTTGTCAAAGCAAAGAAGCGAGGAGAATTCGCCCAATATCTTCGTCGAGTCTTCCAGCGATGTCGGAATTTCAACCTAAAGATTAGTCCAACCAAATGCGTGTTTGGAGTCACTACAGGAAAGTTCTTAGGATACCAAGTCACTATCAAGGGGATTGAAGTCGATGTCGCTAAAGCAGAGGCGATTATCTCGATGCCACCGCCCAAGAACAAACAGTAGATCCAGAAGTTGATTGGGAAAGTTTCCTATGTAAGACGTTTTATCCCAGGGTTGGCGCAAACTCTAAATGACTTCTTCCCAATTCTTAAGAAAGATATAGAGTTCGCGTGGAAAGAAGAACAACAAGAAGCCTTTGAGACGATCAAGAAATGGCTTACCCACCCGCATATATTACGACCACCCATCTAGGGCGAACCCCTCTACCTATACCTCGCACATACAGAGACCGCAATAAGGATCTTGGTCGCTCAAGATATGGGAGGGGCTAATCTCATCCCCATCTATTATCTTAGCAAAACACTAAAAGACGCGGAGCTGAGATATACACCTGCGGAGAAAGCATGCTTTCCATTGATCTTAGCAGCGCAAAAGATACGCCACTATTTATTGAAGCATAAATGCTATGTAGTGGCGGCAACTAACCCAATCGTCTACCTAACGACTAAGCCAATCCAATCGGGCAAACTAGCGCGTTGGTCAATGCAACTGCTGGAGTTCGACTTCACACCAATATGACCTCAAGGAGTCAGGGGACAAGCGACTTCAGACCTATTAGCGGCTTTCCCAGGATCAGATACTTCTGAAATTCATGATGACTTACCCGGTGAAGTTGCCTTGGCGGAAGAAATCCTACCTCGCAAATGGAAGATGTCTTTCGACGGATCTTCCTACGGAGATCATGGGGGCTATGGAATAGTCTTTGAATCGCTAGACGGCGAACTCAAGCCATACGCCTACAAACTCGATTATCCCTGCACCAACAACGCTGCCGAGTACGAAAGCTTCCTCATTGGAATGCAAATGGCGCTAACAATGGGCATCACAGATCTAGAAGTCACGGGCGACTCAAGACTCCTTGTGAATCAGATGGAATGAGAATTCCATGTGAAGGAACCAACACTAGCAGTCTATCGAGACAAAGCTCAAAGGCTAATGCGACGTTTCGACCACATTACAATAGAACACATGGGATGTCTAGCAAACAGACATGCAGATGCTACAGGTAGATGAAGAAGTAATTACCATAATTAAGAACACTTCACCTATGGCCCTGGACGAGAGAGCCGCCATTGAGGAGATGGATTGGCGTCATATGATAATAACAAACCTAAAGCGACCACCGGAAGAAAGGCAATTTTCATGGAAAACCTTGAGGACCTATACACTTCTTGATGGAGACCTATACTTCGTTATGACCGGAAGCGGATTATGTAGATGCCTCGGACCGAGTGAAGGTAAGGAAAATTTGGAAGAAATACACTCTCTAACTTTTGGACATGCTGCCTCCATAATGCTACATCGGCGCATTCAACGATCCGGTTTCTATTGGCCAGACATGGCTGAACAAGCAAAAGCAATCAAAGACGACTGCGCGATTTTCCAAGGATCTCCTCAAGAAGCAGAAGTCTGCGTCGCCGAGGAGGATGAAGGAGATTGGTGAGATCCCTATATCGACTACCTAACAAATGGGACCTTACCAAGTGACAAGAAATCCGCTCTTAGGTTAGTAAAGAAATCTGGCAGATACTTCGTCATTGATATAAAGCTATTCCGCAAAAGCTTCGGACAACAAACCTTGACGTGTCTCGATAAGGCCGAGGCTCTTCGCGTCATGGATCTAACACATGATGGTGAGCACCAAGGGAAGGCTAGATTATTTGCACAAATCTATGAAGCAGGCTACTACTGGCCTACAATGGAAAGTGACACAGCCGAGTATGTCCGAAAATGCGAGCAATGCCAAATTCATGGAAACCTAATCCACGCTCCGCACACAACACTACACAATGTCGCCACACCCTGACCCTTCCATACTTGGGGATTAGATATAATCGGTCTAATCACACCAAAATCCTCTAAGCAACATGAATATATTATAACCGCCACAGAGTGCTTCATCAAGTGGGTAGAAGCTATCCCACTAAAGAATACCACTGGGATACCATCGCCGCTTTCATTAAGGAGCACATCATCACCCGCTTCGGGATACCTATGTGCATTGTGTCTGACAACGGAACACCTTTCGTTAACAACAAAGTCAAGGACTTACTAGCGTCCTTCCACATCAAACGGAAGACATCTACTCCTTACTATCCTAAGGGAAATGGGCAAGCCGAGGCAACTAATAAAATTCTACTCCAGATACTCAGAAGAAACTTATACAATAACAAACGCCTATGGAATGAGGAGTTACCCATGGCGCTCTGGGCGTATCGCACTGCTAAGAGATCCTCTACCGGAGCCTCACCCTACAGTCTAGTCTACGGAGAAGATGTTGTTCTTTCAGCAGAGATTGTCATTGCGTCAACGCGGGTAATTGCGGCAAGCGGCCTTCAAGTTGAAGATAGTAAGAGATTTCAAGTCCTCGATACGCTCGAAGAAAAGCGAGACATAGCATATGCTCACGCCGACAAATATCGGGAATGAATGACACGAACATACAATCAAAAGGTAAAACCAAGAAGCTTTGTTGTAGACGATCTAGTTCTTGCCATCTCACACCATGTACCTCGAAATAAAAGCGCTGGGAAATTTGCGCCCAACTGGGAAGGACCGTTCAGGGTCACTGAAGCGGCGAAAAGCGGCTACTACAAAATCGAGCATGCTGACGGTACCCCTATTAAAGGAAAACCCAACGATAAGGTCAACGGAAAGTGGTTAAAAAATTTCTACATGTAAGCAGTTTGCGACATGAATAAAATGTCCTCTTCATACTGAATTTTTCAATTACATCAAAGGGTCGCCGAGACTCGTATAACTTTTTCTTATCTAAATACATGAACCCTCCTGCGCCCACTCTTTGGGACACGAGTGCCTAAGAAATCCTCCACACCTCGATAAATGGCTCCGGGTGACTAAATCCTCTCTACCCTTGATAAAAGGAGGAGTGCATGAACCCTCTTACGCCCACTCTTTGGGACATGAGTGCCTAAGAAATCCCCCACGCCTCGATAAACGGATCCGGGTGACTAAATCTTCCCCACCCTTGATAAAATAAGGAGTGCTTGAACCCTCTTACGCCCACTCTTTGGGACGTGAGTGCCTAAGAAATCCCTCACGCCTCGATAAATGGCTCCGGGTGACTAAATCCTCCCTACCCTTGATAAAAGGAGTGCATGAACCCTCTTACACCCACTCTTTGGGACATGAGTGCCTAAGAAATCCCCCACGCCTCGATAAATGGCTCCGGGTGACTAAATCCTCCCTACCCTTGATAAAAGGAGTGCATGAACCCTCTTACGCCCACTCCTTGGGACATGAGTGCCTAAGCAATCCCCCACGCCTCGAGAAATGGCTCCGGGTGACTAAATCCTCCCTACCCTTGATAAAAGGAGGAGTGCATGAACCCTCTTACACCCACTCTTAGGGACATGAGTTCCCAAGAAATCCCCCACGCCTTATTTGGCCCAAGCGCTCAAATAATTTTTCTTCGAGAGACTCCCAAAAAAAAAGGGGGAGGGGGAACAATTTCGCCCCTACTAATATGGCCCTGGCGCTCCCTTAGCCAAGGCGCTCGAATAATTTTTCTCCAAAAGATTCACAAAAAAAAAGAGAAAGAAGAGGGGGAACAATTTTGTCCAACTAACATGGACCTGGCGCCTTCCTTGGCCCAGGCGCTCCAATAATCCTTCTTCGAGAGATTCCCAAAAAAAGGGGGGGACCGATTTCGCCCCTACTAATACGGCCCTGGCGCTCCCTTAGCCCAGGCGCTCGAACAAATTTCCTCCAAAAGATTCACAAAAAAAAGAGCGGGAACAATTTTGTCCAACTAACATGGATCTGGCGCCTTCCTTGGCCCAGGCGCTCGAATAATCTTTCTTCGAGAGATTCCCAAAATAAATAAATAGGGGGAACAATTTCGTCCCTACTAATAAGACCCTGGCACTTCCTCGATCCAGGCGCTCGAATAATCTTTCTTCGAGAGATTCCCAAAAAAAAAGAAAGAGGGGGAACAATTTCGCCCCGACTAATATGGCCCTGGCGCCTTCCTTGGCCCTGGCGCTCGAATAATCCTTTTTTCAAGAGATTCCCAAAAAAAAAAAAGGAGAGGGGAACAATTTCGTCCCTACTAATATGGCCCTGGCGCTTCCTTGACCGAGCGCTCGAATAATTTTCCTCCAAAAATTTACAAAAATAAAGAGGGAAACAATTTGGTCCCAACTAACATGGCCCTGGCGCCTTCCTTGGCCCACGCGCTCAAATAATTTAAAATCAAATGCACAGGAACAATGCAAATGACATTAACAGTAACACGGAGAATAACATAATACCAAGTCTTAAAAACAATAATCTTGTATTAATAATGAGACAAACTTCTACACATGAAGTTGTCCTAAGGGATTACATTAAGCAATGACTGAATATCGCAAATAGCTCCTTCCAAGACACCAATGAGCGTATGTGCACACACGTAAAGATCATAACTGACATCCACGCATTCCAAGCACCGGCGTCGATATTCTAGAAAAGGAGGCGCCATAGGAATGATGTTGTTAATAGCTTCTTGTAGCTCTCGATTGGCTCCTGCCAAAAGGCGTGAACAATGTCTATTCTCTTCTACAAAATGTTCAAACATGATACGCGCCACCTTTATCATGCACTCAAGACGATTCGCCTCCAACACTAATTCTTCTCGAGACATCACAGAGAAATCAAAGCAAGCTCAAAACAAAAGGAGTCAATAACACGGTATTTAAAGATTACTTACAAGAAAAGAAAAAAACAAAAACAACACAATAATATTTTACTCAAAAGTCACTAATAATTGCTTATAGACTTATTTATTAGTTACCCCAAAAGTCAACATTACAGATCGTCCAACATTGCGTGGTATTTGGCTATTTCTCTCTCTAATAAAGATAAGCTATCACGAGCCCCTTTCATGGCTTCATGCGCGTTCATCCGCACAATCCCAGCTTGCCTAAAGCGACGCTCTACCTTACCGAAAGCAACTTGAGAAATAACGCCAGAAGACGCCATGTAGTAAGTATCTGCACAGTCGGACCAATCCGCACGCGCCCTGTCCAGAGCTTGTTCACTGTGAACACGTAAATCACGTAGGCATCTATATGTTCACAAACAATATTCAAACTCTAGGTACCAACTCGTGCTGATAATACAATGACATTGATTCCTTGGCTCAAAACCTTCGGGTTTATCATAGCCTCATCTAAGAATACTGCGAGTGGCGTTTACGCAAGGGGAGATAAAGAAAACGAAGCATAAAAGTAAAACTCATGAAGCGTTAGACAAAAATAAAGTGCTGAAGTGTAAATGAGACCGGGATTTACGTGGTTCAGCACTAAGGCCTACATCCACGGGGTTGTTGTTTCACTATGTACTTGATGATTACAAAGATAGTCGAGTGACTTTGTAGTTTACACAGGTCTGTCTATTGTAAAGGAATAACTTACACTTACAATCTTTTCTCTCTCTCCTTCTTCCCCAGTTTTTCCGATCCCTTTACTCTTGGTGGAGAGGGGGTATTTATAGGGTTAGAGTGTGGGACCCATCTCTGAAGGCCGTTGGAACCTTATCTTCTTGTGTTTTGTATCCATCACGCAGGGGTCTTCGTTCGTAACTTTATCACGCAGAGTCATCCTTGTTCGTTCCACGGGTTGATCGACACGTATGCTGCTCAGAGTGTTTAATGCAGGTAGTTGAGGCGCCTGCTCGTGTCAGGCAAGTGTTTTCTGCCTCTGTCGCGTCCATGTCAGTACATCTTCTCTCCATCGTTGATCTTGGCTTCTTTTGGGGATGAGATAAAGTAACTCTTTGGGAGTTATTTGGTGCTCCGCAGTACAGCGTGTTACCGGAACATCCTTTAACTTCTTCCCTAAGATTTGTTCGGGCAAAGATCCAACGTCGGCGGGATGGGCATCTTGGCTGTGGGCACATGTCATCATGCTTTGATGACTTTGTCCGCATGCTCTCCACGTATGTTCCTATATACACGTGTTTGATGATGAAATATGTGCACACAATTTGCCCCTTTTCTTCGGGCTTGAGTGTTTAGCGGGAGCATTGAAGAAAATAGTCGTTACATATTCTTCCTCTCTCCTAATAACTTCTCCTAGATACTTGGGCATGTTTCTTTATTCGTGCATTAATTTCTCATTTAATGGGCACGTTTCTCATTCCTCTCTTAACTTCCTCCTCTTTCTTTCGAGTATATTAAGGAAGGGAGAAAAATTAATTTCATTCTCTCCGTCTTCATTCCTTGTTCTTCAGCCCTTAAATTCTCTGTCAGTCTTCATTTAAATTCTCTGTCAGTCTTCATTCTTCAGTCCTTAAATTCTCTCCGCCTTAGCATTAATCACACTTGCCTCCTCTTTATTTCTGATTTGTTCTTTCTGTTGCTGTTTTTGCTGGTAAGTTTTTTCTTTTCTTTGTTTCCACTGTTTTACGCTATGTTGATTTGTAAATTTTCTGCTACTGTTGTCCCTTGTTTGTGATGAAGAACTTCTTTTAATGCTTACATGCTAGTTTGCCCCTGTTCTTCGTCTTAAATCAAGGAGGCCATTGTTTTGCTTGAGCCTTTCAGGGTAGGGATTTAGGGAGTTTCGAGCATGTATGCTAATTTTAGGGTTTCTGCGTTCTCGTGTGTGGATTGCTATTTATGTGGTTTTTTTTTTGATCTTATGATGTCCTTGTGTTTGTTTTTGACTTGTTTATGATTAATCTTTTCGCAGCCATGTCTGACCGTCCGCGGCTTCCTTATCAGACTCCTGGTTCTGGTCTATCGAGATCTCCTCCGCGTAGAGAGTCTCAAGATGATGTTCGTAGAAATCGAGTTTCTTCTGGGGCGAAGGCCTCATCTTCTAGGGAAGAGGTTCCTTCGACAAATCCTTCTGGGTCTCGAAAAGTTGTCGATCGCGCGGTGTCTCGTCCTCGTGATGATGTTAGGAGTACGCAGCCACCGACTCGTGCTGTCGCTTTTGATGTTCCTCCTCTACGTTCTGTAGAGCCCGAGCGTCATCTGCCGCCTCCTCCTATAAGTTCTTTTAAAGGGAAGAATACCAAAGGTGGTGTTCCGAGGGCTGAGTCTTCAAAAAATCCTTCTTTGAAGAGAAAGTCTTCCGAGGCTTTCATTGGTTCATCCGGTCCCGCCGAGGAGGATGAGGCTGCCCCATTGATACGCAGCGTTTCGGTCAGCAAGAAAAAAGTAACGTTCAAGCATATTGATCTCGAAATATTCAAGGAAAAGCATGAGCTTCAAGCCTTCGAGGTTCGTTTCTATGCCCCTGAGGATGATATTACTTATGAGCTTATCTCAAGGTATGAGTTCGATGAATTTCATTTGTTGACTACGGTTGGAGCGTTCGAAGCTGGTCTTATGCTGCCGTTACAAGTCAGGTGATTCCTTCTACTATGATGCTTGCTAGTCGTGAAGGCTCTTCCACCAATACTCACAGCCGTTCTGTATCGCAACTATCGGGGAATTATCTCCGTGCACTGAGGGAGTGCTATCTGCGGAGTAAGGGAGACGACAATGACTTGTTACGTTCCCAATCCCGCGGAGAAGGAATGGTATACTCCTGAGAATTTCAATAACTCCTTCGGTGATTACGTCAATAGTAGGAACCGTAAGCCGTGGAGTGTTAGCCTTCGGAATCTGCTGCTCCTCGGGGCGAAATTCGTCTGTTAAATGAGGTCAGCGATGCCAAGCTGAAGTATGTTCCCGGCACGGAAGGGTCTAGTCAGCGGAAACTTTTTCCGGCACGCGAGAGGATCAAGCGCGACCATGACTACGAGTGGCACGCTACCGTTATCGAAGTTGTTGGTCCTTGGGCGTACGGTTGGATTCCCGGTCCACGCGGTTGGCGTCCTACTGAGAGTAGCAGGCCACGTGAATCTCCTGCTCGTTATGGAGATTTCTGTCCCTGGCGTTTAAACTTCTCAGGTATGAATTTTCCTTATGCCCTTGACGTCGTTGAGGGAGACGAGGAGGAAGGTTCTGGTGCTATACTTCCACCGAGGAGTGCCTCGACTGCCCAGGTATGCGGTTTCTAGCTGCGCTTTTCCTTCTTTAGAAATTCAACTGTTCGGGGAAAAATAACTCTTTTTGTGGTGTTGGTTCAGGTGTCGAAGAAGAAAAAGATTAAGTCGAAGCAGTCTTCTACCATTGTGATGGGTGAGGCTGAGGCTCATGAAGAAGTTACCAGTCCGGTGAACGAAGAGTTTGCTGAGGATGAGGAGATTACAGATGGGGAGGAACGTACTGATACTTCCCCTCTCAATGTCGAAGAAGAGGTCCGTGCGGGTCATGATGGTGATGAAGGGAGAAACAACGCCGTGGTAGCTGATGGCGGTGTTAATGGTGATATTTCTGTCCCTGCTGGTGATGCCGCGGATACTCTCCCCACCCTTTCTCAAGAGTTTTCTTTTGACCGGATGTATTCCACAGGGGAGTTCTTCGACGATGCCCTCGATTTTCCTGAGGACTTCTCTCTACTTTCCCCCAATGACGATTGGGATGTGCTCGGGGTTGCTGATAACGAAGACGCTGCTGTTCAGGATGGTGGCGCGGAGGAGCATGGTGCGCATGTTGGTGCCGACATTTGTGCTGAAGGGGCCGTATCAGAAAAGGGGAAGTCGGTGATTGATTCGCCTGCCGCGGATCTTCCTCATTCGCCGACATCTGAGGGTGAGGACGCCATAATGGATTGGCTCAAGAAAAAGGATCTGCTATTTGTCCCTCATCCCGCCCCGGTTATTACTGGTGAAAAGGATTCTGATGCGTATACCCGTCATGATGGAAATGTCTTCCAAGGCGCGGGTATCTGAGGCCTGGGGAAGAAATTTGAGTGTTCCCGAAGCTACCCTTGTGTCTGAGCCTCCTTCTTCCGTTGCGGATATGATGGCCATAGCCGACGGGTATCAATATGGCTTTCCTCAGCAGCGTGTCTTGGAGGTAAATTTTCGTACATATTTCTTCGTGACGATCGAATTCTTCGGTAAAATAATGTTTGTCGTCTTGATGTGTAGATGATGAGGAGTGAGCATTGTAACCACGTGCTGTATCAGTTCTTCAAAGCGAAATCTCTGAAGCTCGAGGCTAAGCTTCGTCACAGAGAAAAGGAATTATCTGCGGCTGAGGTGGAAATTGAAGAGCTGAAGAAAAACCTCAAAGAGAAAGAAAAGCTGGGTGAAGCGGAGGCTGGTCTTCGTTCAGAGCTTGCAGTCGTTCGCGCCGAGTTAGACAAACTCGCGGCCAAGTTTCAGCTTTCACAGGTTTGGCTCTTTTTCCTCTTTTCCCTCGCAATGTGTCATAATTCCTTCATTACTTAGGGTGTTCTGTCTGAGTCTCCCCACGCTATCTTCAGTGGGTGGCATCCCCGAGCTGATATGGCTCCGCAATGAAAGGGCACGGCAGAAATCTCGTATCAAAGAGCTTGTTGAGAAAATTAAAAGCGAAGCCAAAAAGTGGGACGCTCGGGCTGAGGTATGGCGCGCAAGGCATGTTCAGATAGTTGATATGCAGAATCTGTATAACCATGACCGTGCTTTATTCAACGGTACACTGTTGTGGACACGTGAGAATTTGCGGGAATCCCATGAGCGTACTTCCTTGTTGGAGATCTTCTAGGAATTACAAAAGGCTCGATCCCTCCCTTTTCCAGGAGTTAAGGATAGTGTTGTGTCTTGCCAGAGAAAGGGACAATGCCCGTGCCGAAGCCGATGCTCTAAGCAAGGCCCTTGCCGCGTCCCGCGCTGAAGTAGCTCGTCAGGCTGAGTCTGAGAGAAATCTTGAAGTGTGTATGTACAGATTGAGCAAGGGGGTATCAGAGATAAACAAGAGGTCGACCACCTTCGTCACATGGATTCGATGAAGCAGGTAGAATTAGATGCCAGTCAATTTACTCTCACCAACCTTCAACTAGATTATAAGAAATTATCCGCGGAATATGACCATCTTGATGAAGCGCGAGATGCGGTTGTTAATGAGTATGAAGAGGCTTCGGCTTGTGTCGAAGGTATAACTCTATTTCATCGAGTGTGATTGTGTCTTTACTGTGCTAACTCCCTTGTGTTGTCTTTTTCAGAGCTCGAGGGACAACTCCGCGTTGCAAATGAAAAGCTTAAAAAGGCTCAATCTTCCTTAACGCAGCAGGAAGAACAGACTAATCATTTTAAGAGTTTGGCGGCGTCCCGCGAAGAGGCCGTTGGTGCAGCTTCTAAAGAAGTGAATCGTCTGTCTTCATTGTTATCCCAAGCCCAACAGCGGACGATAGTTATTAAGCACAAGGCTCGGTGTCAATTGGCTGAGGAGACAAACAAGATGCTGGAGAAGATTGAGCTTGGCCTTAAGACCGAGCATGGCCTTGTGAAAAGCTATCCACGTCGTCCAGTGCCTGCTTCCCTGCCTGGCTCTTCGGGACCCTCGTCTGGTGGGAGCGTCCCTTCAACTCTTCGGAACAATCCTGCTGATGTGGTGGCCTCTTCTAAGTAGAGACCGCAGCATCGTTATCCTTCCGTTGAGATTCCTTGTAAATTTTTGGTGAAAAGAGAATTTTTTGTGTGTATTCCTTGTAAATTTTGGATGTGTATATTTACAATCCATGGCCTTGTCGCTTTTTGTAACCAACCTTTATGAAATGGATCATTTTTTTGATATACCTGCAATATCAGTTTGTTGTTTTATTTTAGTCATTGTGATGAAAGACTCTAAAAATAAAGAGGATTTGAAGTGTTTGGGTGCGATCCCGAAGGGAGGTACCTTCGTGATCGGCTTGAGACCTGTCACCCCGCTGGCGAACCCTTGGCCAGAGGATTCCCAGACGGTGGGGGCCGAGGCAACGTTCTAGGATATGGGGTTAAAAAATTTACATACACCCATTCCGTCGACCCGTTGCCTTAAGATTGGTTGGGTATCTCTTTCTGCTGGGTGCCTTCCCCCTGGTCTTACACTTATGGACACTGACGGGGGAGCCCTGAGAGATTGTAGATTAACTACTTTCCCCAATATTGTCGATAGGTTTAGTTGATATATAGAAAGCTTGTTTGATTGATAGGTTGAGGCCTGCAATTCCTCGTCCAGAGATAGAAACATGTAGAGTGGTCACGCTCCCTTCTTCTTCTGGTACCCTTCACGCAGTTGCAAGGCTGCGTTGCCCCTATGGGAAGTATGGTTTGAGCCACTTAGCATTCCAAGGATGTCGGAGGACTTCGCCTTTCAGATTACGAAGGTAGTAGGAACCGCTTCCCGCAATATCGTGTATTATAAAAGGTCCTCCCCACGTAGGTGCTAACTTTCCCCATCTCTTCTCTCGTTGATACTGTGGGATTGTTCTCAACACATACTGCCCCTCTACAAAATTCCGAAGCTTTACCTTTTTGTTGTACTCCCTTGCAAGTCTTCGTTGGTAATTTTCCATCTTCTGCAATGCTGCTTCCTTCTTTCTTCTAGGTCGTCCAATCTCTCTAACATCATGTCTGTTGTGAGATTTTTCTCCCACGCTTCGGTCTTTGTGGTTGGCATGAGTATCTCTGTAGGGATGACTGCTTCAGCTCCATAAGTGAGAAGAAACGGGGATTCCCCAGTGGCAGATCTTCGCGTTGTCCTGTATGCCCATAACACATTGTGTAACTGTTCACACCACCGCCCCTTATGTTCGTCTAATTGTTTTTTGAGGATAAGGGCGAGGGTCTTGTTGGTGGCTTCCGCTTGTCCGTTGCTTTGAGGGTATATAGGGGTGGATTTGTTCTTCCTTATTTTGAAAGCATCGAAGAGCATGTCTATGTTTTTCCCTTGTAATTGCTTACCATTATCGGATACGATTTCTGCTGGTATGCCGAACCTGCAGATGATGTTCTGGAATATGAAAGTAAACACATCCACGTCTCTGATCCTAGCTAAGGCTTTAGCTTCCACCCATTTACTGAAGTAGTCCGTGGCTACTATCAAAAATCGTCTTTTCCCTGATCCTTCGATGAAAGGCCCGACGATATCTATGCCCCATTTTGCGAATGGCCACGGGCTATCTACAGAATTTAACATTGTTGCTGGCGCGTGTATCTTTTTGGCGAAACGCTGACATTCTTCGCATCGTCGGGACATTCTTGCGGCATCCTGTATCATCGTGGGCCAGTAATATCCTTGCGTTTTGGCTTTGTCGGCTAGTGATCTCATACCGCTATGATTCCCTGCGTCCCCATAATGGATGTCATTTAGAATTCGGTGCCCCTCTTTTCGAGATAAGCAACGTAGTAACGGTCCGAGGAAGGATTTCTTGTACAGGACCCCATCCCGAAGATCATATCTTCCTGCTTTGGAGAGTATTTTCCTAGCCTGTTTATGGTCCGCGGGTAAACTTCCCTTTTCGAGAAACGCATGGATCACCGTTCTCCAATCATCTTCGTTGCTGAAGTCTTCGTCTTGATTTGCTCTTGACAGGATATCTTCTTCGTCGAAATCGTTATGGATGTCCTCTCCTACCTGGTCTTCGGTATTTTCTTCCACTGTATCTTGATTGGTAGCGAAGGAGAATTGAGGTGTAATCGAAGGCTCGTATACCCTTGTTATTTTAATAGCTTCGATGCTTTCGTCCTTCAGCATGGATGATATATATGCCAGGGCATCTGCGTGCCTGAGATCCCTTCTGCATAAGTGCCGGAACTTGATGTTCGGAATTTGTGACGCCAATGTTTGGACCAAGGCCATGTAAGCTGAGAGGGTGTCATCGTACACGTTGTACTCGAGCCCTATTTGCCGTATGACAAGCTGTGAATCACTTGTTAGTCTTACGTCGGCTACTCCCATCTCTATTATTATTCGGAGGGCATGTACGACTGCCTCGTATTCGACGATGTTGTTGGTATGCTCTTTGAATTCTAACCTGAGTGCCTGTACAATCCTTTCTCCGGTTGGGGTGGTGATGACAATGCCTATTCCTGCTCCTTCCTTATTTTTGGAACCGTCGACGAAGACTTCCCATTGTCTTTGACTCGAGGGTTCGAGGATATCCATTGGATCCTTGCTTTCTTCCTCGGCTTCTGGTATTCCCTTAATCTCATCGTCGTTGTCCAGGGGAAGATCTGCTAAGAAATCCGCCAAAACTTGGGATTTTCGAGAATGTTGAATTTCATGAATGATGTTGAATTGGTCCAGGTGGGTGTTCCACTTGGCTATTCTGCCCACTTTTCCCGCGCTTTTGAGGACTGCTTCCAGTGGTGCTTTGCATGGGACCCGGACGAAGTGAGTTAGGAAGTAGGTTCTCAGCTTTTGAGTAGCCCATACCAATGCTAGGATAAGCTGTTCGATCTTTGTGTAGTTCCTTTCCGCAGAATTGAGGGTCTTACTGACGTAATAGATAAGTTGTTCTATCTTCGCATTGGTTTTGACCAACACTGCGCTGACTGCGTCTTCGGTTGCTGCTATGTATAATGCCAAAACCTCATCAGGATCCGACTTCTGCAGGATCGGAATCGAAGCTAGGTGTTCTTTGATTTTTTGGAAGGCTTATTCGCATTCTGCGGTCCATTCAAACTTTCTCCATTTTTTGAGAATATTGAAGAAATGTCTGCATTTGTCCGAAGATCGGGCAATAAATCTTCCCAAGGCTACTATGGACCCATTGAGCTTCTGAACTTCTTTTAAATTCTTTGGGGATGGCATTTCTACTATGGCCTGAATCTTCACTGGGTCTACCTCGATGCCCCTTTTTGTTACCAAATACCCGAGGAATTTCCCTGAGGTGACACCGAAAGTACATTTCTCTGGATTTACTTTCATGTGGTGTTTCCTCATTGCTTCGAAGATGTCTCTCGGATCCTTGTGGTGATCTTTGCGCAGCTTGCTTTTGACGAGCATATCGTCAACGTAGACTTCTAAGGTGCTTCCAATCCATGGCCTGAAAATAGCATCGACCATTCTTTGGTATGTTTCCCCTGCGTTTCGAAGTCCGAAAGGCATTCTAGTGTAGCAATAAAGACCATGTGGTGTGTAGAACGCTGTGTGTGGCTGATCCTCTTCTGCTAGGGCCACTTGGTTGTAGCCAGAATGTCCATCCATGAATGACAGTTCTTCATATCCTTCTACTGCTTCTACCAACTGGTCTATGCTTGGCAATGGATAGCTATCCTTTGGACATGCTTTGTTGAGGTTAGTGAAATCGATGCATATCCTAACCCCCCCCCCCCCATTTTTCTTAGGAACGACGACCATATTGGAGATCCACGTAGGGTACTTGACCTCCTTGATGAAACCTGCGTCTAGTAGTTTTCGAAGTTCTTTTTCCACTGCCTTATGATATTCCGGCGCGACTTTTCTTATTTTCTGTCTGAAAGGTGGCGTGCCTGGTTTGATGCGCAGCTCATGTTGGATTATTTTTGGGTCAATCCCAGGCATATCTCCTAATTTCCAGGCGAATACATCTGCGTATTCTTTAAGTAACTTGGTCAGGGAATCTTCTCTCTTTTCGTCCATTATGGTCCCTACTTTGATCATCTTCGGGTTTTCCTCCGTTCCTATGTTGATTTCTTTTACGGGCTCTACTGGCGTGAAAACCGGCTTCGGATCCCCGAGGACTGGGGCGTTCTTTAATTGCTACTTGGTATGTTTCTGTCCAGCGTTGGCTGCTGAAGTACTTGTCTCTGTGTTCCGGACATTATCATCTTTGGTCAAATCCCTTCCTGTAGTTTCCTTGAGGAACTGGTCTATGGCCTTCTCTTTCGCAGCTTCTTTATTTTTAAGTCTTCGGGTTTTGTGTTGCTTTTCTTGTTCGTTGTTGATGCGATCCTGAGTGGCTTGGCACTCTCTTGCAGAGACCCGATCTCCCTTGATTTCCATTACTCCCTCAGGTGTAGGGAATCTGAGATATTGGTAGTACGTTGCCTCCACCCCCTTGAGTCTATGTAACCATTTTCGTCCAATGATGGCATTGTAGGGGGACGGGGCGTCCACTACGCTGAACCGTATTTCTACTTTCATGGGTCCGGCGTCAACCTGCAACACGAACCGTCCCTGAGGCTAGCGCCAAATTGTGAACACGTAAATCACGTAGGCATCTATATGTTCACAAACAATATTCAAACTCTAGGTACCAACTCGTGCTGATAATACAATGGCATTGATTCCTTGGCTCAAAACCTTCGGGTTTATCATAGCCTCATCTAAGAATACTGCGAGTGGCGTTTACGCAAGGGGAGATAAAGAAAACGAAGCATAAAAGTAAAACTCATGAAGCGTTAGACAAAAATAAAGTGCTGAAGTGTAAATGAGACCGGGATTTACGTGGTTCAGCACTAAGGCCTACATCCACGGGGTTGTTGTTTCACTATGTACTTGATGATTACAAAGATAGTCGAGTGACTTTGTAGTTTACACAGGTCTTGTCTATTGTAAAGGAATAACTTACACTTACAATCTTTTCTCTCTCTCCTTCTTCCCCAGTTTTTCCGATCCCTTTACTCTTGGTGGAGAGGGGGTATTTATAGGGTTAGAGTGTGGGACCCATATCTGAAGGCCGTTGGAACCTTATCTTCTTGTGTTTTGTGTCCATCACGCAGGGGTCTTCGTTCGTAACTTTATCACGCAGAGTCATCCTCGTTCGTTCCACAGGTTGATCGACATGTATGCTGCTCAGAGTGTTTAATGCGGGTAGTTGAGGCGCCTGCTCGTGTCAGGCAAGTGTTTTCTGCCTCTGTCGCGTCCATGTCAGTACATCTTCTCTCCATCGTTGATCTTGGCTTCTTTTGGGGATGAGATAAAGTAACTCTTTGGGAGTTATTTGGTGTTCCGCAGTACAGCGTGTTACCGGAACATCCTTTAACTTCTGCCCTTAGATTTGTTCGGGCAAAGATCCAACGTCGGAGGGATGGGCATCTTGGATGTGGGCACATGTCATCATGCTTTGATGACTTTGTCCGCATGCTCTCCACGTATGTTCCTATATACACGTGTTTGATGATGAAATATGTGTACACATTCACATCTCGCCAATTCTTGCACACATTCATCCCTGATCTGGTGCAAGCACTGAATCTCGCGCTCATATATATCCCTACGAGGATCAGGAGGCGTCGCAGGAAGCGCCAAAACCCATTCCTTAATAATACAAGTATGTGACATCCAAAAGGGAAAGGACGACAAAAAAAAGAGAGAGAGAAATAACATTACAAATGCAAATCTAAGCATAATATATATATATACACACACGTCTAAAGTTACCAACCCAATAGCCACGACACCTTCAGACACGTGTACAGTATCCAAGCTCAGTCATAGCAAGATCTAGTGCCACGTCAATAGCGTGACGAGACGCTGAGACATATACCAACTCTAAACCAAAAGCTATCGGGCGACTCTTTAACCAAGAGCGCCTCATTGATAAAACCGTTGGAATGGTCTCCCGGGTACTTCTAAGACCAGTTATTTGTAACTCCACATCCATTAACATCCCATGTGCATCCGCGTGCTCCCGCTCATAATATTGACATATCAGAGGCCAAATACCTACAAGGCGCCTCAAATGGGAAATCTCCACTACCAAACTCAAATATCTCGCCATTACTTCCCAAAAATACATAAAATAATAGATATATTTCTGAAATATCCTGAAACCATAAATACTTTAAAGAACCATGTCTTGAGATACAAGCCAAATTCAACAAATAATAATAAAAAAAGAAGGGGAAGAGGGAGAGACGCAACACAAACTTCAAAGTTCTTTCAAAAAAAAAAAAGAGAGAGAGAGAAGGAAAAGAAAAATAAAGCTCTCCATTACTAAGGCGCTCATGGCTCCGCCTGCTCTGCCAACTCCGCTTCGGCTTCCTCCAACAGTCGTTCCTCCTCTTCTAAGGTCTTATTAGCCTGGGTAATCCCGTTGACGACTTCGACGGATTCTTTGATCAGGCGCTCATGAGTCACCATCAGTTCCTCCAAGTTAGCCCTTGTAGAAACAACCCTTTCTCTAAGGCCGGCGACGATACCTGGCAGCTGAGTTCTGCGTGCATTCACCTTCGTCTCCGCCTCCTGCCAAATAGTATCCAACCACCCAATGTTGAACTGCATATTAGAGGCATTGGTGATCATCCGGCGCCAGCTCTGTAATTGCGCAGCCGAAGGATGATTGCCAGCTTCCACCATCTCACCCAACACGTCCAAAAGACTCAAAGTGTAGGACACAAGGATGTTGGCTTCAGGAAAAACCGCGTCAGAGGCGACATGACCATGTTGTGTCACCACTTGAGTGTATAATGACTCGTAACGAGGAGGAACCCAGAACCCAAACACAGAGACATAGTTCTCTCCATCCCGAATGAGGCGATGTTCCACAGGCTTGTTCAAAATGAGGAATGTAGGCGGGGTTGTGCACTTGCCACTAGTCGGGGGGATTGACTGAATAACTCGCTGAGAGGCCGTCGTATGGTGACTACCCTTAGTATTGGTCCGCTTCCCTCTCTCATGACCCTCCTTGGCGTCAGAACGACCCTGTTTAGTCATGACCTGAAAGCATACATGTAAAATATTAATGAAACGAATAAAATAAGCAAAGATACACACCATAAGACAATGATAATCCAGAACTTACTGAAGGAGAAGGAACGGCGCCCTGATGGCATGTGGTAGAAGCGGAAGAAGAAGAACTACCGACGGAAGCGCTTAAGCCAGTAGTCCGTCGTTCGCTTCGCCCTAAGGAAATCCAAGAAGAGAGATAAAGAAAAATTCAGAAAAAGAAATCAGCACCCCTTTTCTCCCCCAAAACCCTCTCTCTCTCTCTCTATATATATATATATATATATACACGCATAAGATGACATACTAATTAATGCAATAACAGACACGTGTCTAACTAACAGATGCAATACCAGATTGACCTTGTCCAGAAGTAACCGACTGCCTGAGTGGAACATCAAGACCGAGAGGATCACTCGAACGAGCACCTGCATCTTGTAGTGGCAAGTTACCCTTCGAAGGACGCCCCCTAAGAAAAGCTACGACCCAGTCCGAAAGAGACTTCCGAGGAGGAGACCGAGGGAAACGAGGAATAGAAACTATACCAGCGTCGCGGCGCCTCTGACTATCAGCAAATCTCTGCGACAATTCGTTCACATTAATTCCGAACCACTCATGAGCAAAGTACCTTAGTGGGCCATGCGGGGGGACATTCGACTAAGACATAACCCAACGCAGTGAGTACCCAAGGAAATTATATGAATAGTAAAAAATATATAATAATAATAATAATAATAAAATATGTACCTCGCCCTCCTGGGCTATAGTCCCGCAAAGGTTGCGAACATCATCTTGGATCTTTGATGAAGAGGGTGGCTTCCCCTTGCCTTTGCCTTGGGTGAGGGGGACTTCAAGGCATTTACTTTTGGCGCCTGAAACAAGCCCATGGGAGCACATGACCTCGGCAGGTAGCCTAGTGCGCCCTAAACGATAAAGCTCCCTCGGCTCTGGCGGGGGAACCATCACAGCATCCGCTGATAAAACATGATGAATATCTTCCATCTCTCTGATCCAATACATATACCAACCATGAGTAACCTTCAATTCCCTACCAAGTTGCGGGACCTTCAAAGGGTTGAAAGGCGGACGACAAAAACGTGGCTTATTGTCCCTAAAAACAAAGCGCATGAAACTTCGTTCCACCAACTGCGGATCCGACACACACGAGGGAGTGAGATAAGATCCGGTTCTTTGGTCGAAACCCGCCTGACGAGCAACGCGATTCAAGTTGTAAGCTTCGGCAAAATATTCACCTTTGTAAAAACCAGGGAGATACCCGGGCGTCACCGCGGACACGAAATTGCAAGCATCAAAGGTAGGAGGATCTAACTATGCATCCACGAAATCCTCAGGGAAAAGAGACACAAACCTCTGGGACTCCTCTCCACACTCGTTATCATCATACGGGCGTAAGTTAAATTCATCCAAATGATCTAACAGAGGCGCTAAACGAACTGATTGCTTGGCGATAGCCTTCTCATACAAAGCCGTCCGGGGATAAGAAATAGGGTAGGTGACGACTTGTTCCGTGCCACCTTCATCAACAACAATTCGTTCTCCTTCAATCTCCAAGTCATTCACCTCTGATCTATACCGAGGATAGTGCTCCCAACCCCACATCTGCATGAAATTGGCGGGGAGATACGTCTCTACTGTGAAGGAGGCGTCATTGGCCTTCTGAAAATCACTCACCAACAAATAAAGATGATGATATAATCCTCCAAGGAACATGGGCGCCAGTGGGAAGGAAACACCGCGTGACATGAGAACCGCCATGACCATCGACTCGTCCCTGACTGCATCCGCCGGGGAATGTTCAAAGACTTCATGAGACAACCAGTAAGATAAGAAAGCAGCTAACTCGTGATGCTCGGTGGATCCATCAGGAGGAGAAGGGGGTTCCCAACCAGATTCACCTACCAACTTAGGCGCCCACATCTTGACCCATAGATTCAAAGTCGTACGCCTGGATGGTTCCCGGGAGGATGAAGGGGTGGTTTCGACTTCCTCAACAGGAAGCGCCTCTTTTCCCTTTCTAGGAGCAACTTCTCTGGAACCCCTCTTAGATGATTTGATGGGAGTCTGGACCTCGAAGGACGCGTTAGCCTCAACGACCCGTTTCCTTGAGTCTGTGCGTGCTTGCTTTAGAAAGCGCAATATAAGATCGTCACTGGCAGATAGATCGCCGGACACCTCCTTAAAATCATGGCTTCCATAAAGAGGGAGGCCAGTCAGAGATACCACATCCTCCAGTGTAGGGGACGCCTCCCCCCATGCGAAGAGACATGTATGAACCATCGGAATCCATCTCAAAGACAAACGGATCATATCCCTGTTATTTCTAGTAAGGCGCCGATATCGAGACGAAGAAAGCGCCTCCATCAAGTTCAGTTTAACAATTATATCTTTACAATAAGGAATCGAAAGCATATACTCTACCCATGGGCGCCATTCTGGGCAAGAGTTCGCCCGAGATAGAAAGTCTATCTTAGGAAGTGTGAAGTCGCCACGAGAGAGTCGTAGGCGTGAAAGGGAAGAAATTGGGAGAAGAGGCGGTTCTTGGACTTCCTCCGCCAACAACCAATCACTGGCCTCTTCGTCACAACATGCGGGTTGAAAGAAGTAGGTTTACTAATCTGACGAAGGAAACCATCATCCAGGAGAGATGCGACATCAACTGAAGGAGAGGTGCTTTGTTTAACCTTACTGGCAGACTTTTGTTTAGCTAGGATGGCGGCCCAGTTCTTACCCTTCCCAGGAGGAAAGACACGCTCCTCTTCTGATAGAATAAAGAGTATATGAGGCGCCTCCTCGCCCCCCGAATATTCATCGCCAGGAGAGTTCTCAGCCGCCGAACTCTCGTTGCCGCTCATGGAGAGAAAATGAAACAAAGGGCGCCGGTATGAACTTGAAGAAGAAAGGAAGAAAGAAGGGAAGAGAGTGTTCTGAAAATGACGAGAGCTGAATGAATATTTATAGACTCGAGAAGATGTAACCGACGGCAATTAAAACGACACTAAAGGTAACTGAAAAGACGCAACTCATAAATGGTAACCGTCAATAATAACCGCCTCAACTTCCATAAGAGTCAAGAAAGTGACACGTGTGCAAGCCGATAGGGAGACGAATAATCATGCAAGGGGACTTGCGAGACGAACTGGCGCCTGACACACATATCACGCCAAGGCCACCAGAGTTGAAAGTGAATGATACCAGGGGACTTGCAAAGCGTGCAAATAAAGATAAGCAAGGCAAGGGGACTTGCAAAAGAAAAGGGGCAAGTCTCAAAACACATAAGAACAAGGGGACTTGCAGGAAGGCGCAAGTATCAAGAACGGACCATTCAGGAAAGACACCTAAAAAAGACAATAGACTGTTGCGAAGGCTAACGCCTTGCCCAAACATCCAGGGGACTTAATGTAGATACTTGGAAAAATACCAAGGAAGAAATATGGCCTCCCCATATCCTAAAAGGGATGCGACATAGCGCCTGGCACAAAGAAGGGGACCTGGTTTCCCTATATCCTAGAAGAGGTACCGCTGAATGTTCCACTCCTCCTAGCATTTAAGTACACGTGTAAGGGAGTCACATGGGAGAAGTTATCTAGAAGAATCTGAAGTACAGTTGTACGGCCAGAAAGGACAGTTGCAAAATAAGGAAAGATATGAGAGGACACATGCCTGACATCCCCATTTGAGGAAAAGACTATAAATAGGGGTCTTTCCCAAGGGAAGGACTCAAGTGATATCATTGAGGGAAATTGTGTTCTACTTTCTGGAGCTAGTCTCTACACCTTACTTCTATCTGTACCCTGTATATTCCCTACTGTGTACAGTAGGTAAAGATTTCCTATGCATCCTTGTTTGTAAGTTTTTCCTTTCTGTCCCAATCTGTGTTTGCTGAATTTCCTCGACTTGTCTCTGCATATCTCCTGATGCATTCGGCTGGCCTACTCTTATTTGTAGATTTGAGCGCCGTGACCCCGAATCTTCCGTTATCGGGATACCGAATTCGGGATTTGCTGGCTGGCCTTGTGACCCCTCAGACCCCGGGGTTACCATTATTCCTCCAACAATTTTGACAGGAGTAGGACCCGAGCACACCATGTTAGGGTTTTCGGTGACCGATGACTCCATATGCTTTTGAATGATTTTGTGTAGAGTATTGAGGATTAGTCCTCAGTGAAGTCGTCAAATGTAAACACCCTATTACTATTATAAGGTTATGAGGAGACTAATCCCAATACACAGTACAATTCTCTGAAAAGCTCTGTCTCTCTCTCTGGAGGATAGTTCTCCTTTTATAGGCAAACCCTGATATGAAGGTACCGTAAACATGTACCCTAATACCTTTTCTGGTAAGACTTCTGTAATTAAATGTACATATGTACTATTACAATGGGGTTTATTTAAGCAACCACTAATTGTCCTCTGGAGGCAGCCCACCTGTGCCGCGTCATCGTCAATGGTGGCTTCGACTCGGCATCACCCGAAGCCCCCATTCTGGTGTCTTCGGCTCTTGCCGAATCCGGGTGCTTACATTCTTCTTTGGCTTTATCTGGCTAGGAGGATCAGGTTAAAGTAGGTTTAGATCGTCGACACAGGTCTGCCTCTGGGCCTATGGCCTAAATCAACGCGAGTCAAATGGAATGTCTATCGATTTGCTTTAAGAGTCATTGAAATTTTATAAATTGTTTGGACAGGTTATATTTTTTTTCTGAAATTCCAAAATGAGTATGTTTTTTCCAGCAACGGGTTTATATCGTTTAATTTCTAGCAGATCTAAGTCGGGATCTGTCGATTCATAAGGTTTTAGCTGCCCTCTCCAACATATGGTATGGGTAGTATATACTATCTCCGGTTCTGAAAAAGAGATACTATCACTTTTTCAATTTGACTTATTTTTAGACTAATATAAGAAAATAGTAAAAGCATTCCAAGTCGTTTAGAGCAACTGCAGTGGTGCGAGTATAACCAAAGACCAAAGAGGGAAAAAAAGATCAAATTTTGGGTTTAGTATGGTGTGTGACGCTACGGTGGAAAGACAAAATTTTGTCAGACGTACATTATACGTTCGCCTGGTGTGGGGCGTAGACTATACCAACGCCTGATTGGGTAGATCCTAAAAAAAAAAAAAAAATGAAAGAAGTGGGGCGGAGGTATAAAGCCCGCCCCACTAAAATGGTTTTGAAAACAAAGAATGGGGCGGGGGTATAATGCCCGCCCCATACAAAATAATAATAAAAAAAAATGGGGCGTAGACTTTGCATACGCCCCATGTGGAGCGTAGACTATACCAACGTCTGATGTGGGGCGTGGAATATACGTCCGCCTGATGTGGGACGTGCACTATATGTCCGCCTGGTGGTGGGGCGTGAAGTATACCAACGCTCGACTATATTTGGGTTTAATCTTGGTCCCAGACCAAATATACTCTGGGTTTTAGTCGTTGATCAAAATTTGATCGATAGTACGTTCCACTACGTCTGTTCAAAAGACCAAATATTTGGGTTTACTCTCCTACCTTGGACGGTCTTAGGCATCATTTGACGAATTTCAACCGAGAGAGAGGAGGCTACATAGTGGGTGTTGACAGGAGGAGGGGGTGGTGGGAGTAGTGCTTGAGATTGTAACGGCAGAATAAGGTGGGCATGCATGATTAGCGGGACAACTTTTTCTTGTTGGCTTGATTCGCGCTCCGAGAGATCCCGTAACCTCGCGTCCTCTCGCTAGTATTTAAGCGTGCCATATGAAACCCCAGTTAAAGTTATTGTGCAGCTAGTTTTCAATCCACTGTATCAAGATGGTTTTAGGTTCTTCTTCTTCTCGTTCTAAAAACCCCAAAACAAGTTTAAGTGAGGATCTCTGGCTTGAAATATTTGTTTTTCTTCCTCTCTGTTCAATCTTTAAACTCAAGTGCGCTTCAAAGGTATGGTCTTCTCTTCTTTCAAACCCTAAATTCATAACTAAGTGGATTCAATTCAATCGTTATAATAAGTCTCTCCCATGTGGGTCGTATTTCATAACTATGAAACCCTATATATCAACATGAAATTCTTACTTTCACATCCAAAATCACTGGGTTCACGATTTATGTCTGGTTATGAACATGGGTTCACTTTTGAGTTCTTAAATCCAAATCCAGATGTCAAAAAGATATACCTGTTAGATTCGAGTAATGGATTGGTTTTATGTACAGGTTATGATAATACAGTGAGATATTATGTATCTAATCCACTTACCCAAAAATGGGTTTCCCTTCCACCATCTCCAAAATCCACCAGCGGTGTTATGGGTTTCACTTGTGACTCCAATAGTTGTTACAAGGTTGTGCGTATACCGAAATTTGAAGCAAATTCAAATAAATTCAGTGTTCAAATCTTTTCTTCTGATATGGGTGAGTGGAATGTTTATGAAGTGACATGCACTGGAGATGTCGTCTGGTATGACTCTTACTTTAGCAATTGTGTAGTTATCGTAAATGGAGTTTTATATTGGCCTGAAGGGAAAGGTAGAATACTAGTGTACAATCTGAACAACAACAGTGATGTCCAGCAGAACAGGTTGATCAACTTCCCTTACCAGGAGTTGGAGAGTGAAGATTCTTATGGTAACAAGAGCCCTTACTGTCTTGGCGGGTCAGAGGGTTTGCTCTGTTGCGCGAGAATTATGAAAAGCCAGAAGAGTTTAAGTGTTTGGGTGCTTGAGGAGGGCTGGCAGTTGGTGCACAAGGATCTTGACTTGCATGATCTAGTAGCAGAAATGTTTAGCAAATTATATGTATGTGAGTTTGAAGACTGGGAAGGAGCAGAAATGCAAATTGACTATGAGAAAAGAGAAAATGAGGCTATTATGGATGTCAAGGTTTTAGGTTTCAATCCGGTAGACAAAAACATTATTATTCTCAGTTACCATTTCACTGTTTGGGCTTACAATATTCAAACTAGAAGGCATGAAGTGCTCTCTGAGCCTTCTTTCTTGGCTAACACTTCAGGTAATCGCTATAAACTCTCTGATACTAGCTACCGTGTCAGCTACCCATTTCCTCTACAGCCAATGCCAACAATACTTCTGCCAGATACTTAAGTTGATGTTAGTGTTTCAAATTTTGAATAGATAATAGAAGAATTAAGATGTATTAGGGTTTATCAAGGAATACATTTATCTGTTGAGTTTTTGCTCTTTCTATAAACTCACTGGTGTGTACTGCTGTTTTACGTACAATGCTGGCTACTGAACTCTATTGTTACTTGTGACTTCTCTCACTTGTCTAAAGTCTACGCATTTCTATTTTACCTTTAGGCTCTATTGTTGATGCTTTTCTAGTTACTTTTTTTTTCTTAAAAGTCAAAACCATTATAGTTGCTTGTCTACTGCTATTTACAAAGTCTGTATGAGACAGACTAGTTAAGTGGAATGGTAAGAATTAAGATATCTGTTTTACTATGAGCGTTGTTTGCGACTTCTTTTCCTCCAAGCTGCGAAGACTTGATGTGTTGTTTCGTCTCGCGGAGCTGTAAGTTGGAACCCAGCTGTTGACGAAATGACTAAACTGAACCCGGGATATCCAAGTAGGTATATCTTGAATAGTGGCTTCTTAGTATTATCCGATTTTAGGGAAGCAATTTCGAACTGCTTTCAGAGCTCATTACTTATCTGACATATTCTTGTCATTTATTTCATTCTCTTGGAACAGATGAGAAATGCAGAAAATCAATCTTAATCTTACACTGTGCTAAGAACTTCACCATCTAAAGGATGAAACCAGCTATAATGTTAAGAACAAGAATGACATCTGTATGGAATAGGATTGTTCAATAGTAACAAATTTGTCAATTTCCATCTCATATGACGGCATTATCAACTAAACATCATTTTTGTTTTCGTTTAGTTGTTCCAATGCCCCTAGTATAGCAACAAACAAAGGTTCATTAGAGATCAATGTTCCAAGATTTCATGAATGCCTAAGGTAGTAGTTGTAAACCCGAATTCAACCTTGTTTAACGTGAGTTTCCCCACAAGTCGTCCTCGTTTCCTGATAATAATATGCTAGGTTTCAACGTGAACATTAGTGAACAAAAAACACACATTATATTCTAGCTGTCAAAACATGTCCAAGTGTAAATCGTCAGATGCCATCTATTTTGTCAATCAAGTATCAGGTTCCAGGTTTATACGTAAGAACCATGTCTAGGCATTTTTTAAGGTAATTATTACTACTAATTAGAGAAACCAGGAGAGAAGAATAAGGACCAAGATCACTACGGATATTAAGGTCTCCTTTTTTCCGTCTAAAGAATTTCAACCAAGGCTCCCGCATTATCCAGATGACAGCCACGCACTACCTCCTCAGTCCTTACCGAGAGAGACACACTCCTTGTCTGATTCAGTGATCTGCTTACAAACTGCCGGAGGAAGACTTTCTTCACCCAGGGACCAGGGTGCCGCAGAACGTGGACTTCACTGTTTCATGGAATGTCATAAAGTATTTCTTACAAGAAAAAAATAAAATAAATTACCTATTCAAAAATTTACTCCCATAGCCATAGTCATCTCTGGTTATATCTGACAGTTTGTCAAAGGTAGGTTTTTGTGCATCTTGGCACTCTGGTCTACTTTACCAACTCTTTACAATTTAGGTCGGACAAGAATTTGAACAAAAATGAAAAGAATCAGTATGGTCGTAGTCTCCCTTCCGGCATTTTCTGTTCCACTTTACCAACTCTTTGAGGAGGCCAAACAATATGCGTCGCCCTTCCTTGAAGTAAACCTAATGGAATCTGCGGCAAAAAGCAAGCAGACATTAAGTTAGGAGCAAATTTACTCACATAAAAACCAACACTTCTATTATATTACTCATAATCTCATATTGAAAAAACATATTGTGATGTGACCAAAACTAATTTGACAGATCATATTGTAAGCCTCTACAATGAATTCTTCAAAGTGTAACCAATAAGCATTTGAGGAGGTTAAATACACAAATTAGTTTTCAAGAAAAAAAAGTCGAATTCTGTTGGATTTTTGAAATAACAAGTTTAGCAGGTTAGTTTGTGAGCATTTTTAATGGTAGAGTATATGTTACCGGGCCAAATGATCTCGAGTCCAAAGTTGAGGCAGAATTATCCCCCTCAACCCAACAATGTCCATCAGGAATCCTTATTGTATCGTATGAATTGGGAATTTGTATCCAGTCACCAGGCAAAGCAATTACTCTTTTTATGTGTTTCTCCTTGTAGTTGATTGGAGACCTGCAAATTATATTTCGTATATTGATGGAACTATAAACATCAACATTGCATATGCAAAACTCAATAAAATTACTTTCCACTACAGATGTAACTCTCATACCGGTAACATATAAAGTGCACAGTGAAACATGCCATTGTGTTTGTTTGTTTCTAAAGGTCTGCTGAGGTTAAAAGAGAGGATAGATTACCGAAAAACAATCACATCACCATGTGAAACTTTGTACTTCTCTAGACAAAATTTTTCAATCAGCACACGATCATCTGCAACGAAAATCCCTAATTAGAAAACTAATTCATACGTCACCTCAAAACTATCTGATAAGAGCAGCTTCAGAAAAGAAAGAAAAAAAAAATCTAGTGATGCACGATAATGACTTTGGAACAGTAAAAACTCACCCACTGGTAATCCCATAAAAGTACTCTTGTTAGGGTTGAACGTAGGATGCATTGAAAGTCCTCGTATAGGGGCAATACTAGCATATCGGTCTGAAACAGTGAGCGTAATCAATCCAGCAGTAAAAGACTTCTTCGCAGTGTCCCATAAAAAATTCAGAGCTCCCATATTCAAAATTTCCCAAAACTCAAAAGCTTTGCAATGGACATTACACCATCTGCACAAATCATCGGATACAATAAAAAATAAATGTTACAAGTTTTGCTCACATAAGTTATGCACAAGTTTCTCCGACTTGAGCACGTGGTCAACCACAACCTGTTCCGATTTTTGACGCAATATCGCAACACCCATACAAATGTTTTTTTCTTTTAGTTTAGTGTGACGATCAAGACTATAAGTAAGTTTACTGTAGGTATTTCCTATCGTTCCTACTCAAACAAGAGAAAAAAACTAGCTGTGTATCACAAAATGTGTGCCTTACTTCAATGTTCAATCTAAAGTTGAAACAAAGGATAAACTAGATGACCGCGCGCAGTGGTGGGACCGACGAAGAAGCAAAAAGAAGTCAGCGAGCAATTTTTATAAGGTGCATGTGCATTGATAAGATATGTCTACCCTGTCCCTAAGAAACTCAAACATTTCAAAACCCCCCTTCGTCCTTACTTCGACCTGGTCTTATCCTACCAATCAAAAAAAGAAAATAACCATCTGTAACAATGGGTGATTCTGTGAGTCTCAAACATTAAGCTTCTAAAAAGAGATATTAAGAGGATATCGAACGGTAAATTTGGAGCCTAACTTTATATCTATGTTAAAGCACTTGTTCACAAGTTTGAGAACCCAACGGCAATAGCTACACTCGTTGATGATTCAAAAACTTGTGGGGACCGAAAGGATCATCCAAAAGTTTTATTCAACATATTCATCTATATATCGCAATTCATATATAAGTAGCAGAATCTATCCCGAATCTGAATCGGGTCAATATGTTATACTTTGAATCATGATGGTGCATGAATTATTCCCTAAAGAAACAAAGAGAAGTGAAGAACCTTAACTGAGTACTATGAGAATATATTGTAGCAAGGTATTCTGTTATATTTCACAATTTTGAGAACCAAACAGAAATAGCTACTTAGTCACCAAATCAGGAACATCATGTGACAATAAACTAACACCTAGAGCAGTTTTCTTACATTGACCATTTTGAGATAGAAAAAACTTAACATTACGGACATTTGATTTTTTACTTCTTTACTCTTGAAAGCATCAGCATAGACCACTATATTCCTTTGTGGACAAAACTCATCAAACTAAGACCTGCGAGCTAGACAGCACCAGCACCAAAAGATATACAGTAAAGAAGTGTGTCAAACCAACAAATATTTCACAAGCTGGAGAACCCAACAGAAAGAAAGAGGAGAAACTCATACACGAAGTGAACTCATCTTAGGATGTTAGAACCTGCACCAGTGTGTCTACATTTAAAGTTACAGCCAAGAAGAAATAGAAGCAAAGAGAAGTAACTGAGTACTATAAGAATAAAGGTTTTCTGTGATATTTCATAAGCTGGACAGCCCAACGGCAATAGCTATACTAAGAGCAACTGTAGTGGTGCGAGTATAACCAAAGATTAAAGACCAAAAAAAACAACCAAATTTGAGTTTAGTCTGGTGTATGACGCTACGGGTAGAAGACTAAATTTGGTCGAGCGTGCACTATGCGTTCGCCTGGTGTGGGGCGTAAACTATACGTACGCCCGATGAGATTCCAAAAAACAAAACAAAAAAATAAACAAAAAAAAAAATGGGCCGGAGGTATAAAGCCCGCCCCATATATAAAGTGAATTAAAAAAAAAGAGTGGGGCGGAGGTATAAACCCCGCCCCACCGGGGCGGAGGTATAAAACACACCTGGTGTGGGGCGGGGACTTTATGCACGCCTGGTGGTGGGGCGTTAACTATACGTTCGCTCGATTATATTTAATTTTTGTCTTGGTCTTGGACCAATTATAGTCTGGGATTTGGTTTTTGGTCCGGATTTTAATCGATAGTCTGTCCGCTATGTCTCGTTTTTTGACCAAATATTTGGTTATACTCGCCCACTGTGGTTGCTCTAAGGGACCAAATCTGAGATTTCTTCACCATATATGCATTCAAGTTGAAAGCTATTCTGTGATTTATAAACTCGACTAACATGCTCTCCTCCCCTTCAATATGGTGGACAACTAACAAGGCAAGACTTATCGCATCAACAAGGCAGCAGTGGCAGTACTTAAAAATAAAGATCAATATCCATCAACATTGTTGTTGAAGAGGGAATCCGTTTGCTTCGTATTATTAATAAAAAGAAAGAAAGTACAAGAGAGATTAAATAAGGCTCTTTGCTAATTCAACGAGACAATTCATCAAACAGTTAACCTACTAAAATTAATGAAAGTTGAAACAAACAACTTTGGGTTCACTGAGACAATTTATCAAACTGAGATTCATTAAAACAGAATGCTTACTGAGATTAAGCAGGGGATTCTTTGAGCTTCCACCTTGGGTTCACCCGGATAAATTGTGAATTGAGCAGGGAATTCTTTGAGCAACGTGGGGTTATGATTCCCACAAAATCTAGATAAAAAGGAGAGATTATGAGAAAAAAGGATTGAAAAATTCAACTATGTAGATATAAAATCCTGTATATGAGTTCATTAATCAAATAACAATCCGATAATCTCTATAAATAACTATATTTGATAATTTCCATAGTTATTCATGGTTTTATTTTTGTTGGGATACATACGAAAGGGGAAAAGAGAGGAGAAGATTCCCCTGAAGAATTTAGACCACTATACCTAATTAAAATTTGTAATTTGTAAAGAAAGAGAAGAAATGTTTTCAGCAATCTACAGAACGAGCTGTATTACAGCCTTTTTTATTTTTTTTCTAAAGGCTTAAAACCCAGAAGGTAAACCTCATTCTACGCGGAAGTAAGAAAAATTCCCTATGGGCTAGATTGAGCTTGTAGATTAGCCAAAAAATATTGCAGTTCAAAAAAAAAAAAAGTGTTGTCTATTTGTTAACACTAGTTCTCTCTTAGTTTTTGCTCGTTGTTAAACTAGCAGGCCTTTTCGCTGAATGGTTCAGCGCAGATTGATTTATTTTTTGATCTGACGGCTAAGATTGGTTGCGCTGAACCAAACGGCGTTGGGCGGTAGTCCTAGCTAACGTGGACTTCTAATCTAGCTTCTAGATTAGCACACCATAGGACTTAGCCTAACCCCCTGCCTACCTCGGTGATGATGAGTTTCGGACCTCAGATGATTAAAATTTTCAACCAGAGACTACAACGTTGTACCGCAATTATTTCTTCAATTATATTGCAGATTCATAAGGATATCATCAAAATATCATTTTCAAATTTATTGTTGTTGGCCTCTAAAGAAAAATTGGTGCAAATATTGTAAGAAAATGTTCATATAAGATTGTTCATGAGTGCTCCCTCTTTTCAATAAGTTATTTATGTGGGTTGGGTAAGTACTTGGGTCGATTTCAAAAATCGGAGTCGGTATCTATCGTTTTTTGAAAAGATATCACTAATTCTTTTGCAATAACCTATATCAGACACATTTTCTATGATCTTATTAATGATAACGACTAAATTTTATCTCAATGGTGATCTTAGATATAATTTAGATTTCAAACACGGGACAAATTAAATGGATCGATCCAAGACGTTCTGAACGTACTAGTGCAATTACTTTAATTATAATATAACAAATATAATGCTGAAAGTAAATAATGACACGACAAAGAAGATTTTGTTAACGAGAAAAATTGTTTGGCCAAGAAAACCCTAGGATCTAATTCGGTTATGAAAACTCTCATAATTAAGTCTTACACAAATGCCTACTCACAACCTCGTGTAGTTGAGAACGAATAAACTATCCCTGATCCTCAGTAACCCTGCGCCGGCAACCAATCTGTCCAATGTGGGTGAATCACTTAACAAAGGTGTCTTACTCGGGCTTGTGGATTATTGTTTAGTCTTTGAACACCATTATTTCTCGAAGGTTCACGACCTCACTTGGCATTGCCGAACCATCGTTGTGCATGGTTCTGTAACCAAGCACACCATAATGCATGTTTTTCTTTGTGGTTCAAGGTAAACTTGTCACACACTTACATCCTAAACTAGGAATTCCATCTAATTAGAGAAGTTACTGAGTTTGAACTCCAAGCAATCTTAGCTTGAACTAACTTAAGCTTTGATAATCTATATAAATAGAGGACTCTATGCAACTTGAATTCTCAATCCTGACACTCTGGTGTTCAAGATGCTAAGCTAAAGGCGTCCTCTATAACCTAGGTATCCTCTGGTGAAACCATATTAGGGACTTTGAAGAGTTCACTTAGGAATTTGTGAAGCCCGGTCAAACAATCTTTTACATGATAGTTCTTGAATCCAAATCTTGTTCTACTGGTTATTGTAGTTTACGAACTATAGATCAGGAACAAGATAGATAGAAATTACAAAGTTTTATTCGTCTCAGACTTTGTGATTCCACAAGATAGATATCTAAGGTCTTCTTTGATTTGTTTGGATTGTTCTTGTGAGGTGGTAGTGATATAGGTTTCTCTTTGATAAGATTGAAAAAATTTGGATCACTGAGGTTTGCTAGACATTTTCTACTGCAAACAGATTTCAAAACCTTGATTGAAATATCTAAAGAGAAATCAAATAGTATTTCTGTTATAGGCAGATAAGTATCAAAAGTTTTCACAGAGGTTGAAGCGACTCTTATGCCGTAACGAATATAATCTAAGGAAATCAAATGTGTAGGATCTTACGAGATTCAAGAGACATACAGGAGCACGATTGCAGCTAAGTTCCACGAAGGGTGAATTTGGTTTCAACTACATTTTAGTCCATAGGTAAAGGCTTAATACACTTCAAACTGAACTAAGTCCCGAGGGTTTTTTCTGCATCCACGTTTTCCTCGTTAACAAAACTATGGTGTCTTGTGATATTTATCTTTCTGCATTATATTGTTTATATTTATGATAATAAGAATATTACAAGTAATACGTAATCAACAGAGATAGTCTTCGAGTCATTGATTGAGATCTCAAAAGACTTATTCTTGTTGAATTCTTATTTTGAAAGATGGATTAAAAGTCTCGTACTTGTTGGATTTCGGATCTTGTGCAATTCGGGGTATATACTAGGTTGATCTTGGATATTTCTTTTTGACTTCGTTCAAGAACTCTTGTACACAATCAGGTACACGGACTGTTTGGTCTCTATACATATATTGTGTAAGAGAAAGAGAGAAACTCCACATAGATTATTATACAAGGGTCTTACTATTGACCTACTTGGTGATTGCATAAGTTTTGTCCATACAGGTTTCCGAACGAAAAAAAATGGTAGAGTACTTGGTAGCCTCTCATTCGATCACTTGAAAATTGCTTATAAGCTAATGGTTTGTGTGAGACAACCATTGTCGTCTTCTAAGAATGTTTCAATGATTATAATGGGAGTTTAGAACTAAAACCCATGTCTGGAAAACATCACAGTATGTGTACTTAGTGTACAAACTGTGTTGGTATGATTCAGGTCCGGAAACCAAGTTTGCATACCAGTATGCGAACGGTTTTAATTGTTAAAGTCCAGGAACCAAGTTTGCATACTAGTATGTGAACGTTTCTACCTGAGTTACGTCTGGGACGACAGTTTGCGTACCCGTTTGCAAACTGTTGGACAAGACCAAATTCCGGGACTAAAGTTTGCGTACCTGTTTGTAAACTTAATGGCCAATGTTCTAAAATCGGTTGAGTATGTCTACATACTCATGAACAAATACATTTATGAAATAAGGAATGCAATCTTTGCAAACCGTAGCTTAATGTTCATGAACTGATTCTTGTACTTTGTACATTATGAATCGTTCCGACTTTGCTTCAATTGGATCATATATACTTATATGTGATTATCAACAATTGAACATACCTATGAAACACAATTAGATTCATTTGATTATCTTTCATAATTTATTGATCATCATAGTTGATCTAGAAGTATTATATGAATGTGGTTAAGAAAAAAATGTTCATATGGCTAACTTTGGTTAACTATTATTAAGCCAACTCAATATACACGTTTAGGTACGGTTACCCATATCTAAATGAAAGTATATTTCATTTGTGTGTGACAAGCTAAGACCATCTAACGGTGGAGAGATATTGCTTTGGTTTCAAGCAAACTTAGCTTGTATCTTAAATCAGATTTTCATCTAACGGTGAATATGGAATGCTAACATAGCAAACCCTGATTTGAAAGGCTATATAAAGGAAAACTCTAGCAACTGGGAAACCTAATCCCCACACCTCTTGTGTGATACTATTTGCGACTAGAGTCGATTCTCCTTTAACCTAGGTTTTTCCTAAAACCATTATAGGTTAACGACTTAAAGACTTCATTGGGATTATGAAGCCAGATCCAACTATTTTCTATGTAGTTGTGTATTCTGATCTTACTTGTTCTATCGTGTTGAGTACTATCTTCTCTATGATTTGCTCGATATTTATCTCCGATAGGTAAGATATAAAAAGTGATCATAAAGCTCTTCGTCTCATTTTTTGTGAATCCAAAATAACTTGTTCTACTACCATATAGTTAAGTTATTGTGAGGTGATTGATATTCTAGGTTGTTCTTCGGTAATATAAGACCGGATTATCAATTGGTTCCTATGCACCTTGATTGATCATACGACAGAACAAAACTTCATAGGTATTTCTGCGGGAGATAGATTTATCTATCAGAATAGACATTCATGTAGGAGACGTATTTGTTTATAAGTCTTCGACTTTGGGTCGTATAAACTCTTAGTTGTGGGTGAGATCAGCTAAGGGAATCAAGTGCGTAGAGTCCTGCTGGGACTCAGAGGCGTAAGGAACGCGACTGTACCTTGATCAATGTGAGATTGGTTAGGGCTCAACTACATTCCAGTCCGAAGTTAATTTGTAGTAGGCTAGTGTCTGTAGCGACTTAATACAGTATGGTGTTCAAATCTGGACTAGGTCCCAGGATTTTTCTTCATTTGCGGTTTCCTCGTTAACAAAACTTCTGGTTTCTGTGTTATTTCTTTTCTGCATTATATTTTATATAATTAAAATATCACAGGTTGTGCGTAGTTCAATCAATTGGTGAATCCAACCTTTGGTTGTTGATAGAAATTGATTGACACTTGAAGATTGGTTTTTGATACCGTTCAAGTTATTTCTCATATCAATCGGGCTCACAGATTTCTGTCTGTTCGATTGCAGATTGTATTGAGAAATAGAGATACGGTTGTTGATTTAGACTGACTTTCTAGTTGATTCTCACAGAATTATATTGGAGTTAGTCCATACAGATTGTCGAACGAAATATTTGGTGTGGTTGTTAGACACCCGTTTTTTCAATTGGTATCAGAGCAGGCAAACACGCCAAGACCTCATAAGTCTGTGTTTTTAGCAATATGACTCTATGGACAGAAGCGTTATCTCTGTAAACGTACCGCCAGTCTTCGATGGCTCGAATTACTTATGGTGGAAAATCGCTATGTGTACCTTTCTCCAAGCACGTGATTTTTAATCATGGGTTGTGTTGTAAATGGCTATGATCCTCCGTCAGTTACTGTGGGAAACGTAACCGTACCAAAGGATATTGGTGAGTATGATCCTATCGAGATTCTAGTTGCAAAACAAAATTCTGACGGATTGAATGTTGTCATCCATGCAATTACCCCAGATCTTCAGCACCATGTGACTATGTTCACTAAGTCTAAAAATGTTTGGGATAACTCAGAAACTGTATTTGAAGGGAATTCCTCTGAAAAGGAAGCTAGGCTTCAAACCTAAATTCTAATTAGGAAACCCTTCGTTTGGTTGATGAAAAGTCATTTGATGAGTTTAACCACAAAGTGCATCTTTGGCATTGGATAAGACTATTCTTGAAAAGGAAATTTTGATGAAAATTCTCAGATCATTACCAGCCAAATACGATTCTAAGAAATATGTCATCGTTGAAGGAAATATCGTTGAAACACTTTCCAGGAATACACTTATTGGAATGTTAAATATATTTGATCAAATTGTAAATGCATCTTTTGCATTGGATAAGACTATTCCTGAAAAGCACATTGTGATGAAAATTCTCAGATCATTACCAGCCAAATACGATTCTAAGAAACATGGCATCGTTGAAGGAAATAACCTTGAAACACTCTCCAGGAATACACTTGTTGGAAAGTTAAAGATCTTTGATCATGAGCATACATCCAAAACTGGAAAGGATATTTCTTTCAAAGCACAAATGAACACTAAAATACTTGACAAAAGTAAAATTTTTGGCAACCCAGTGAATGATCCGATTGAGACTGAATCATCAGATGAAGATCTTGACAACTCAGTCTATCTGATCACAAGACAGTTTAAAGACCTTCTGCTAAAGAGGAGTAAACGATTCACCAGGGATAAACCCAGAACATCAGTCAAGCCTCACGATCGCATTCCTCCTAAAAAAATGGGATACTGTCGATATTGATGACGAGGATATGCCACAATGCTTCAAGTGTAAAGGTTTTGGTCATTTTTCTAATGAGTGTCCAAATCACAGAAACTACACAGGAAACAAAGGTGATCTAAAGACATCTTGTGATAATCCACTGTTAACAGACTCCGTTCTGTGCTTGATTGATCACAAGAGATTCAAGTGGTGTTGTGCAGGTTTTGAAGATAAAAGAAGATTTGAAGACGAAGAAGATTTCTTATTAGTTTTCATATCTTGTGAATTGTGTGCACAAACCTTGATCGGCTGGGATCCAACTAGAATCAGTTTATTTGATTGATTAGTGGCGCAAGATCTACATTCTCTATAATTATCTTTGAGATCTATATTGATTGAGTGTGAATCTAAACTTGACTATTTTGGTAGTTATTGGATAGATTGATCTAATTAGACAAAGGAGTTTATTAGATTAAACGGAAGAGCCTTTGTCAACGACTCATCTATATCTTGTAGAAAGATTGATTAGAGTGGTTACCAAACAAATTCTTCATTTGTTGTTTGGAATACGATCCAAAGGACTTGTTATTCACGTGCGTGACTTTAGAAGTCCAAGGCGCAAGGATACTGAAGGAACTAAGTAGCTAGGGGTAGTCTGCTTGGCCTCAACTATACGAAATTGGTATTAGATTTTGTATAGCGGCTTAATTCTGAGAGTATTCAAAACTGGACTAGGTCCTGGGGGTTTTCTGCATTTGCGGTTTCCTCGTTAACAAAATCTTGTTGTGTCATTTACTTTTCTATTTTGCAATTATAATTGTTTTTATCATAACTAAAAGTAAATTACACTTGTACGTTAACTCCACATTACTTGATAGTGATCCTATAGAGTTTGGTGATTTCCAAACCTATTATCAAGTAACAAACTTTGTTGTTGTATTATCTCGATCTTGTATCCATAGTCAATCACACAAGTTATCTTGTTGTCGTATTGTCTTGATCTCGTATCCATATACGATCACACGAAGTGTGAACCGAATTGTCGTATTATCTCGAATCTGTCCATAGATGATCACATTCGGTAGAGGATTTATAGGTTGAAACAAAAAGATTGTGGTGTATTTGGGTGCCCTCGTCTTTTCAATTAGTATCAGAGCAGACAAACACGAAAAGATCTAAAAATTTGTGTTTGGTGCGATCCAACCTATAAGAAATTAATTCAAGGTCTCATGAATCGATTTCTGTTAACGTACCGCCAAGATTTGACGGAACAAACTATATGTGGTGGAAGTCTTCTATGAGATCTTTTCTTCAATCACGCGATTTTAATTCTCGGCTATTAGTTGTTGACGGATATAATCGTCCGAAAATTGAAGGTTCAGAAATTGAGTTTAAATGCTTAGTAGATTATACAAGTGAAGGAATGGCATTTGTAAAACAGAATTCGGATGGTTTGAATGCTATTATACATGCAGTAAGTCGTGATCTACAACATCATGCATCCACCTGCCAAACTTCAAAGGAAGCTTGTTGGGATAATCTTCAGATCATATTTGAAGGTAATACATCAGAAAATGAAGATAGACTTCAAACCCTCACTTCTGATTGGGAAAACCTTCGAATGGATGACAACGATACTTTTGAAGACTTCCATGTAAAACTCTTTGAGATAGTTAATGTTTATTTCTCTCTTGGAAAGACTATCTCTGAAAAGGATATAATGTGCAAAATTCTCAGATCGTTGCCATCCAGATACGAATCTAAGAAACATGCAATCATGGAAGCAAATTATCTTTCAACTCTCTCTCGAAGCACACTCGTTGGAAAGTCAAAGATCTTTGATCATGAATCATAATCTATTCAAGTTAAAGGAATTGCTTTTAAAGTTGAAAATTTTCCAAAACCCCATATGGAGAAAAATAGATTGATAGGTGATTCTGATGAATTGATTGCAGAAGATTCTGATGATGATGTTGAACTAACATTGTCACTAATTACAACACAGTTTCGAGATCTCTTAACGAAAAGGAATAAGATATTTGTGAAAGATAATCATCGGACTTCTCTCCCTCATGATCGTGTGCCAATCAAGAACAGAAAAGATCAAGAAAAAGATGACGAATATTATCCTCAATGCTTCAAGTGTAAAGGATTTTGTTATTTGGCTAAGGATTGTCATAATCTAAGGAAATACACTGGAAGCAAGGCGTTAGGTGTAACTCTAGATGAGACCTCTGATTCGTACAACTCTGGGGAAGAGAAAACAACTAATATTGCACTAGTTGTTAATTTAATTCCCTCGTATTCAAATAGTGATTGAACCATTTTAGAAATGGGCATGTCTTCCAATGTTGAAAAATCATCTAATGGTACAAGGAAAAATAAGACAAAGTACAAAATTGTCTCAAGAGCAAGGATTGCTAAGACACACGACTGTAATTCCAACCAATCTCTGGAAACTTTGATGTATCAAGGAAACAAAAGAAAATTTATGAACCATACTTCACTAGATCAAGATCATTCTTTTTGTTTTAAATCCCATGATGATAGAAAATCCAATACTAATACTGCATAATCAGTATTAGATTGCATCCCCACTTTGTGTGCCGAATGTATTTGAGGAAGCAAATAATCAAGGCACTTATGTGTAGATTATGGGAATAAAGTCTAGTAATTGAAAAAATATATAAAAATATCCATATCTTTAGGAATATTATATTTTTATAAGTGTGGAAAATATCCTTCAAGGTTTATAAAGGATTCTACTCATTCTCTGGTCATCTCTTGTCCGAACCATGAGTCAGGATCCGATGTCTTCTCCTGCAAAGGTGCTTGATCTAGAAGAGTTCTTTAAAAATAAGTCTGCACCATCTCTTGATGCTAAGAAACCGAAGAGAAATATCAAAAAGATAGATTGGCTTAGCAAGAAGGAAAGAGAGAATATACTGAAGAAAGATCAGTGTATTGAGATATTGACACAATTTTGTGTTCAATCCAAGAAAAAATTACATGCTCTTGCAGAGTCCTTCACCAAAAATTCTCAACTGCAAGAAATTTTGGTCAAGAAACAAGGTTATCTTCTTGAGTGTTAGATCATATCTCGGTTGAACCCACCAAGCGTTGGTATGTCAAGTTTGGTTGTCATATTTTAGTGAACCAAAACTCATTTAAAGATTCGCTTGATTATGTACTAGAGTCAACTTCATATAGGTTAGCTTGAAAGTATTAGGATATGAGAGATTACAAGTATTCCGAAGACTTGAAGAACTGAAGAAGTAAGGAGCTACAATGACAACATTATCCTTCCAATTGAGGTAAAGATATTTGACTTGAACTGTTTCATTCCCTAACGTATCTTTCAAGTCGTGCATATTGAAAACATAAATGCGAAGCATGAATGATTACACTCTAGTTAGACGTAGTATTAAGGAATACAATACGAAGTATAACGCTTATCTTTTGAACTTCGTATATAAGAACATCGACATTATTGTTTGAATGCTATTTTGATTATGTATGGGTTTGAGGTGAAGATTTCAATCTAGGAAACAATGTTTTTCATCAGTTTAAAGGAAGTAAATTCATGAACTTTTTTCGTGAATCGAAAGGGAAATCGTTAGGCTTATTGGTATTGTTATTCATTGCATATATTTTGAACTACCAATATGTGTGATTAATATAACCGCTCATGACTTGTTTATGTTCTTGGTAAAACTATTCACAAGGCCTGACTTTTATTGGTATGACTTTTATTAGTGAAACCGATCTTAAATAATCACCTGAGATGGTATGATCGATTTGGTGTTATTGGTATGACCAACTCTAGGCAAAAGGGAACCGATCCTACGAAGAGGTGAAACCGATCACAAAAGGGGAATAGATCCTTGTAAGAGGTGCAACACGTTTTAGTAGATGGGGTAACCGATCCTATGAACATGTGCAACAAGTTTTTAGTGAAAGGGGAACCGATCCTATGGACATGTGCAGCAAATACAAGTAGTTACCATAAGTATGTGGGAAACCGATCCTAGTACCTAGTCAAAGCTAGTGTGACTATGCACAGTACTCACATGGAGGTAGAACCTAAACTTGTTTTGGTAGAACTGTGAAACCCATGATTTGTGATTGAGTGTTCTTAATCAATCACATAGTTATTGAAAGTCATATGAACCAATTATAAACTCGTTTGGTAGTGTGGCAAATCGGTTTCAAGATTGTAAGTATGAAAGAGGACTTACAAAGTAAAGATGTCGACATACTTTGAACATGTACAGTAACGCCTATCTTTTATTGTTCGAAGATATTCCTTAATAGCTAAAGGAAAATCCCGGATCGAAAAATAAGCTGAGAATCTTTTAGTTAAGTTTTTTAATTTTATTTTTGGAAAATGAAAATTGGTAGTGTGCATTTACTAATTGGAGATTTTCTAAGAGATTTTCGGTCATTGTTTGGACAAAGCATTTCCAGGAATTATGGAAACCAAATCTTGAATATATTGCATATCTTGAGAATATTTTTGGTTTTGGAAATTCCTTGTTGTCCAAACTTCCTTGGTCTATAAATATCAAAGTTTGCATTTCTAGCAAACTAATCCTCAGAGCCAGCAAAACTACCTAGTTGTGTTTTTACTGATGCAGCCGCCTATTCGGAGAGGAAAGTAACCTAATTAGGCGAAATCTCTTGCGACCGCTCGGTTTAAAGACTTCTTTGGGATTTAGAAGCTCCATTAGTATCATTGGTGGGAAACTAGATAATTGCGGTTTATTATTAGTTTTCGATTGATTTGATTGACTAACGGTTGTTGAACTTTGATTGCACCTAGTTTGTTTATGCTTGAGGATCTTCTCTTCTGATATAAGATTCACTCAAACTAGATCGAAGTTTCGACGGGTGTAGATGGTGGATTTTCGACAAAGGCTAAATTCGTAAACTCATAATTATACGAAACTCTGATTCAGCAAACGGACGTGAGTATCGAGACACGAGTCTCTCATCGAATTCTCAACGGATAGTACTTTCTCTAAGAGTACATGTGGATATGTAGTCTCACGACTGGACAACGGCATATCTCATGAATACTGAATACTTTCAGTGATTATTTCTATATAGCATCACGAGATGGACAGCTCCTAGACAACTTGCTCTGCTAGTATAGAGCGATAACATCTTCAGGAACAAACAACGAGTTTACCCTGACTATATAAAGGATATGACTTACCGACAATCTCATATCGGGATAATTAATGCTCCTAGACAGCTTGCTCTGCTAGTATAGAGCGACAAAGTTAATTATTCCTAATTAATATTGATTCTTCCGTGACATTCACTACTGAATTCCCAGAATAATCTATTATTGCTCCTATTCCATGGTCGAATCCACGACTGGTCCCATGGAATATCAATAAAAATTGCTCTTATTCCATGGTCGAATCCACGACTGGTCCCCTGGAATGGCAATAACAATTTTTATGATTCTATGATCGAATCCACGACTTGATCTCATAGAATAGCAATAACTATATTATCTCATTACTCCGATTTCATGATCGAATCCACAACTGGTCTCATAAATGGTAATAGATAAATCTTAATTACTCCGGTTCTATGGTCGAATCTATGATCCCATGGAATGGTAATGCTCACTTTATTATTCTGAATTCATAGTCGAATCCTCAGCTTATCCTATGATTTAATAATAAACATTTTATTACTCAGTTTTGTGAATTATTCTCCACTGGATTTCACAATTAGTAATAAATAATCAACAACCTGGCGTCTGAGCTACCTCTAAGTAAGCCCCGATTCAAATGGTGAAGGTGTATCCGACGACGATACACTAACAGTCACCGCACGAACGAGTATTTCAAAAATACAACGAAACGATGAACCTATGCAAAATAGAGAAGAAAATAATAAATAATTAAAAATATTGACCAGGGTGCTGGGAGCACGGACACACGACCAACTGACCGTGTCGTGGTCAATCCCACGCCAGTCTTATATTTTTAATGCATTTTATTATTTTTCATGATTTGATGAAAATTCTCTCATTTTATCAAATTTCCTTCGTCTCGAGGAAACTCCTCGGTTTCATGGTACTTCCATAAATCCATAAAAAATAACATAAAATTAAGGAAAGGAGTGTGGGGCGTGACCATTGGCCAACCGACCATTCGTTGGTCCCGACCGATCCCCACACCCCACGGTTCCTTATTATTATTATTATTATTATATTATTATTATTATTTCTCTAATTTCATGAAAAAACTCCTTGATTTCATGGTATTTTGCACAAATCATCAAATAATAATAAAATAAAATAAATTATGAAAACTTGTGGGACGGGCCTTGGCCGGACGGCCATGCCCTAGCCGGTCCCACACGCCCCTTTGTTTTATTATTTTATTATTATTAGTTTTCCTTGAATTCATCAAATTCCTTGATTTCATGGTATTTCTCTCAAATTAGGAAAAATTCCCTCAAATCATCAAAATACTTAAAAATATTAAAAAAATAAATAGGGAAACTCGTGGGCCGGGCCCTAGCCGGCCGGCCATGCCTTCCATGGTCCCACACGCCCTTGTTTTTATTATTTTAATATTTTTGCTTCCTTGAACTCATGAAAACTCCTTCAATTCATGGAAACTCCCAAAATTCATCAAATTTCTCAAAATTCATGAATTTTTCATAAAATCATCAAAATATTATAAAATTAAGGAAAAGGCACCACGGGACCGTGGTCACGACCGACCGACCATTCCTTGACCACGACAGTCCCACGCCTCCTCATTCCTTATTTTATAATTATTTTTCATCATCTCATGGTGTTTTCCTCAGTTTCGTCGAAACCCTAATTTTGGCATATTTTCTCGAATAGATGCTCAATTGCACGCCAGAAAATATCAAAATTCTCAGGACTGAGACGCGGACAGCTTGGGGACACGAGCATGCTATCTTGACCGACCAAGATTGGCTCTTTGGCTCACGGAAGCTGGTCCCATCAATTTTTCACAGTTTTGACCTAATTTGCACAATTGCTCGTATTAGGTCCAAAACTCTCCCAAACACTTTGGATTTTCATGAAGTGATCGTCACGCAGTCACGGGACAACCCAGGTCCGGTTTCATGAATTCATGGTCGGTCCCTCGCCTCGTCATAATTAATTAGGTTTTCTCACCTCAGACGAGCATTTTCGAATAAATGATTAAACCAGCATTTAATCATTCTTTCACCAACAAATCGTCAACTCTTCATGAGTTCTTCGTATTTGCTCACGTGAGCAAATGGACACTACATGGTTGATCCACGGTCCCATGTAGTCGCTCCCTCCTTCGTCCCATGGTTAAACTTCTGACGAACCATGAATTGATCATCAATTGATCAAATTAGGGTTTCTGAATCCAAGGATCATTATTCCAGATTCCAACCTTAATAATTTTACGACGACCTCATGGTCATTAATTTTATTAATTATGCTCGGTTCAACGACCAGTATTCTAATTAATATTTTTGGTACGCTGCCAATAATCCATCAGATGAGCAACACATGCTCAGACGATCAAATATTCAACAATTCATCACATGAGCAACACTTGCTTAGATGATAAATATTTTCTCAAACCAAGGAATATTGTTCAACAATCAATATTCAACGATCATCGAATGAGCAATACTTGCTCACTTCATCGTAAGAATTATACCTCTGTCTCATTACAGGTTCAATTTATGAGTTTCAGAACATCATGTTCGACACTCAGCAACTACATGGACTCATCGTCCCATCAAACCACGAGACGTCAATCGTGTCACTTGGGGGGATATCACTTAGGGTTTTGGTCTGGCGGTATACGACACGTGTGTTCAAACACACGATGGAATATGGGCAAGTCGTGCAATCAGTTGAAGGAATTCACGAAGTAATGGGTGGAAAATCGACCAAGTCTCCACATGTTGAGCAACTGGTTTCAAACACGATCTCCACTTTCCCACTCCTTGATTCCATCAACTGTCACACTTCACGGGATCATGGTGTCTAAAATTCCAACAATATAAATAAGTCTCTGAATCATGATTGAAGCATCAACAATATCATTAATCTCACGTCTCATCGACAATACGAGATCATCAACTCATCAATTGAGCAACTACTCTCAATTGAGCAATTTCAATCATTCAAAGCTTATCATATTCAGAATTCACACACCCACAATCTTTGGATTACCATTGATTCCACACATTTCTCAGCTTCCCTCCTACAGATCAACCCATCCTCTCTTGTGACCGAATTTACTCTGGAACGGTCATTGTCTTGATTTAGGCCGGAGTACTACAGATTGATATCTCGAATCTAAAGCATCCCCTTTGCAGCGGTGCATCTGTGTGAGTTTTAACATTTTGCTCGGTTCGAGGAGTCTCCTCCGTACGGTCGTCTCCTCAATTCCTTAAAAAACCAGCAAATCGTTTTTCCCCATATACAGATTGGCGACCACAGTGGGAGATCATGCTCTCGGTTGCAATCTCACAATTTCACAAGATGGTTGATCTCAGGTCAGGTTAAGTTATGAATCCTAACACAAACCGTGCTAGCACTAGCAACAACAACAATCAGAATATCCCGGAGACAATTCCGACCTCCAACACTGATGGTGGTGACACTACTACTCCTCACGCCGAAGGTCATCCACTATCCGGACGACACCCTGAAGAAGTCATAGGAGATCCACCGCCTACCATTGCTGACCTTATCAAAGCGAAGGAGACTCTTGCAAAGAAGCAGACTGACATGACTGCTACACAGAAGGAGCTGTGTAATTATCTCAAAACTCTTACTGACAAGATGTCAGAGAAGACTCAAGAGAAGGGAAAGGAGAAAGAGAAATCCTCATACGACGGTCCTGAATTAATTCCAATCCATACAGTAGAAGACGATGAAGTCCAAAAAACCACTGCAGACAACTCATCAGCGAAGGGATCATCGAATTTCATCACTCGCGAGGATCTGGAACACCTTTTGGAGAACCGTGGAAAAGAAAAAACATCGCATGTCCATCGTCATCAACCTCCTTATCCTTCCACTACGCAGAGGACTCCACTCCCCAAAGGTTACGTTTCTCCAACCTTCACCTTATATGATGGAACTGGCAATGCTAGGGAACATGTCTCTCGTTTTCTCGAATCTCTGGGAAAACATGAACACAATCATGTCGTCCGTCTCAAGGAATTCTCAAAATCTCTGAAAGGCAGAGCATACACCTGGTATAACAACATCGCACCAGGGACTATCAACAATTGGGGAGAAATGGTTAACGCATTCTACGGGAAATACTTCTTCGTGTCAGAACAAGTCACCCTCTCCGACCTTGGAAGGATGTTTCAGAGGGTCAGTGAAAATCCCAATGATTATGTGAAAAGATTCAGAGTCCAAGCCCTGGATTGTCATGACCCAAACGTCACGGAGCAACAACTGGTGGACTTGTGCATCAATGGTATGCTCCCGGTCTACAGGGACTTGCTAGAAAACCTTCGATTCCAGAATTTCTCAGAGCTTCACGAAGCTGCGAAGAGGTCAGCAACCACTGCACCTGCTCTTTTGGAAAGAGCAAAGTCTACAAAGACTGAAGATTCAAAAGACACTCGAGGAAGCAGGCGTCTAATCAACAAGCAGTACAACCTGCAACCTTCAACAAATGCTGTCGCGAAGGGAGTAAGCGAAAAGCAGAACCACAACAAGCAGACTTCCTCCACCCCTTCAAAGGCACACAAGAAGGAGAATTCGAAAATCCCTCCTCAGCATACGGAAGATCCAGAAGCACCTGATTTTCCCTGTTCAATGGAAGAAGTTAATGAACTACTCGATGCCTGGATTCAAGATGGTGCAATCAAATTGCCTTATGTCAAGAAGGAACCAACTGAAGAGGCCATGGAAAATCCTCGGTATTGCGCTTCCATAGATACGTCAGCCATCCCACGTGATTGCAAAATTTTGAAGCGCATATTCAAAGAAAAGGTCGAATCAGGAGAGCTCAACCTGGGGACTGAGGGTGCACAAAAACCCCTCCCAGTCAGAACTTTTACCATCTCTGAACCTCCTGTCAAGGAAGCGGTCCAATCTCTGATCGAACATGTCTGCGAGTTTGTATCTTTCGAAAGCTCAAAGGAAAGACATGTTTGCTGCACTGAACCACATCGTGTCCGGAAACGTCTGCTGATCCAAGAGACCACCACCGACCTTCAGCCACCGACAAGAAATGTATGACTGGGGACTGCTCACCACAGTGCACATTAAAGGAAATGAGTTCAAGAGGGCGTTCGTCGATGTTGGTACCGCTGTCAACATCATCCCTTTGAAAACTCTCAGAGCTGCTGGTATTACTCGACGGAAGCCACCCACGCTCCCATAGCAATCAGGGACCACGAAGGAATCTCCAGAACGCATACGGCTTCATCACTCTCAAAGTTACGGAAAGATTGATCTGCACTGAGGCCAAGTTTTTCATAATCCGGGAAGACCCTGGATACGACATGGTCCTTGGAGAACTTGGATTCATGCTGGAAGGACAACGATGCCTTCAACACATCCTGTCATCGACAAGGATTCCGAGTCGGAAGACGAAGCAGAGGACGCACCACCGTTTGAGCATCTGGAAGAAGTAAAAACTCTGATGGGACTTACGCAGGAACTTGGAGATAATCCGCACACCTTTGTCAGAAGGTTTCGAGCTCAGGAAGTCTTATTCCTCCTCTGCTCCAATATTACCAATGTTCAAATACTACTATGGTCCAGGGACTTCTCCCCATGAAATTTAGCAGTCATCAAAATACGAGTGGGTAACTTCACCTCAGCAATATTACACTCAATGGTTGGGTTCAGAACTTCTTCAAATCGGTCACTCCATCGAGAGGTTTATTGCTGAAGACTGGCTAAGCATGATCAACACTATGCTGGATACTCTCTTCCGCGCGAGTGTCCATATGGCCACAATCGTGGAATTCCATCAAACAGGGAATTCCGAATCAGCGGAAGATATTCAAGGCACGATCGACCAAGCCTAACAAGTTTCATGAAGGGGACCTGGTTCTCAAAGCAGTTCAGCGCGGTCTTCATTCTACAAGGAACTCCAATTGGGAAGGACCATTCATGGTCGCTAGTCCGTGGCCGGAGGATACTACAAATTGACAACACAGATGGCAGAACCCTACCAGTAATTCACGAAAATTGGCTCAAGGCGTTTATCTGAAATTATTGGACATTTAAGGTATTGGGCGTTTGAAGCATCATGGCGTTGGATTTAACATTTAGGATTTTCTTTCATTTGTATTTCAATTCCTCCAAAACATTTGCAATACTTGCAATCAGTATTTGAATTCAGCAATTTATCAAAATTCAGTTCATATTTCGTAAAAGAAAATCTCTATCAAATCTACAAGAAAATCCTTAACCATCAGTCAATCCAAAACCATCTAAATATCAAAACCCAAGTATAAACCTCACATCTCTCAGAAGTTCAGAAGTTCAAGAGATCAGCAAGAAAAGGCTTTCGCTCATCAGCATCCTTCAAGATTTGCAAAGCCGCCCTCTCCTTGTTCAACTCCTCGGTCAGCTTGGAATCTTGTCCTCCTTCTCCTTCACACATCATTGGGAAAGGGTATGTTCTTTCACATGAATCCTTGATAACGTTTATTTGCTTACGAAGCCATTTCACGTTGAGGCCAAGTCTTTCTGAATTCTCCAAGTTAAACTCCCAATCAAAGAGTATATCTGGAGTCACGGTATTCCTGGGTCTCGTATGCATATCACTCACGACACGCAAGATAACGCCTACTTGCATGGTTAAAGCATAAGCACGCCCAGGGTTCCTGTCAACGATCATGTGGCCAAACTTCTTCCATATCGTCTCGTACAAGCGTGCATATCCAATGGGAACGCTGAATCCACCGACCAGTTCATGATACGGGAGTGAAGTGTTAAAGGGAGGATCGAAAGCAACCCCTGCAGTTGGATATTCATACACTATTATACGGTTCTCAGTCACTGGAGCGGCTTCCACGACCAAAGCAACAGTTCCTTCGGTATTCTCCGCTGCTATCTCGGTTTCTTCTATCACTGAGGCAACAACCATCTGGTTTTCCATAACATCAGCACGACCTTCTCATGGCCTCGAAGTGCAGGGATGTTGTCTCTTCATCAATAACTTCGGAAGGGTTAGAGTTGTCATCATTGGCTCCAGTATCCTCAACTTCGGTATTTAGCACCTAATACGAAGATTACATGAGGTTAGAGTCACGAAGCCAAAGGATTATGAAACACAGTATACCGCAAGGCAATCATCAAGTTCATCATACTACATTCAAGGCACGAGCAAATAACATGAAAGTCATGAAAACACATTTTACGATGAGTCCGTCTGAAGAAACTGAACTCTGCCCTGTACTAAGAGACGAACTGGGAGCAATCTACAAGGAATCTGAGGATGGGTCATATTCCATTCTCTTCGTATGGATGTCCTCTATGACATGTCAAAATTTCATGACAATCCGATGAACGAGCGAGTAGATGTGGCCAAAATATCAAGTGATGCGCAATCTGAAAAAGTTCTGGAAGTCTCCTGGAAGTTTACTATTTCGCCTTTTTCAGGCTCTGAACGTGCTCAAAACTTAAAAATCTTCTTCTAAAGCTTGGAAATTTTCCGGGCTTGAATTTGCACATGCAGATCATCAAAATCCGACTCCGGACGAAGATTCTACAGCGTTTTACTAAAAAGCTGGGTTCTGAATTTTCTGACGACGAAATTCGACTAAGTTTTCATATATTCACATGGGTTCTCATTCATTCATTCACAAGTCAGCACTTTTATACTTCTATGAAGAATATACAGGATATATACTTACTTGAGGAGTCTCCAAAGTGTCCAAGGGGTTGGAATTGTCCACATCAACGACAAGAGGAACATCACTTCCATCCGGCTCCGAATCTTGGGAATTACCTCCATTCCCATTCCCAGAGGATGATTGAGTTCCAGAATTCTCCATCTCCATGACGACATCCTCCTGTACACGTCCTTTACAATCAATATTTTCATCTATGAAGCACCACATTTGAACATGTGAAGAAATACTTACAGTTTCTTCGTCACTCAAATCAGCGATTGCTTGTTCAGTAGCAGAAAATTGAAGACCTTCAAGACTTGATGGAGTAAAATTCTGCAACAAAATTAACAACATTGGCTTCATGATTCTAATGTTAATAGCAATGAAAGTCACGGTGGAAATATTGGGAATCACCAAAGCACAACTGGGGACTTTACGGTATTGGGTAACAGCTTATAACCTTTATGCCTGCCTTCTCCGCCATGAATAACCGCCTCAGTCTCTGAGAAATCTACACCGATTCGAGGTCGTATATTACGACCGTCCTGTGGTGAAATCCAGTAATATAATCAATACAGTTCTTATAATTTCGTGAAGATTATATGAAGAAACATACCTGAGAGCATCCTGGAGACGACTTTCGTTTATCACCAGAAAGATACTTCAATCTTGGTCGACTGGAAATCATCTCAGCCGAAGGAAGATCCTTGAATGGAGGTCTGGGAAATCTTACAAAGCCACGCAAACGCCCAAGTTGCTGATCCCAGAATTCTACATAACCTGGGGTTACATAGGCGAATCTATCAGAACCAAAACCAGTAGCTACTCCCTTCCACGTGAGTATGATCCAAATGAGTCCTGAGTTGCTCAACTGATGGCTTCCTTCTCCGTATGGTTGGAACACACTGATCCATACCCATTTGTCGAGCTGCTCTATCAATGTTATACTCCTCCACTGAAAGCTCTCCAAACGTGACTGATAGCAAATGACCAGGGTGCAACTCAACATGAAAGATCTTTCGCCATCACTCAGATGCGCACCAGACGTCAAACTCGTGCTTCTCCAGTATTGAAAGTCATCGGCTGAGAAACATAATCAGGGACTGACACCCACGGGCGAAAATTGAACTCAGATTCTTCATCTAACACATCAATAAACGTATTTTAGAACGAGGCTGCTTGTGGACCAACGCATGATCCTAGCATTATCTTTCTCAGGGAAAGTATGGCGCGCATCAGTATTCGGTCCTTGCAGAACATTACGTGGAGTAGGTGCATAATTCTTAAAATGCTCCCACATCAAAGCTTGAAGAAACATCGTGTTGGCATAACACTCAATCTTCATAGAGCCGTTCGACACACTGGAGTCTATAATCAAGGAGTCCAGGTTGTAATACAAGGAGCCTAAGAATAAACTACCTATCGGAAGTTGCTCACCTTGAGCCATCTTAATAGCAAAGGGAATCACAAAAGGCTTCAACAAGTTTCCACTGTCTTCAAAAACGTCTCTGGACAACCATAAACATAAGAAAGCAGCAATGGGTAACATACCATCGATGGGTTTATCAGAAACCTCGTCTTTGGGCCACCAATGTGTCAACCAGGAAGCATAGCATCCTTTACTACCAGCCTTATTCGCTTTGTCCATGGCAGTTGTTAACACATGAGAAACGGCGGTCTCCTCATCTGAAAGATCCCCAGGAAGATTTCCCGTGATCGGGAGATGCATCAGAGCCGCCACGTCTTCCAAGGTAATGGTAAACTCTCCCCATCTACATATGAAAGTGTGAGTGGGAATACACCAGCGAGCAAACAGAGCCACAATACCACTTGCGTCATGATAAATGAACAACTCTCCAGAAGCTTGAATAGCTCTCGTCACCTGCGCCTGGTCGAGCATAGTCCTCACATGAGGAAAACCCAACATATGCCTCGCCCAGCCGGCAAATTTCTCCAAAGGTCGTCGAGAAAGCTTAAACTCTATGATTGATGAGGAGAAGACCCCTCGTTCAAGACAAAATCGAATCACAGTCTTAGGAGTCACAAATTTCTTCTGAGTAACAGTTCTGGGATTTATCAAAAGACGATACACTGGGGATTTCAAACGTTTCTCAGCTCCTGGAATATCTTTTTAAAAGAATGCATCATCTATGTTCGGGGCATTCTTAATCCCAGGGATTTCGTCTTCGTCTCCCCCAACAGAAGTTTCATCCATGCATGTCTCGTCTCTGGAGATACCATCATCAACGCACATCTCTTCCCTCGAGGCGTCGTCAGCTTGGGAATTGGTCATCTTTGCTGAGTAGCTGAAAAGGTTCACACTACATTCTACTTTAGTATGCCATCCAGATATAAATCAAGGAAATACAAGCAAAAATGGTAACTGTTAACTCTTACCTTTTATACTTCCACTAACAATAATGATGGTAATGCTAGAGTTAACACCTCAAAATCGTTCGTCTCTTCGAAAACTGCAAAAAACGAACGAAACTTTATTTAATTTCCGAAACTGATTTTCATAAAATCACGGACACAATTTGCATAATGTGAACATTCACACAACTGACCTATGAAGTTTACAACAATAAAATATTTCATCATAAATATATTGTCTATCTTAAAAGATTCCTCAAAAACACACGCTTTGATTTTTCGAAAAAAGCAGCAATTAATGCAACTTGCATACATAAACTCAAGGATTTTATTTAATGAAAACAAACTCATGAAAATAAAATATATCATCATATTTTACACAATATATGTCACGCCTGCATATATATATAAAAAAAAAAAATTCATTCGTATCGTCATTATTTGTCTTTAAAACGAAGGTTTATTTCAAAAAATATTGTGAAAGCTCACATCTCATACATATGATAAAGTTTTGTATTTACATGAAAGCTCATAAGCAAAATTTTATCACTGGACACAAGTTCATCATACAAATTTTCCTTCGTGTCATCATTATTTGTCTTTAAACGAAGGATTTTTCCAATTTCATGAAAATTCACTTCTTTTATGATGAAACCTTAGTATACATGAAAGCTCATAAACTAAGTTTTATCACTGAACCTAGGTTCATATACTAAAAAAGAAATCTCTCCCAAATCATAGATTATAGTTAGTTTACAAAACTAACGATCAAACGAACATACGTTTACAAAACTAGGGTTTTTCATAAAACTCACACCAATTGTATACACATGTATATAACTTCATCATGATCAAAGCATTAAAAACTCATGAGGATCATAAACATTAGCAAACGAAAAAAAAAATTACCTAACGTGCGGCGGCGGGAATTCGGCCGGACGACGGTCGGACGGCGTCGGCGATCGGTGGCTGCTAGCGGCTCCGGCGGGAAGACTCTCCTTCCCTGGCGTGAAGGTGACGAAGGTGCTGGTCGTGTGTGAGGAAAAATAATAAAAAAAAGAGGATAAATCCCTTTTATATCAATTTTATTTCCAAAACCTAATTTTCTAAGGATTTCCTTATTGGGCCCGACCCGCGAATCCTAACTGACCGCGGACTCGTCATCCAAACCAGCGGTTCAACACCAATTTATGATCATCAAACGATTCTCCAATCATGACATTGAAGCCTTCATAAAGTCGTGGTTTGCTCATGCTCTCTAAATCCGGTAACGTCTCAACTTACGACTAAGTTCAATTACTGGTATTATTATTTATGGCCGGAAAATCACCATTTAATGCTGACTGAGGAACACATCTTTCCTTAGTAAGCAGGGGACTTAATGTAGATGGTGGATTTTCGACAAAGGCTAAATTCGTAAACTCATAATTGTACGAAACTCTGATTCAGCAATCGGACGTGAGTATCGAGACACGAGTCTCTTATCGAATTCTCAAGGGAGAGTACTTTCTCTCAGAGTACATGTAGATATGTAGTCTCACGACTGGACAACGGAATATCTCATGAATACTGAATACTTTCAGTGATTATTTCTATATAGCATCACGAGATGGACAGCTCCTAGACAGCTTGCTCTGCTAGTATAAAGCGATAACATCTTCAGGAACAAACAACGAGTTTACCCTGACTATATAAAGGATATGACTTACCGACAAGCTCATATCGGGATAATTAATGCTCCTAGACAGCTTGCTCTGCTAGTATAGAGCCACAAAGTTAATTATTCCTAATTAAGATTGATTCTGCCGTGACATTCACTACTGAATTCCCAGAATAATCTATTATTGCTCCTATTCCATGGTCGAATCCATGACTGGTCCCATGGAATGTCAATAAAAATTGCTTCTATTCCATGGTCGAATCCACGACTGGTCCCCTGGAATGGCAATAACAATTTTTCTGATTCTATGATCGAATCCACGACTTGATCTCATAGAATAACAATAACTATATTATCTCATTACTCCGATTTCATGATCGAATCCACAACTGGTCTCATAAATGGTAATAGATAAATCTTAATTACTCTGGTTCTATGGTCGAATCTACAATCCCATGGAATGGTAATGCTCACTTTATTCTGAATTCATAGTCGAATCCTCAGCTGATCCAATGAATTAATAATAAACATTTTATTACTCAGTTTTTTGAAATATTCTCCACTGGATTCCACAATTAGTAATAAATAATCAACAACCGGGCGTCTGATCTACCTCTAAGTAAGCCCCGATTCAAATGGTGAAGGTGTATCCAACGACGATACACTAACAATCACCGCACGAACGAGTATTTCAAAAATACAACGAAACGATGAACCTATGCAAAATAGAGAAGAAAATAATAAAAAATTAAAAATATTGACCAGGGTGCTGGGAGCACGGACACACGACCAACCGACCGTGTCGTGGTCAATCCCATGCCAGTCTTATTTTTTAATGCATTTTATTATTTTCCATGATTTGATGAAAATTCTCTCATTTTATCAAATTTCCTTCGTCTCGAGGAAACTCCTCGGTTTCATGGTACTTCCATAAATCCAAAAAAAATAACATAAAATTAAGGAAAGGAGTGTGGGGCGTGACCATTGGCCAACCGGCCATGCCTTGGTCCCGACCGGCCCCCACACCCCACGGTTCCTTATTATTTTATTATAATTATTATTATTTCTCTACTTTCATGAAAAAACTCCTTGATTTCATGGTATTTTGCACAAATCATCAAATAATAATAAAATAAAATAAATTATGAAAACTTGTGGGATCGGGCCTTGGCCGGCCGGCCATGCCCTAGCCGGTCCCACATGCCCCTTTATTTTATTATTTTATTATTATTAGTTTTCCTTGAATTCATCAAATTCCTTGATTTAATGGTATTTCTCTCAAATTAGGAAAAATTCCCTCAAATCATCAAAATACTTAAAAATATTAAAAAAATAAATAGGGAAACTCGTGGGGCCGAGCCCTAGCCGGCCGTCCATGCCTTCCATGGTCCCACACGCCCTTTTTTTTACTATTTTAATATTTTTGATTCCTTGAACTCATGAAAACTCCTTCAATTCATGGAAACTCCCAAAATTCATCAAATTTATGAAAAATTCATGAATTTTTCATAAAATCATCAAAATATTATAAAATTAAGGAAAAGGCACCACGGGACCGTGGTCACGACCGGCCGACCATGCCTTGACCACGGAAGTCCCACGCCTCCTCATTCCTTATTTTATAATTATTTTTCATCATCTCATGGTGTTTTCCTCAGTTTCGTCGAAACCCTAATTTTGGCATATTTTCTCGAATGGATGCTCAATTGCACGCCAGAAAATATCAAAATTCTCAGGACTGAGACCCGGACACCTTGGGGACACAAGCACGCTATCTTGACCGACCAAGATTTTCTCTTTGGCTCACGGAAGCCGGTCTCATCAATTTTCACAGTTTTGACCTAATTTGCACAATTGCTCGTATTAGGTCCAAAACTCTCCCAAACACTTTGGATTTTCATGAAGTGATTTTTACACGGTCACGGGACAACCCAGGGCCAGTTTCATGACTCCATGGTCGGTCCCTCGCCTCGTCATAATTAATTAGGTTTTCTCACCTCAGACGAGCATTTTCGAATAAATGATTAAACCAGCGGTTAATCATTCTTTCACCAACAAATCGTCAACTCTTCATGAGTTCTTCGTATTTTCTCACGTGAGCATATGGACACTACATGGTTGATCCATGGTCCCATGTAGTCGCTCCCTCCTTCATCCCATGGTTAAACTTCTGACGAACCATGAATTGATCATCAATTGATCAAATTAGGGTTTCTAAATCCAAGGATCATCATTCCAGATTCCAACCTTAATAATTTTACGACGACCTCATGGTCATTAATTTTATTAATTATGCTCGGTTTAACGACCAGTATTCTAATTAATAATTTTGGTACGCTGCCAATAATCCATCAGATGAGCAACACATGCTCAGACGATCAAATATTCAACAATTCATCACATGAGCAACACTTGCTCAGATGATAAATATTTGCTCAAACCAAGGAATATTGTTCAACAATCAATATTCAACGATCATCGAATGAGCAATACTTGCTCACTTCATCGTAAGAATTATACCTCTGTCTCATGACATGTTCAATTCATTAGTTTCAGAACATCATGTTCGACACTCAGCAACTACATGGACTCATCGTCCCATCAAACCACGAGACGTCAATCGTGTCACTTGGGGGGATATCACTTAGGGTTTTGGTCTGGCGGTCTACGGCACGTGTGTTCAAACACACGATGGAATTTGGGCAAGTCGTGCAATCAGTTGAAGGAATTCACGAGGTAATGGGTGGAAAATCGACCAAGTCTCCACATGTTGAGCAACTGGTTTCAAACACGATCTCCACTTTCCCACTCCTTGATTCCATCAACTGTCACACTTCACGGGATCATGGTGTCTAAAATTCCAACAATATAAATAAGTCTCTGAATCATGATTGAAGCATCAACAGTATCATTAATCTCACGTCTCATCGACAACACGAGATCATCAACTCATAAATTGAGCAACTACTCTCAATTGAGCAATTTCAATCATTCAGAGCTTATCATATTCAGAATTCACACACCCACAATCTTTGGATTACCATTGATTCCACACATTTCTCAGCTTCCCTCCTACAGATCAACCCATCCTCTCTTGTGACCGAATTTACTATGGAACGGTCACAGTCTTGATTTAGGCCGGAGTACTACAGATTGAACTCTCGAATCTAAAGCACCCCCTTTGCAGCGGTGCATCTGTGTGAGTTTTAACATTTCGCTCGGTTCGAGGAGTCTCCTCCGTACGGTCGTCTCCTCAATTCCTTAAAAACCAGCAAATCATTTTTCCCCATCTACAACGGGGATCTTTAGACTGTTTGTAGTTCTAAATACGTCTTGTGATAATCCGTTGTTAACAGACTCCGTTCTGTGCGTGATTGATTACAAGAGATTCAAGTTGATTGTGTGTAGGTGTTTATTGAAGATCTAAAATATTTGAAGACAAAGAAGACTTTGAGGATTTCTGATTTGGGTTCATAATCTTTGGTGTGCACAATACTTGTTTCGGTTAAAGAGGGTCCAACTATAATCAGTTTATCCTTGTGGTGGATTGGATTGATTAGTTGAGTAGATCAACATCAATAAGTTTCTTTGTGATTCAAAGTATTGATTGCAAAATCTAGACGATTACTTCGGTAATTGTTAGTAGATAGATCTAAGGACCTGGAAAAGGACTTTATTGAGATAAACGGAAGAGCCTTTTGTCGAACTCACATCACTTGGTTGAAAAAGAGTTGATACCAAACAGATTTTTTATTCCTTTACTGTTTAGAATACGAACCAAAGGAATTGTTCCAAGTACATGACTTATTACAAGTTGGAGGCGTGGGAATACATACAGAATTAGGTGAACTATAGGTTTAGTTGCTTGGTCTCAACTATACGAAGTTGGTTTGATTTTGTATAGCGGCTTAATCCTGAGAGTATTCAATTCTGGACAAGGTCCCGGGGTTTTTCTGCATTTGCGGTTTCCTCGTTAACAAAATCTTGTTGTGTCTTTTACTTTTCTATTTCCACAATTATAATTGTTTTTATTATAATTAGAAGTAAAATACACAAAGGTTAATTCCTATTTACTTGATAGTAATCCTATTGTGTTTGGTTAAGTCCGAACCTCTTATCAAGTAAACATACTTCGTTGTTGTATTGTCTCGATCTCGTATCCATAGACGATCACAAGAAGTGTGAACCAATTAGGTGTATTTTCTCGACTCAGTCCATAGACAATCACTTTTGGAGAAAAAGGACTTATAGGTGGAAAAGTTTTAGATTGAGGTATATTTGGGTACCCTCATCTTTTTAATTGGTAACAGAGCAGGAAAACACGAAAAGATATAATAATCTGTGTTTGGTTCGATCCAACCTATAAGAAATTGAATCTAATGGTTGATTCAGTTAACGTAATGGCAGGATTTGACTACTTCGAAAATTCGTGGTGGAAAACGCGAATGAAGTGTGTAATACTCTTGTTCCTAAATGTTTTAGGGATTGGAATTATGTTCATGTATGTCTTGGAAGACTTACATAATCAGTGTGATATCATATAATTGTATATCATTGTCTTGGATACTAACATGTTTAGTAGTAATGATACAATACTCTATGAGACAGGTTGTATCTCGAAAATGAATAAGATTCCTCTTAGAATTTTTCGTTCTATGAACCATGACTATTGCGTTCTAGAAAAATCTGGAATCTTAAATATATTTTGGATAAATTACCAGAGTATATATATGTACATTTTCATAGCAAAGACTGTGAATGTATTGCCGTCTAGGAGGCGATTTTAGAAGATATGTATTCCTACAAGGAATGAGTTTTCAGTTAATATCTCCATTAACAATGGATTGCTTCATACACCTCACAACTGTTTTAGCGAAGCAAGTGATCTTTTAAAATACTACAGGGTTTATGATTCTTATGGTATTTTTAACAAATATCATATTTTGTTCAAATTTATATCTGTATACTCTAGTAAATTCTTGAGTAAATTTCAAGTGATATTATCAAATTCTGGTAATAAAAGAGTAAACAGATTTTGGACAAAAACATGGAATCAATCCGAAATAAAGATCCAGTCCATGAAAAACAGGTTTTCCAAAAGAAATACCTAGATACAAAATCGGAATTGTTTCCCCACAAGCCTTGGTTTCCGATTTTGTTAGTATTTCCTAAAACTAGTTATTTCCGGTCTTTGATTTCAAGTTTTCCTATAAAAGATAATCTATTGATAGGTGTTCAAACATATTGGGGAAGATTGGTCAAAACCGTAACTAGGGTTTTTCATATTTTCGCAAGTATGAGAAAGAGGAAATCAAGAGAAGAAATTTCTGAAACTGACAAGTTTTTCTTGAATCCATTTATTCCTCCTGGAGATATTGAGAAAATCAAGTATCCTCGCTTGATCAAAGGGAAGCATGATCTTACAAATTTTGTAGATAACACATGTTTTGAAAGATATCAAGCTTTGACGGGAGTAAGCTTCACTGAAGAAAAGATACGCGATCCAGATGTTTCAGCAACCAGCTTTGTGAAATTTGTTCAAGACCGAATCTGGGGAAATATGTTCGGATTTGAAAAATATTCACCTGATATAGTAAGAATTTTTTATGGTAATATTCACAATATTAATCATGAAAAACTCGTTTTTAGCACCTTGGTTGGAAGTACTTTTCTTCATGTCAACAAAAAGATGATATCAACAATCATCAATTACAATGTGAAAGGGCATATGATTACATGTTCTGAAATTAAGCACGATAACATTTCAAAACTTATTACTGAAAAACTGTTAAATGGAAAAAGGGAAAGATGCTAACCAAAGACGTACCCTTACATCTAAGGATTTTCGGAAAGCTTGCTGTAGCAACTCTGTTTGCTTGTACAAGAGATTTTTCTCTATGGAATAGAGAATTTGCTGAAGTGATATACTACCTTCTTTAAGGTAAGAAACGAATTGATATTTGTGGAATAATTATCAATCAAATGATTAAAATCATTGAATCTCTAAATATCACAGGATTCCATAGAAATCTTGGATATCCCTATCTCATCACCAAGTTGTGTGAAGGTGCAATAAAGAACAACTTTGGATATGAGAAAGATACTAAAACTGTGTCTCAAGGAATTATCAATCGGATGAGTGGAACTCAAAAGGGATCTAGTATCTCATATGACCAAACCTATAGTAATGGAGATCTCATGTTCCACATTCTACGTCTTTGGAGACAATTGGACTGTATTCAGAAGCATTTGGCATTTGCCTATAGAGATGATCCGGAAACCCTTGAAGGAATCCTAATGATCAATAATGAGTTCCTAAAAGGAGAACAAGAAGAAGACTCTGAGGAAGATTCTGATGAGCAAACAAATGAAGATTGATTTGTCTTCAAGAAAAATAAAAATAGACAATAGTTTTTGATTTCTTTCAATAAAGTCTATTATCAATAAAACTATCTTATTATGAATAAAATTATTTGAGTTATAATTTTTCTTGTGCTAGTTTATGATTACATAGCCTGTGTATGGGATGTTTGATTTCGGTTTTCTAACCTTGATATTCGATCTCATATGTTGTGAACCCTTATGGTTTGGGTGACTTTTTGGTTTAGCAGGACTAAGTTCTAGCCCATGTTGGTAGGCTTTATCAAAGGATCATGAGGGGTTCTGATTGAAACAATATGTGAAAAAGTCACAATATGTTGAATCGTTTGGTTTAGCATAAAATCATATGTGTTTCGTGGTTTCAACTTTTGCTTGCAATAGTTAAAACTTATTTTCAACCTTTCTCTGGTAAAGGTTGGTTGTTATTATTCTTTTTTTTTGCATAAGGATGACAACATAATGATATTTCGATATCAATTCTCCCTGGAAGAAGATGCAAACACATTGGAGAAGAGGATGCGAAATTTGAGGTAACGACTTTGTTAGTTAATCGTTTTCCTGTTTAGAAAAGCCCGAGTTTATTGCTTATATTTATTTCTTTTGCTTAACAAAATTTCGGTACAACTGATGTTTTATTCCATTATTTGTGTATGGATGTGTGTGTGATTCAATTGTTTCCGGTTAAGAGAAACTATTGTTATCTTGCTTTATTGTTTGGTATCAATCGTTTAGGCTTACAAAATTTCGGTGCAATTGCGGTAGCTTTAATGTCTATGTTGTTTCAATTGCTTCCGGTTGAGGTGAATAATTATGCAAGTTGATTTATTTGGTTTGTATGAATTGTTTATGGCTTAACGAAAGAAAAGGTTTACGGGATGAATTGTTTAGTCCAATTCGATTCCGGATAAGAGAAACTAAGTTAATTCTGATCTTAGTTAGACTTATCAAAGTGGAGGTTTCGATTATTCAAGTCTAATCGAATGCCTTAACAAGGAATGCTAGTTAACTAACCTAGTACTTGTCTTGTTTAAAAGTTAAATGTCTAAGTTATATGGATAATTAGAACCTGATGACAAAAATAGAGTTATGTTTATTTTGGTCTTATCGAACAAGCGATTGTATTTGTACAATCGGTTTAGCAAAGGAACTAAGGTGCTTAGTCGATTTTTGATTTGCTAAACTATTAGGGAAAATTGCTTTGGGTAATTGTTTCCTTGGTAACATATCAAAACAAATTACTTTGTAGTTTCGTTTTTGATATTGGTTATCAAAAATGGTGTGTGGAACCCTCGTGCTTAACTCTTATAGGTTTGCAAGTCTATTTTGAGATTTGTAAGATCCTTTCGGTTTGTCCTTTATTTGCTCGTACCTTTGTCATTTTGTGAGAAAATGGGGGAGGAATATATGGAGTAAACAAGTGATACTGGTATTGATTTATAATGATTGGTATCACTAAGGGAAAGAACATTGGTGCTTAAACGTTTATCTAACGAAAGAGTAAAGCATAGACTAACCGGGAGTAGCATATCATATGATACTTGTAGTTATATGGACTACAAAGGAATAACAAAGACGTGTGGATTGATAAAATCTACCTATCTTACCTTTAGGGGGATTATTAGCTTTGTTATTATAATGTCAACACCGGCATTTATGGATTGAATGTATACATGTTATTTTGTTGTTGAATTTGGGAATCAAGCGTATGTTTAATGAATTCTTGTAATTTGTTTATCCATATGATGTAAGAGTTTTGTCACTAAAATTGATAAAGAGGGAGATTGTTAGAGCATAGCTCGATTGAACCCACCAAGCGTTGGTATGTCAATTTTTTTTGTCATATTTTAGTGAACCAAAACTCATTTAAAGAGTCGCTTGATTATGTACTATACTCAACTTCGTATAGGTTAGCTTGAAAGTATTAGGATACGAGACATTACAAGTATTGCGAAGACTTGAAGAAGTGAAGAAGTAAGGAGCTACAACGACAATATCATCCTTCCACTTGAGGTTAGTGATATTTGACTTGAACTGTTTCATTCCCTAACGTATCTTTCAAGTCGTGCATATTGAGAACATAACTGCGAAGCATGAATGATTACACTCTAGTTAGACGTAGTATTAAGGAATACAGTACGAAGTTTAACGCTTATTGATGTAGTTTTGAAAGTGGTAAAAGTGGTTCGATTCTCAGACTTGCGAAGGATAAAATATAGACTTAAATTCTAAAACTAAAATAGAAAACACACTAAAAATTGTCACAAACTCGACCAAAGATGGTATCAATATTAAAAGAACACTGAGGCTAAGATTCCACTATTTTCCAAGTTCAAAGTGATTTAATCCCAATAATTATATTTATGCAATTTTCTCGTTCAAGTTGATTCTAACTATTGCAACAGGTAGATTCTCAAAATAACAAGTATAAATCCGAAGCATAGAACATCAAAAACCTAGGTCCAAGTATGCTCTATCAAAAGAAATAACAATTGCTTAACAAAAATCATTCAAACAATTTTCAACCAAGGAAAATAATCATATAATAATTGTAAATAAATAAATAAAATAGGATATACCACTTCTTGTTGGAAAAATAGCTTCCTCTATCGCCTCAGCAATGGGGTTTAGCTCCTCATATTAATCACTTGCTCAAAATATTTGTTTATGGTTCAAAAATTGATTAAAAGATGAAAAACTATAACACTGATTGTTTGAAACGATGTATTGGTGTTGCAAAACAAAGGACCGACTGTTACGAAGAAGTTACTGTAGAAGCGTTACGAATTTGAGACGCTGTTCTTATTTGCAATGCTTGTTCTTCAGCAGCAGCAGCAGAAACACGGGTTTTCCTGCAACTTGATCTTCTCAGCTCTGTAGTGTTACAAACTTCTCTGCGACTGCTCCAATGACTTCATAACCCTAATTGTGACTTGACCCATCCTATATATAGCCAACAGGATCGAAAATTTTGCGAGTAAATCCTTATTTTCTTCCACGGAAAGTTTTCTCTTTTTATTTTTTACGCCTCTCTGTTTTGCTTCTACCGAGAATTATTGCCTATTTTTCCGAATCTGTGACACATACCAATCCTGTTTTGGTGTATCAACTGAATCCCAATCCATCTCTACGTCAAACTCCGACTAAAACTAAGCCCAATCATCAACAAAACCCAATAAACTTCCGATGCCTCTGTTTGCTTCTCCCCGCTTCTCTAGCCCAATTCGTTCGGTCCAATCACTTGTAGCAACCCTGTTGTGCTCTAACATGTCCAGCCCAACGAAAATCCGAGGTTGAATCTCCTTAAATCGTCCCAAGAATGCGAACTCTAATATGAGTCACGTCTGCCACAATTTGCCGCCAAATTCAAAATTCAAAAGGTGAAGGTGACCTCCCCCTAGTAATTAGGTTACCCCTTATCCAGGGTGTTGGGGGTCCGCATAACACTTGTCCCTTGGGTGCCTTTAGTAATTTTTCTGGGATGTTTTCAACACTTTTTCGGGGTTCCTCCGGGGTATTTCTGGGGTGTCTCTGGCATACTTATGGTACGTTATCTACGGAGGTTTAAATGCCACATTTTGAGCCAATTTCGCCGCAAAAGCTTATTTCTCCAAAAACACCTACAAAGACATAAAATAACCAAATAAGTACAAAATCGAGCACTAACAATATATACAATTGGGACGAATTAGACACATAAATGCGTCTATCAAATACCCCCAAATTTATTATTTGCTAGTCCCGAGAAAATCAAAACTACAAAATAAAATCCTAACTCACTGTCGCAGGCATCGTCGATTGCATTTAGCGTATGCAATAAGCCTTTAAACCCCTAGGTGTCCCTAGTGGCCGAGTTATAGTCTCGGGAGGGCTTACTAGAGATATACCCACAAAACCTTAATACTCCAGACCCTAGCTATCTACAACGAACCTTGGAAGGCACTAAAGAATCTCCTTGGTTGGCATACTTATTGACTACAAGAAGAAGTACCCTGATGCGAAATTCCAATTGTTGTACACGAGTTTGCACTCAAGCATACTAATATTCATATAAAGTGACAGAGCTCTACTCAGATAGTTGTATGGACATCATATTCGGAGTCAAACTAATCACACGGAAAGATTAAGAGATGGATATAGAAAAACATAGATGGTGTTGATGTTGACCAAATGATCGATGTTTCACATATCTGTCTGAAGGCCACTGCTAAAATGAACCTATCCTAATGGACTGAGATACCGGTCTGACTAATATCAACACTGCTGGCATATACAAGGGAACCAGCGGCCGATAACCTAAATCTAGATCAACAAACTGGCATATACAAGGGAACCAGTGGTTGACTACATAGAATAATAACCTTTTTTCTCGATTTTTTTTTTTTTTTTAACGACATGAATAGATCTTTTGGATCCAAGCGCATGCTTCTTGTCAGCATATTACACGATAGTTCCCACGGGTCCTGCATTCCACGCTTGTTTAGGCGACGGAGACAGGGAGAAACACACATATTGCTATCCAAGTGTAATATTTATTCCGATTGGTCTAATTGGTCCGGTCTCAACTTCTTCTTTTTTTCAACTTTTTTTTTTTTTTTTTTGGTATCTCAATCACTCTAATTCACCCTAGCATTGGTAACAACTTGAATCGTGAGCCCCACCTAATCACTTAGAGTAACATAGTTTAAAATAAAATAAAAATAGAAGTGAAAAGGACTCAACGAGATATGGTGAAACTATCATGTTATTTCTAACACCTGAGCTTGTGCTTTATGAATAGACTCTTCTAGATGTTTCCATCTAATCAGATTGGTCCTCAACTCCTACGATCAAAATGCTTCCATCCACTTAGATTAGTTAGTGCAATCCTCAATAGGAATAAATTTCTAAGCCCTTGAGTTTATTTATTCATACTGCAACTAAAAGTTTCTCCCATACCCCCAAACTTAAATCTAACATTGTCCTCAATGTTCTAAAGATGAAATTAAAAGCATGAATAAGGAGAAACTGTTACATTGAAGAAAAGAGTTAGGAAGATATTACCTTGTTGCATGAGATTGGGTTACCTCCCAAGAAGTGCTAAGTTTAAAGTCTTCAGCCAGACATCAAGTTTCATAAAATGGCTAGTTATCTTTCAAATCATATATCAGTAGTCGAACTAACTGTGGGTCATCAAAACCAAATAAAACTGCCACTAATATGAAACAACTGCACAGGATCAGAAAAAATAACATAAGGAGCACAACCTCATTGAAAGTTTCTTGCAAGACAACTGGATTTATTTGGGGCACCCAATTGGGCTTCATATGAGTGTCTTGAAAAACAGATTCATCCGAAAAACGGGACTTTAATAGCTGGATTTCCTCCTGGACAGTATCAGGAGGATCGGGTTGTGGAGTCTGAATAGACTCAAGTGATACCTCATAAGCACTAGGATCGAGTCCCAAGTTAGGGACTTCTACTGGGGATAATTGACGATCACTACCCCCAAACTTAGAATTTTGGGTGTCTCTAGATAGACTAGTCACAATATTCCTAATTTCTAGACCATCAGGTTTCTGAAAAAGGTCAATTGCTTTCTCTGAGTTATAATCAGGTGGTTCATCCTCTAAATTCTTTTGAGGTATACTAGCTGTAGGACTTATATGTTTCATATCTTGTATGGTCAACCCTAGAGTTTCCTTATTGTCTTGAAGCATGATTTCTGGCCTGCTGTCCTGATCGGATGCTATAATCACAGGAAAAGTCTTAGATGGCCCTAAGAATGCAGATTTAGGGTCCAACTTAGGAGGCTCTTCTGAACAAGGGATTAAGGTAGACTCAAAAGCTTGTAATGGTTCGAACCTAGCTTTCCATTTATCAGTATCTAACATAGGAATAGAATCCAACATAGCATTCACTTGTTCAATATTGCTATCTTCGTCGAAATCCATGTTAAAGTGGGCTAGACAACTCTCTAATGGATCTTCCGATGCGATATTTGGTAATGACTCCTGAACTAAGGTTCCTATCATGTTCACCTCTTCAACACATGTGTCATCTAGCTCATAAGGTAGCTTACTGACATTAAAAATGTTCATTTCGATAGTCATATTACCAAAGGATAAATTCATCACACCATTTCGACAGTTTATGATCGCATTAGACGTAGCTAAGAATGGGCGACCTAAAATCACAGGTATCTGGTTCTCTGGGTCAGGGATAGGTTGGGTATCTAGGACCACGAAATCCACTGGATAAATAAACTTGTCGACCTCAATAAGAACATCCTCGATAACACCTCGAGGAATTTTGACAGACCTATCAGCTAACTGCAGTGTTATCTGAGTAGGTTTCATTTCACCAAGTCCTAGCTGTAAGTACACATGGTACGGCAGTAAGTTCACACTGGCTCCTAAGTCAAGTAAAGCTTTTTCTACCCGGTGTTTACCTATTGTACAAGCAATGGTTGGGGAACCTGGGTCTTTGTACTTTGGAGTGGTAGTGTTCTGAATGATTGAACTTACATGACTAGCTAAAAAGGCTTTCTTATGGACGCTAAGTTTTCGCTTTCGCGTACACATATCCTTAAGGAACTTGGCATAAGCAGGAATTTGCCTAATTGCATCTAATAAAGGAAGGTTTACGGTAACTTGCTTAAAAACCTCCAATATGTCATTAAAGTTCGATTCCTTCTTTGTTGATGCTAATAGCTGGAGAAATGGGGCTCTAGGCACAAAATCAGACCTCTTAGGAACCGAATTGGCATCATCGGAAATTTTATCAGTCCCCTCAGTTAGTGGTCCTGAGGGATGAGATCCTGAGGGGTGAACTACAGTATGTTCACTATCGGGCATGGTTACCTGATTGTCTACTACTCTACCACTCCTAAGGGTTCTAATAGCATTCAATTGATTCGATGTTTTTGCACCTACTTCATGAACTCCTCTAGGGTTGGGGGTAGTCTGACTAGGGAGCCTTCCGTTATCTCTCTCACTTAAGGTCTTAGCTATTTGGCCGACTTGAAGTTCTATCTTAGCAAGGCTCTGAGCACTAGTTTGAAAGTTCTGCTTGGTTTCCTGTTGAAAATTAATTTGGCTCTGTGATAACATATCCTGAGTTTTTGCTAACATCTTAATAGATTCCTCTAAGCTAGTCGTTTTGTTTTCTGGGCCTGATGAGTTCTTAGTGTAACCAAAACCTGGGGGAGCATTAGAATTACTAAACTGACGTTGACTCTGGCCCTTAGACCATGAAAGGTTCGGATGGTTTCTCCAACCAGGATTATAGGTTTCTGAATATGGGTCAAACTTCTGACGGTTATCATACCTAGTGTTATTATAGAGAGCATTGGATTGCTCTTCATTATTCTGGCCTTCCCAAAAAGGCTCCAATCTACCACTAGTGTGACCCACTTCTAAAGCTTCTAACCTTTTCGCTATAGCAGCAATTTTGGCATATGATTCAAATCTTCCTTCTACCCTATTAACGTTTCCTCTGCCTAGAAGAATTGTTTTCTGGGGTACCCTATTGCTTTCCCATTGTTGGGTCTTTTCGGCGATTTCATGCAAATATGTCATCGCATCATCAACTGTTTGGTTTTCAAACCCACCTGTACACATGGATTCTACTGTAGTTGTGGTGGGATAATCTAAACCCTCATAAAGGATCTGAACTAACCTAACCTTTTCTAAACCATGATGAGGACATTGGGCTAATAAATCATTGAACCTTTCCAAATACCTATACAAAGATTCTCCCTCCTGTTGTGTAAACGTGCAGATTTGCGTCCTAATAGACGAGGTTTTGTGCCTAGGGAAAAACTTGTTCAAAAAGGCAGATGTAAGTTGTTCATAGGTTTCAATTGATTCGGAAGCCAAACTATACAGCCACGACTTGGCTTTATCTTTTAAGGAAAAGGGGAATAACCTGAGTTTTAAAGCATCATCATCAAGGTTTGTAATTTTCAGGGTACTACAAATTTCCTCAAAGTCCCTAACATGGAAATAGGGGTTTTCATTTTCTTTCCCTAAAAAGATTGGGAGCAACTGTAAGGTTCCAGGCTTAAGTTCATAATTTGCTTCAGTTTCAGGTAACCTGATACACGAGGGACGAGTAGTCCTAGTAGGATTCAACAAGGCTTTCAAAGTTGCCATTTCTGGCGCTATTGGACTATCAGGGATTCTTTCCTCAAACGGATTTTCAAAAACGGACTTTCTAAATTGAGGTAATCAAGACGCTTAGAACTACTAGGTTTCTCTTTAACAAATCTACCTAGGGCGTCTCTTTTTCGTTCAAGCATGCAACAGAATAAGGTAGGGAATTCTATGCAAACACAAAACAAGGCTGACTCAACCAAATCAAACCTAAATTTCTAGCAAAGAAAAAGCATGATGGCTCCACTTAGATTGTTTCTAGACCAGCTTATATTCTTTCGAAAAGGAACTCGTTACAATGTGAGCAAACCCCTCTGGAATCAATCCGAGTCAAAGTAAGTTGAATCGAGGCGAGGGAAGCTTACTGGAGCTTTGATACCCAAGGCCTCACGGGTTACAAGGCGGCGCAGTCACGCATTCAACTCACAGAAACCTTCAAGAACTTCGAAGTATGCTCAAAAGAGTAACCAATATTCTTCGAACGACTTTCCTATTAAGCTCGTTACCCTATAGGTCTCGTTCTAGTCAAAATTTTAGGCTTAGGTTCGCGTTTGGTTTCGTTTTCCTAAGGCGGGCAAGAAGAGAACGGTGATGAAATCCGAACCCTTATCTTGTATGGCCAGTCCTTGCCCTTTACTAGGAAATCAAAGCAGCCGTTTTTCAAGTCCTCAGCATATATGAAAACGAAGGAATACAGTAAACCCACTGACAGGGGATTCGCGGGTGTTTCGAAAAACTTACCTCCCGTACCATACGGGCGAAGAACCGATGAAGTCGACTCGGGCCACGACTCCTATGTCATGTACGAACCCGAGGGGCTGAGGCGATATCGTAATCACCGTCCTTCTCTGCACACAGTTTATATTTAAACCAAACCTTCCTTAGGGTTTAAAAATAATAATGTCCAAAGTTTAATGTCCAAGTGTCCAAAAACAAAAGAAAAAATTACAAAAATAACAAATCCTAATACAGTTCTCTCTTTTTTTTTTTAATAATAAAGAAAAATAACTAAAAAGAAATTGTTTTCTTTTCCGTTCTTTTCGCTTTAATCTTTCGCTCCAAGTCTTTATTCTTTAAGATCCAATCTTTACGAAATCACCAAACTCCTTGGCTCAATTCTCTTTATGATCCAAAACCTGTAGACAAGAGATAAATACCCAAAAACGTAAAAAAGAACAAAAATAATAAAAACCTAAAAAAGAAAAGTAAAAATAAGTCTAAAATCCTAAAAGCAAATCCGCGTCGGCGGCGCCAAAAATTGATGCAGTTTTGAAAGTGGTAAAAGTGGTTCGATTCTCAGACTTGAGAAGGATAAAACATAGACTTAAATTCTAAAACTAAAATAGAAAACAAACTAAAAATTGTCACAAACTCAACCAAAGATGATATCAATATTAAAAGAACACTGAGGCTAAGATTCCACTATTTTCCAAGTTCAAAGTGATTTAATCCCAATAATTATATTTATGCAATTTTCTCGTTCAAGTTGATTCTAACTATTGCAACAGGTAGATTCTCAAAATAACAAGTGTAAATCCGAAGCATAGAACATCAAAAACCTAGGTCCAAGTATGCTCTATCAAAAGAAATAACAATTGCTTAACAAAAATCATTCAAACAATTTTCAACCAAGGAAAATAATCATATAATAATTGCAAACAAATAAATAAAATAGGATATACCACTTCTTGTTGGAAAAATAGCTTCCTATATCGCCTCAGCAATGGGGTTTAGCTCCTCATATTAATCACTTTCTCAAAATATTTGTTTATGGTTCAAAAATTGATTAAAAGATGAAAAACTATAACACTGACTGTTTGAAACGATGTATTGGTGTTGCAAAACAAAGGACTGACTGTTACGAAGAAGTTACTGTAGCAGCGTTACGAATTTGAGACGCTGTTCTTATTTGCAATGCTTGTTCTTCAGCAGCAGCAGCAGAAACACGGGTTTTCCTGCAACTTGATCTTCTCAGCTCTGTAGTGTTACAAACTTCTCTGCGACTGATCCAATGACTTCATAACCCTAATTGTGACTTGACCCATCCTATATATAGCCAATAGGATCGAAAATTTTGCGAGTAAATCCTTCTTTTCTTCCGCGGAAAAGTTTTCTCTTTTTATTTTTTACGCCTCTCTGTTTTGCTTCTACCGAGAATTGCTGCCTATTTTTCCGAACTGTGACACATACCAATCCTGTTTTGGTGTATCAACTGAATCCCAATCCATCTCTACGTAAAACTCCGACTAAAACTAAGCCCAATCATCAACAGAACCCAATAAACTTCCGACGCCTCTGTTTGCTTCTCCCGACTTCTCTAGCCCAATTTGTTCGGTCCAATCACTTGTAGCAACCCTGTTGTGCTCTAACATGTCCATCCCAACGAAAATCCGAGGTTGAATCTCCTTAAATCGTCCCAAGAATGCGAACTCTAATATGAGTCACGTCTGCCACAATTTGCCGCCAAATTCAAAATTCAAAAGGTGAAGGTGACCTCCCCCTAGTAATTAGGTTACCCATTATCCAGGGTGCTGGGGTCCGCATAACACTTGTCCCTTGGGTGCATTTAGTAATTTTTCTGGGATGTTTTCAACACTTTTTCGGGGTTCCTCCGGGGTATTTATGGGGTGTCTCTGGCATACTTATGGTACGTTATCTACGGAGGTTTAAATGCCACATTTTGAGCCAATTTCGCCGCAAAAGCTTATTTCTCCAAAAACACCTACAAAGACATAAAATAACCAAATAAGTACAAAATCGAGCACTAACAATATATACAATTGGTACAAATTAGACACATAAATGCGTCTATCACTTATCTTTTGAACTTCGTATATAAGACATCAACATAATTGTTTGAATGCTATTGTGATTATGTATGGGTATGAGGTGAAGATTTCATCCTAGGAAACAATGTTTTACATTACTTTAAAGGAAGTAAATTCATGAACTTGTTTCGTGAATCGAAAGGGAAATCGCTAGGCTTATTGGTATTGTTATTCATTGCATATCTTTTGAACTACCAATATGTGTGATTAGTATAACCGCTCATGACTTGTTTATGTTCTTGGTAAAACTATTCATAAGGCCTGACTTTTGTATTGGTATGACTTTTATTAGTGAAACCGATCTTAAGTAATCACATGAGATGGTATGATCGATTTAGTGTTATTGGTATGACCAACTCTAGGAAAATGGGAACCGATCCTATGAAGAGGTGCAACCGATCACAAAAGGGGAATCGATCCTTGTAAGAGGTGCAACACGTTTTTAGTAGATGGGGGAACCGATCCTATGAACATGTGTAACAAGTTTTTAGTGAAAGGGGAACCGATCCTATGGAAATGTGTAGCAAATACAAGTAGTTACCATAAGTATGTGGGGAACCGATCCTAGTACCTAGTCAACCGAACTTTTGGAAAGCTAGTGTGACTATGCACAATACTCACATGAAGCTAGAACCGAAACTTGTTTTGGTAGAACCGTGAAACCCATGATTTGTGATTGAGTGTTCTTAAACAATCACGTAGTTCTTGAAAGTCAGGTGAACCAATTCTAAACTCGTTTGGAAGTGTGGCAAATCAGTTTCAAGATTATAAGTATGAAAGAGGACTTACAAAGTAAAGATGTCGACATACTTTCAACATGTGCGGTAACGCCTATCTTTTATTGTTCAAAGATATTCCTTAATAGCTAAAGGAAAATACCGGATCGAAAAATAAGTTGAGAATCTTTTAATTAAGGCTTTTAATTTTATTTTTGGAAAATGAAAATTGGTAATGTGCATTTACTAATTGGAGATTTTTTAAGAAATTTTTGGTCAATGTTTGGACAAAGCATTTCCAGGAATTATGGAAACCGAATCTGGAATATATTGCATATCTTGAGAATATTTTCGGTTTTGGAAATTCCTTGGTGGCCAAACTTCCTTGGTCTATAAATATCAAAGTTTGCATTTCTATCAAACTAATCCTCAGAGCCAGCAAAACTACCTAGTTGTGTTGTTACTGGTGGAGCCGCCTATTCGGAGAGGAAAGTAACCTAATTAGGAGAAATCTCTTACGACCGCTCGGTTTAAAGACTTCTTTGGGATTGAGAAGCTCTATTAGTACCGTTGGTGCGAAACTAGATAATTGCGGTTTATTATTAGTTTTCGACTGATTTGATTGACTAACGGTTGTTGAACTTTGATTGCACCTAGTTTGTTTATGCTTGAGAATCTTCTCTTCTGATATAAGATTCATTCAAACTAGATCGAAGTTTCGACGGAGATCTTTAGACTGTTTGTAGTTCTAAAGACGTATTGTGATAATCCATTGTTAACAAACTCTGTTCTGTGCGTGATTGATCACAGGAGATCAAGTTGATTGTGTGCAGGTGTTTATTGAAGATCTAAGAAGATTTGAAGACAAAGAAGACTTTGAAGATTTCTGATTTGGGTTCATAATCTTTGGTATGCACAATACTTGTTTCGGTTAAAGAGGATGAAAAGGCGATGGTACCCAAATATACCTCAAGCTAAAACTTTTCCTACCTATAAGTCCTTTCTCCGAAAGTGATTGTCTATGGATTGAGTCGAGACAATGAAACTAATCGGGTACACACTTCATATGATCGTCTATAGATACAAGATCGAGATAATACAACAACAAAGTATGTTTACTTGATAAAAAGGTTCGGACTTAACCAAACACAATAGGATTGCTTATCAAGTAAATAGGAATTAACGTTTGTGTAATTTACTTTAATTATAATTAAAATATTATAATGCGGAAATATAAAGTAAATGACACCGCAAGATTTTGTTAACGAGGAAACCGCAAATGCAGGAAAACCCCGGGACCTTGTCCAGAATTGAATACTCTCAGGATTAAGTCGCTACACAAAATTAAACCTAACTTCGTATAGTTGAGACCAAGTAACTAAACCTATAGTTCACCTAGTTCCGTCTGTATTCCCACGCCTCCAACTTATGAATAAGTCACGTACTTGGAACAATTCCTTTGGTTCGTATTCCAAACAGTAAAGGAACAACAAATCTGTTTGGTATCAACTCTATTCAACCAAGTGATGTGAGTCGGACAAAGGCTCTTCTGTTTATCTTAACATAAATTCCTTTGTCAGGTTCTTAGATCTATCTTATGTTCAATCACCAAAGGAAATTGTTAAGATTTTGCAATCAATACTTTTAATCACAAAGAATTTTATTGATGCCGATCTACATAACTAATCAATCCAATCTACCACAAGGATAAACCGATTATAGTTGGATCCTCTTATACCGATACAAGTATTGTGTACACCAAAGATTATGAACCCAAAATCAGAAATCTTCAATATCTTCTTTGTCTTCAAATCTTCTTAGATCTTCAATAAACACCTGCACACAACAACTTGAATCTCTTGGGATCAATCACGCATAGAACGGAATCTGTTAACAATCGATTATCACAAGACCGTCTTTAGAACTAACAACAGTCTAAAGATCCCTGTCGAAACTTAGATCTAGTTTGAGTGAATCTTATATCAGAAGAGAAGATTCTCAAGCATAAACAAACTAGGTGAAATAAAAGTTCAACCACCGTTAGTCAATCAAATCAATCGAAAACACAAGATAAACCGCAATTATCTAGTTTCCCACCAACGGTACCCGTAGAGCTTCTCAATCCCAAAGAAGACTTTAAACTGAGCGTCCATAAGAGATTTCGCCTAATTAGGTTACTCTCCTCTCCAAATAGGCGGCTACACCAGTAACAACACAACCGAGCAAGTTTGCTGTCACGAAGGATTAGTTTGCTAGAAATGCAAACTTCAAGTATTTATAGACAAGGAAGTTTGGACACCAAGGAATTTTCAAAACCGAAAATGTTCTCAAAGATATTCAATATATTCCAAATTCGGTTTTCATAATTCCTGGAAATGTTCTGTCCAAAATAATGTCCGAAAATCTCATTGGAAAATCTCAACTAGTAAACGCATATTACTGATTCTCATTTTCCTAAAATAAAATTAACAATCTTAATTAAATATTCTTAACTTATTTATATTTCGATCCTGGGATTTTCTTCCTGTGGCTATTAAGGAATAACTTTGAACAATAAAAGATAAACATTACTGTACGTGTTCAAAGTATGCCGACATTCTTACTTTGTAAGTCCTCTTTCGTACTTACAACCTTGAAGCCGATTTTCCACGCTTTCAAACAAGTTTAGAATTGGTTCATATGACTTTCAAGAACTATGCGATTGATTAAGAAACACTCAATCACAAATCATGGGTTTAACGGTTCTACCAAAACAAGTTTCGGTTCTACCTCCATGCGAGTAATGTGCATAGTCACACTAGCTTTCCAAAATTCGGTTGACTAGGTACTAGTATCGGTTCCCCACATATATATGGTATCTAACTCATATGTGTTGCACATGTCCATAGGATCGGTTCCCCTTTGCCTAAAACGTGTTGCACATGTCCACAGGATCGGTTCCCCTTTCTGCTACAAACTTGCTGCACCTCATACAAGGATCGATTCCCCTTTGTGATGTGTTGCACCTCTTCATAGGATCGGTTCCCTTTTACCCAGATTCGGTTCAACAAATCACAAACTCGATCGTACCATCTCAGGTGATTACTTAAGATCGGTTTCACTAATAAAAGTCATACCAATATATAAGGCAGGCCTTTGTGAATAGTTTTACCAAGAACACAAACAAGTCATGAGCGGTTATACTAAATCACACATATTGGATGTTCACAAGATATGCAATGAATAACAATCCCAATAACGCATGGCGATTTCCTTTTCGATTCTCAAACAAGTTTATGAACTTAGTTCCTTAAAACACATGTAAAACATTGTTTCCTAGGATGTAATCCTCACCTCATACCCATACATAATCACAATATCATTTAAACGATTATTTCGATGTCTTATCTACAAAGTTTAATGGTTAAGAAATAAAATTCATATTGTTTTCCTTAATACTATGTCTATCTAGAGTGTTCATGCTTCGCAGTTTCGTTTTCAATATGCACGACTTGAAAGATACGTTAGGGAATGAAACAGTTCAAGTCAAATATCACTAACCTCAAGTGGAAGGATGATGTTGCCGTTGTAGCTTCTTACTTCTTCACTTCTTCAAGTCTTCGCAGTACTTGTAATGTTTCATATCCTAATACTTTCAAGCTAACCTATACGAAGTTGACTCAAGTACATAATCAAGCGACTCCTAAAATGAGTTTTGATTCACTAAAATATGACAACTAAACTTGACATACCAATGCTTGGTGGGTTCAACCGAGCTATGCTCTAACAATCTCCCCCTTTGTCAATTTTAGTGACAAAACTCTTACAATCATATGGATAAACAAATTACAAGAATTCATTACACATATGCTTGATTCCCGAATTCAACAGCACAATAACCTGCATTCATTCAATCCTTAAATGTCGTTGTTGACATTAAAATAACAAAGCTAATACTCCCCCTAAAGGCGAGATAGGTATATTTCATCAATCCGCACGTCTTTGTTATACCAATTAATATGATATGCTACTTCCCCTTAGTATATGCTTTCACTCTTTCGTTAGATAAACGTTTAAGCACAAACGTTCTTTTCCTTAGTGATACCAATCAATATAAATCAATACCATTATCACTTGTTTACTCCATATATTTCTCCCCATTTTTATCACAAAATGACAAAGAAACGAAAAAAATAAAGGACAACACGAAAAGAATCTTACAAATCTCAAAAATAGAATTGCAAACCTATAGATTTAAGCACGAGGGTTCCACACATCATTTTTTATAACCACTATCAAAACCGAAACTACAAAGTAATTTGTTTTGATATGTTATCAAGGAAATAGTTGCCCGAAGCAATTTTCCCAGTTTAGTTTAGCAAACCAAAAAACAACTAAGCAACTTAGTCCCTTTGCTAAACCGATTGTACAAATACAATCGCTTCATTCGATAAGACCAAAATAAAGATATGTTTATTTTTCTCATCAGGTTCTAATTATCCATATAACTTAGACCTTTCAATTTTAAACAAGACAAGTACTAGGTTAGTTAACTAGCATTTCTTGTTAAGGCATTCGATTAGACTTGAATAACCGAAACCTCCACTTTGATAAGTTTAACTAAGATAAACTTAGCTTCTCTTACCCGAAATCGAATTGGACTAAACAATCCATCCTGTAAACCTTTTCTTTCGTTAAGCCATAAATAATTCATACAAACCAAATAAATCAACTTGCAAAATTATTCATCTCAACCGGAAGCAATTGAATCAACATAAGCATTAAAACACCGCAATTGCACCGAAATTTTGTAAGCCTAAAAATTGATACCACACAATAAAGCAAGATAACAATAGTTTTTCTTAACCGGAACCAATTGAATCACACCCACATCCATACACACATAATGGAATAAAACATCAATTGTACCGAAATTTTGTTAAGCAAAAGCAAAATATATATGAAATAAAAATAAGGCTTTTCTTAAATAGGAAAACAATTAACTAACAAGATTGTTACCTCAAATTTCGCATCCACTTCTCCAATATGTTTGCATCTTCTTCCAGGGAGAATTGATATCGAAATATTATTATGTTGTCATCCTTATGCAAAATAAAAGAATAACAACAACCAACCTTTACCAGAGAAAGGTTGAAAATCAGGTTTAACAATTGCAAGCAAAAGCTGAAAACCGTCGAAACACATATGCTTTTATGCTAAACCAAAACCGATTCAACATATTGTGACTTTTTCACATATTGTTTCTACGAGAACCCCTCATGATCCTTTGATAAACCTACCAACATGGGCTAGAACTTAATCCTGCTAAATCAAAAAGTCACCCAAACCATAAGGGTTCACAACATTATGAGATCGAATATCAAGGTAGTAAAACCGAAATCAGACATCCCATAAACATCCATAGCAATAATAAAGCATTCAAGCACAGGCTGTGTAAATCAAAAACCATCACAGGAAAAATTATAAATCAAATAATTTTATTCATAATAGTTTTATTCATAATAAACTTATTACAATCATTGAAAGAAATCAAAAAGTGATGTTTATTTTCCTTTTCAGTTCTTGTGAAGATTGCTTTCAAAAACTGGACTCAAATTCTTGTGAGCACTTCCTTTTTCAGTAGATAACTTGTTCATCTCAAACAGTTGAGAATGAAGATTAGCTAATACTTCTTTTGAATCCTTTATCATCAGCTCATGATATCTAATGCAACCTTTAACAGTAAGAATCCGTTTCCTTAAAGAATCTTGAGAATTATCATGAAGAGAGTCTTCATGAGTTTCAGTCATAACTGATGCATGATGCGTGTCGTAGGTGCTCAAATTAATTCAATTATATTCTACTTTACTAATGAATAATATAGTAGCAAATAAGATTCGTTTCCACGAAGAGCAGGGAGTTTTAGTTGTCAAAAGTGTCGCAATGGGGGGTTTTGGTTTGGATTAAAGAAAAATCAAAGCAATAAAAAATAATTAAGTTGCAAGCAATGGAGAGAAATATGATCAGGGAATCCTTCTTCGTTACTAAACAGTCGTCAAAGTAGCATATTCATCTATTCTTTGTAAATCACAGATTATTATCAACCGTAGGAAAGCAGGTACGCTTAGCTATCCTCAAAATTCCTTATATTAATGGAAAACATGTACGCTTAGTCTCCAAATTCTATCCGTCTGAACCACCTTGAGGTTCGCTTACAAGATGTAATTCATTTGAATGCCTTAAGGTTTGTGAACTTAGGTTTGATCCTAGAAGTTAAACTCAGTACGCTCAGCCCACTTACTAGGGTTGTTTTTACTTGCGATTGCTCCACAGAATCCCTCTGTAAGGTTTCGCAATTTCTACTTGTGTAAGAGTTATTCAACAATTGCGGAAATCCTAACTCATTACTAGCATTAGATTCACTAATAAACTGACTTAGTTGGCCACCTAAACAATTTATTAATCAATCATAAAATTATTAAAGTAAAAACAAACAATAATCATATGAATAATTTTTGAATAGATTTATATGCTAAATTGAATCATGTATTAGAACTAGAATTCATCCCCAATGACTAAGAAGTTTAGCTACTCATGGTACTAACAAAACCCATGAGTTTCATATGATAAAATGGTAAAGAAATAGTTATGGTGATGAATCGCTCCAAAACCCTAGCTTTTCTTCTCTTGAGTTCTCCTCTCCAATGGCCTGATTTAAGATTAAAAGATAACTTAGAAGTTGTAGAAATATCTCTTTTATAGGTGTCCCAAAAATAGATATGCCCGTGCGCCAAATCCCGTGTCGAATGATTGCCAAAACTCGCCAAAATCCCCAAAACAGCTCAGGTCCAAGTCTGGCCGTAGAGAGAATGTACGCCCACACCTAATGGGCCCATGCGGGTGGCAGAAGTCCAGCCCAACAATCCTGGCTTAATCTTATTAGCCTGTCAGTTCTGAGGAACTGACAGTGTAAATTTCCACCGACCTTCTCAAGCTTCCACTGATACAACTCCCTCCATGAGTTTTATTTTTCCCTGGAATTTTGTTTACTCCCGGCAGAATCACGGACACACATGTTACCGTGAGTTTATAAAGTCCCTGATTTTCAGTTTTCTTCCTCGGAGACTCACGGACATATACAACTCCGTGAAAATATTTTTCCCCTATATTTTCAGTTTCTCCGGTCAGCTTCACTTATACCAGGCCATCCGCGAACACTCTTAACTCCCAGCTTCGTGAAAAATAAAACTCCCTGAGTTTTCACTTCTCACCTAATAACTCTCTCGGACTCTCACGACTCTGTGAGGTTTTCAACTTCCTGAGTTTTATAAACTCAGCTGTGCTTCCCTTATCTATCGATCCTAACAGCAACAATAAGACCGAACTTGAGTTATCCATCTCCTCCATACTTCATTTTCCTTCCAATCTCAGCTTCGATTATCAACAACATCATTCTCGAGTTCCATCAACAACTATTATTTTCTTTGTTTTGGATGAACTCTTCTTGGATCCATGATCATTACAGCTTCAAACTCACTCCCTGCCATCGATAATCAACAACACCTTGAACTGCCATCATCTATTGCCGATAATGGCAGCAACTACAGCTTACATCCATCGATCACCATTAAACAGCGAACCACAGCTTCATGCACTCTATTATTGGCAGTAATTTCTCCATCACTGTCCATCTATCTCCAATCTTCACAGCATACACTGCCATCAATGGAAACCATGGCAGCAATCCCATTCTCTGTTTCACAATCCATCAAGTATAGGGAAAATTGGGAAAATGCCGCATAATTCGATACCTCGTCGAGAAAATGCCCCGTTTTTTAAAACTTATGGTAAAATGCCTCGTCCGTTACATTTTCCATCCAAATAGGTTAACTGGTCAAAATCTCTCAGTGACCGGTCAGTTCCTCGTGACGCGAGATACAGTAGGAATCTTAGACCCTCAATTGCTACAGATGTCTTCATCCAAGAATGGTCGTGGACGGCTAGGGATCTTCTCCATCGACATTGAAATCCATTATGAAAAACCAGAAACACTAAGAAACAGTTGCAGAGAGGTTTTCTATGGTGAGGATTGAGTGAAAATTAAAGTTTTGTGTTCAATTCTTGGTGATTAGTTCTAATTGATGTGCGAGGAAGACAAATAAAAAAGTTTCGTCGTCTAAGATTGGAAGAACAGTTGAAGCAAGTTATTGAAAGAAGGAGAATCGAAGCCATGGGTTATGTAAAATCATAAATACACGAAACCCATTTGTATATTAGATTATATTGTCGAAATTTCAGTTTGAGTTTGATTAAAAAAATCAACTGAAATTAGGGTTTATGGATTTAATGAAATTATATGTTAGAGTGAAATAAGGGTCTCTTACAGGGGGGAATGGTTGAAATTTAATGATATGAACTTTATTGAAAGTTTAATTTGAGTACTCTAACTTGATAAAATTGGGGGATTTTAATGGCGAATGATATAAATTGGGTTTGTAATGGATGGAAGTAAGTTTGGTTTGTAATCTGGTTTTTGGTGGATTTTCTGTTAAATTTGAAGATGAAGATGAAGGATATTGCTTCTAGCCTTCTACCATGTTAATTGAAGATGAACAAGAAGTAGGAAGCTTTTGAATTTGAAGGAGAAGATTGACCGGAAATCATGTGTTTTTTAGGCATGTGTTGATGGGTAGTCACTTTTTCTCGCACATATAATCCACATGTGTGCACTGTTTGACCATTTAACTAAGGTTGGATGGAAATACTAACGGTGGGCATTTTCCCATAAATTTTAAAAAGCGGGGCATTTTCCCGACGGGTATCCAATTATGGGGCATTTCCCCAAGTTTCCCTCAAATATATCACAGCTCCGTTATCATCTGAGTTTCTCCACTTCCCTGACAAAAACATTGTCACAACAAACCCCATCGACACCACAGCTTCATTCTCCAACAGCGTCAACTCCTCGCCATTCGCCAGCAAACTATGTTCCCATGTCTCTGTTTAACCGGAAAATCTTCTTTCAGTTCCCTCATCGTCACTGTCTCAACTTCAAATCCATCAATGGTTTCACTGGCAATACATTATCACCATCGGAAATCTCTGTTTTAGATCAGCGGCCATGAACAAACTGGACTTATTCATTCTCCACCAGTCAACTCCAACAACAGCAAAGATTTGCCGCTGCCAGAATCAACCTCCAGTTCGTCTTCTCATTCCGGACAGAAACCCAATAATCTTCCGAAGCTCCCATACAAAACCGAGCATACCAATAAAAATCAGTAGCTTCTCCTTCCATCGATCCATGCCATCATTCTTCATCGCCTCCACAATCTACAGCCGTAACCAAGTCACCAAAGCAATGTGTTCTTCCTTGTTGAATCATCAATGTTGTTGGTTACGTGATAGGTAAAGAAGAAGAAGGTGGCATCCCCTAACATAAATATGGGTTCCTTTATAAATTATGTGCTGCGATAACTTCGTTCCCTTTGACTTGCTTCAAATGCCCATAAAATCTTCATACGATGTCGGAATGACTCCGTTCTTTCGCCACTGACTTCGTCTTTTCGTCCTCCTCGAGATGATATCAAGAACTCCTAGAATCGCACGAGTTCCACTTGGTCTTTGGCCCTTCTCCGCTTTTAGCTAACTTCTTTTATTGCACAAATATGTGCCAATTCACTTCTTTTGGATGATTCACCTAATAAAACACAAATAGAGAAAAACACAAGTAATATACAATAATTTGCAAGAATATAAGCAATTACTAGCATGGATTTGACACTAAATATATGCAAAATATGCACTTAACAAATTCCCCCACACTTGGCTTTTGCTAGTCCTCGAGCAAACTATCTAGAATACAACAACTCCATATCGTTAAGAAAACGGATGCACTTAGCTAATGCAACATGCCTTTTGTTTATGGGCAAAAATCGTTTCTGCTGATTTTGGTAATTTCGGTGAGTGGGTGAGAAACAAATCTAAACCCTAAACAAATGTACTGCACGGGAGTACCTTAGATTCGAGAGATCAATCTATACAAATCTGGCCTAAACCAAGAAATAGTTGTTCCGGATTTGCTTCGGTCACAAAGAGGAGGAGAAGGGTTGGTTTAGGGAGGGAAGCGAAGAGAGCGTTGAGACCAGAGCATTTCTGGAAGAGTAGTACTCGACTTGTATCAGAAGATGAAAGCTTTTAGAAATCTAGCAAGAGTTGCTTTTCTGAGTGTTGTATTTCTCCCTGACCAAAAACTTGTGTCTTGGTGGAAATAGGTAAAACCTATTTATACAAGTCCAAGTGAAACATACTCCGTCCCCGTAAGAAAAGAAACGGATGAGTTAAATGGGAAGAGGTGGTAACGCCTGGTATTGATGGAATTGATGTTCCATAATGAAAGAGCATTTCACCATTACTTCCTGCATTTACTAACCGTTTTATTCTTATTACACTTTCTTGAAACGGGTATTTGTGTATGCCGCACGCTGTAGACCGCCAGAAAAAAACCCTAATGAGCATCCCCCAGTTTGTGACATACGTTTTGATGTCTCGAGTGTTTTTCGTGGAAAACATGTAGCATGTCGCTGGTGTTCGATAAATTGAGCTTGAGAGACTTGCCGGCTCAGTGGCGACCTTTGACGGTTGAGATTTTGCATAAGAGGAATCGTGGCCTTTGATGTAGGCGCGGCATGCCAAAGTGCAAGGGTTGCACGGCATGTTCCAATGGCATGTGTGGCATGCCTCGGCCCTGGGTTGCACGTCGGGTGCAAGTGGAAGTGTCAAAGTGCAAGAGTTGCATGGCATGTGCCAATGACCTGTGGTATGCCTTGGCCCTAGGTTGCACGTCGGGTGCAAGTGGAAATGCCAAAGTGCAAGTGTTGCACGGCATGTGCCAATGGCATGTGTGGTATGCCTTGGCCCTAGGTTGCACGGGTTGGCATGCCAGGTTGCAAGGGTTGCACGGCATGTGCCAATGGCGCGTGTGGCGGCTTTGACCCTAGGTTGCACGGCTTGGCATGCCAGGTTGCAAGGGTTACACGGCATGTGCCAATGGCGCGTGTAGCGTATTTGGCCCTAGGTTGCACAGCTTGGCATGCCAGGTTGCAAGGGTTGCACGGTGATAGAGGGCAACAGAAGCAATCGTAACAGGCTAGTAACACAAGGAGAATCCACTCCTTAGAACAACAAACTCACTCCAATCCAGGAGCTACAACAACTTTAATCCAAGAGTTAAAGACAATGGTTTATAACCAAAACTCAAATCAATATTATTATCAAGATAGACGAGCCAAAGCTGTGTACAAGAGATAAACGAAATGGTACTTATAGTACTCAATAAACCCTAGCATAGTCTTAACCTAAGACTCTTGCCAAACTAACAAAACCCTGCATATCTAATACCTAACAAGAATAACTAATATCCTCTAATATCTTCCCTTTTATTTGACCCTTAATTAAACAGAGAGAGATATGCAAATCCTGCGATACTTAGGAAACTCCATTAGCCACGTCCCGTATCAGGCTTCCCCACTGCGACTAAACTCGTCCCGAGTTTACCTCTATTACCGTTACCAACCTTATTATTGCCACAGTTTCCAGCGCCTATAATCAGATTGGGAAGCATTCCCTTCTCCTCCCTAACTTGTTGTTTCTTTGTTGGCAGCACCATTACTTTTGTTCCTTTCCAATAGAATTCGTAAGTATTCGCCTTGCCTCGAAACAATGCATCCACGTCATACTGCCATGGAAGCCCTAAAAGAACATGGCATGAATCCATGTCTATAACTTCACAAATGATAACATCGCGATAAAACTTTCCAAAAGCAATCGGAACCTTACACACCCGATCAATTCTGGTCTCCATCCCGGTTTTGATCCAGCCAACACGATAGGGGTGAGGATGTGGCTCCGTTGGTAAGCCAAGTTCTCGAACTAGCTTCCACGATATGAGATTTTCCGTACTCCCGCTATCTATAATAAAGTCACATACCTTTTCCAGAATGATGCCCTTGAATTCAAAAAGCTTGTTTCGCTGAGTAACTTCGTTAATCTTTGGAGTCAAGAGTACCCTTCTCTTTGTACCGTTACTTTGTAACACTTTCCTTACCACTAAGATGGATGCTCCAACGTCATCGGCATAAACATGATCAACTTCTTCATCTTCCTCCGTTATCTTAGACTCCGTCTTCTTACTGTCGTCGCCTTCAACGAATGCTGTTTGTCGTCGTTTAGGGCATTCGTTTGAGTGGTGTCCCGGAAGTCTACAACGGTAGAAAACATCTTCCATTGGTTTGGCATAAGGGTTGCTATTCTTCTTTACTGCCGGAGCAGCAGATGACTCTATGGAAGGTACTTTTCCATCTGACAATGGTTGCTGGTTGTTAGAAAAAAGTCCTGAGGTACCCTCATTCATTGGTTCCAACACAGCCTTATAGTTTTGGTTCCTTTTGTATTCAGCTTTAATCCCTGTTTTGTGTTGACACTCGATCTTTTGAGCAAGAGCCACGGCTTCTGCTACAGTGTATATCGTCTGCAAGTACATGCCTTCATTTATCTCAAGCCTCAAACCACTGATGTACCTATAAACTAGTTGGTCTTCAGTTTCGGGGAGGTTAACTCTTGCACCAATCCGGTAAAATTCCTCGGTGTATTCGTTAATTGATCTCCTTCCTTGCAAGCATTGTTGGTAGCTTTGAAAGAGTTTTTGCGAAAAATCACAAGGGAGGAAACAAACCTTCATCATACGTCGCACTTGGGACCATGAGGTGATTGCAGGTTCTCCTTTAAGCCTTCTGTTGTGTTCGGTCTGTCCCCACCATGTGCCTGCCCCTCCTTTGAGCTTGTAAGCGACCAATTTCACTCGCTGCGATTCAGGAATTCTCATACACTCAAAAAAATTCTCAACAGATGCAATGTAGTCAAGAAATCCTTCCATATCAATCGTTCCGTCGTAACTTGGAACATCCAATTTCATCTTGTAGGCAGAGTTTGGATCTCCTACTTCGCGAAAAGAGTTATTTTGATACGCATCATCAAAAAAAAATTCAGAACTTGACTCATCCTCGTACTCAACAGGAGGAATACGACGAGAATCTCCTCTAAACCCTGGAAACTCCTTCTTTGGAACTGTTTGTTCCAACAAAAAATTCCTTGGGTTTGATTCAAACTCTTCAAAATCACCAAAATTATCAGGCACAAAATCATATTCAGAAAATCCATGAACAACCCTTTGTCGGTAATCGTCACAGTAAGTGTTTCGAATTGCAGTACTTCTAGAATGAAAAATGTTACCTTCAGGAGTTTTTGGGTTGAATCATTGAAATGGTTGTTGGTACGGTAAACGCGCATCTCGATCTCGATTGAACCTTTGAGGTGGTTGCTGATATGGTCGGCGTTCTTCAGGATTATTTTCTCCTTCTCAACTCGCTCCAGTTTCAAAAACTTCAAGGAATCATGTAGTTGTTGTAAGATCTTTGTATGAGAAGCTAGGGTTTCGCCAAGATTAGAAATGGTTGTGTCTTGAGCTTCAATCATCAGCAACATGGAATCTTTACTAGTACCTACTTCAGTAGGTTTCTCAGTATTTTTGTCATTGGGTTTTGCACCATTATTGCCTTCGTTGGACGTCTTTGTTGGCTTGGACATGGAATCAGATCTCTAGGCAAAGGTGGGCAGCAGGAAAGAACGAGCTCTGGTAACACCTGATAGAGGGCAGCGAAAGCAATCGTAACAGGCTAGTAACACAAGGAGAATCCACTCCTTAAAACAGCAAACTCACTCCAATCCAGGAGCTACAACAACTCTAATCCAAGAGTTAAAGACAATGGTTTATAACCAAAACTCAAATCAATATTGTTATCAAGATAGACGAGCCAAAGCTGTTTACAAGAGATAAACGAAATGGTACTTATAGTACTCAATAAACCCTAGCATAGTCTTAACCTAAGACTCTTACCAAACTTAACAAAACCCTGCATATCTAATACCTAACAAGAATAACTAATATCCTCTAATATCTTCCCTTTTATTCGACCCCTAATTAAACAGAGAGAGATAGGCAAATCCTGCAATACTTAGGAAACTCCATTAGCCACGTCCCATATCACACGACATGTGTCAATGGCGCGTGTGGCGGCTTTGGCCCTAGGTTGCACGACTTGGCATGCCAGGTTGCAAGGGTTGCACGGCATGTGCCAATGGCGCGTGTGGCGGCTTTGGCCCTAGGTTACACGGCTTGGCATGGCAGGTTGCAAGGGTTGCATGGCATGTGCCAATGGCGCGCGCTTTTGGCATGGTTGCCATTTTGTGCAATGGTGGTGCGTTTTTGGATTTTTGGCATGGTTAACGTGATGATTGCGTTCGTTGCTTTGCGGTTTGGCGTGGTTGCCATATTTAGTGCAACGGTTGCGCGTTATTTGTAGTTTTGGCATGGTTGCCATATTTTGCACAATGATTGCATGGTACATGCAATTGCTATGTTTTGTGTGATGAGTGCACGATGCGTGCATTTGGCATGTTTTCCATGCTTTTGCTCAATGATTGCACGGTACATGCAATTGCTATGTTTTGCGCGATGTTTGCACGGTACGTGCATTTGGCATGTTGCGTGACATGTGTGAGTGGCATGATTGCCATGCTTTTGCGCAGTGATTGCACGGTACGTGCAATTGCTATGTTATGCGCGATGATTGCACGATGCGTGCATTTGGCATGTTTGCTATGCTTTTTGCGTAATGGTTGGGCGATATGTGTGAATTTAGGGTTTCGTGCATTGAAACCCTAATTTAGTATTTGAAAAAGGGTACCCTGGTAGCGCGTTAAATGATCTAATAAATGTGCTAGTGTAACCGGTAACGTCATGCTATAGTGAGGTTTTACGATTTTACCCCTTGTTTAAAAACCACCATCAACATTAAGTTCCCTGCTTAGCTTGGAACAGGGGCCTTGTTGCGAGGTAAGCATGGTGACAGACGAGGATAGAACTGAGACAGTAAGTCGTAAAATAGGGCCGAGGAGATTTGTCCGACCTTTTTCGAGTTGTAAGTAAGAATCCACAATCCTCGCATATGGTAGCTTTGCACAAATCCCAATATGACTAGGTGTCTTTGGGGCCAGGCTTTGGCACGCGAGGCGGAGCTGCTAGCATAGACTTGTCACGAATGAGGCTTGTCAGTACAAATGGGCTTAGAATGGGCGTGGGCCGTTTGGCAGAGCATGGCGTTAGCAAGGAAGGCATGGCTAGCGCGGACTGGATGGCCGGCGCGGATTTTGGCAAGGCCGGCATTGAGCACTTGGTAGGGCTGGTGCTAGCAAGGAAGATGCGTGCATTTTTGGGAAGTGGCCAAGCTTGTTATTGCGTGCCCGGCTGCCTTTCTTCATGCACGTCTTTGAAAAGGGAATCCTTCCCTTATTCGAAGTCCCCAACTATCACGCCTATAAAAGAGGTTATCCACCTTTTATTTTGTACCTTTGTTTCTCCATATCTTTGCGTTAGCAACAAAGTGGTAGGGCGAGTTAACATTCCAGGTATGTCTTCCGCCGCTCTTTCTCAAATTAAATCTACCTTGTTTTTTTTGTCATGCAAAACTCTAGCTGTATATATGCTTCGCATGAATCCGTAGAAAATACTGTTCTTCCATATCTTCGTAAAACTTAGTCATAAATGTGATTCTCGTGAACCTGTAGACTTTCGTCATGAATACTGCGGAAGTGTGTTTGTGAAAACCTAATTGCTTAGGGTTTTCCCTTATTTTGGTGTAGCCGTGTGTGGGTGATAATTTCTTCTTGTCTTTCCTTTTTGATGTAGATACCTTGTTAGCAAAACAACACAAGAAACTCTGGCAAGATGTCACCCGGGAAAAGTCTTGGTTTACCAAAAGACGTTAGTAGTTCTAAGCCAAACACGGATGATGACTTCTTCACAAAACCCCTTGCCGCAGCCCGAAAAAATCATCCCAATTTCGTGCCGATCCTCTTGACCGGTTCAGAAGATGAAAGGAGGACATGTTCAGTCCGACCAGAGAGTGTAATACGGTTTTGTCTTCATAGAGGAGAGTATTCTGCTTCCCATATTGACTTTAGAATGTGTCAAAGCCCGTTGCGCTCCTTCGACAGATGGATTGAGTTTATGGTGAGCCAGGAACACGTAAGTGCTAACTTGACCCGAGCGCAGATCATTGATGCTGTTAGGGCATCTGCAAATCTTCAAATTATGAAGGATATTCCTGGTTTAGTTGCCTTTATCTCCAGATGGTGTCCGGACACTCATACATTCATATGTATGTGGGGTGAAATGACTTTCTCCTTAGATCGTATGTAGGTGGGTTGAAATGACTTTCTCCTTAGAAAGCTTGGCTCTTATGTTGAATATTCCCGTAACAGGAAACCTAAATATCCAACTGGCAGAAGATGAAGAAAAGATGCGAGCCACTCTTGTTGCGAAGTCGAAGGATTTCGTTCGGAGAGAGAACGAAAAGTGTTTCTACGGCTAGTGGGTGTCCCAATGGTTCCCGGATGAGATGGACCCGAGTCAAAAGAGTAGTACACTTCATGTTGCGGAATTCTTGGCTCTTTGGTTGTCCATGGATGTTTTCGATGACAGTTCCAGCAAGAAAGAGATAAGACAAGAGCTTCTGATGATTGCCATAAAGTTAGCGAAAGGCGTAGTTCTCCCCATTGGTAGCTTGTTCCTTGGTTCTCTGTATACACATCTGGATCACCTGGTTGCGGACATGCTTGTTTCAAACGGTTATATGAAAGTGGACTCGTATGTCCATGTTTCCTTCCTTCAAGCGTGGTTGTGGGAGCATTTTGAGAAATATGCTCTGAAGCCGTTGCCTTCACTTCCCGCGAGTTGGGGTGGCTCCAGAATTCTCCGATGGGTGAACAGGCGTCCAAGAGTCGGATCGGACTTGATTAGGTTCCTTGACAAGTCGCACGAAGTCAAATTTCACCCGTGGGCCCCGGTGCATGCGCATGTAGTTCAGGTTAACACCTTTGCTTCTGCTCCAAATATGACTTTGCTTTCCGAAGGTAACCTGAGTGTTGGTGAAAACTTGTTTATGCGGAGTTGCACGTCTAGTTGTATGCCGTCTTTCTTTAGGGGGTCTTTCTAAGTGGCTCCTTATAATATTGATCGTGTTGCCCGTCACATGGGTTTCGACCAAGGGATCCCCTTTGCTCGTCATCCAGTTGCTTCATAGAATCCGTTGTCGGTCGTCTTCAATGCCAGCGTTCTTGTACCGGGTACGCGTCTACCCTTCCTGCATTCAGAAAGAATTCCTTCGACGACCTTCAAGCATAATGAGTTTTGGCAAGATGAGTTCCTTACTATCCATGGTTTTGTAAATCACATGGTGGCGAACGCCCGTTGTAGACCCTCTCCAGAGGCTTTGGCAAAGCATCCAATGTTGAGGAATCCTTCTGCAGCTAAGCGAAAGTCGCCAGGGAAAGTGGACAGTCCCCAGGTGAGGGAACAAAGGTCGAAGAACCGCGCCGGTGGATTTCGGTCGGTTTCGATAGACCCGGCGAGCCTCGTGTCTTTCAATTTTTCTAACATTCAGGTAAGTTTCGTCTCTTTGCTGGTTCGACTAAAATGTGTAAACTTTTCATTTCATTTCTGAACATTTGCATCTTGTTTCCACCAGGGTTTTGGTGGTGTGAACGCCTTTACCGCACTTGCTCGTCGTCAGGAAACAACACCTCTTCCAATAGAGGCCGGAAGTGTTGAGCCCTCTCGTGACAGGGAAGAGTCAGAGAAAGAGAAGAGTTCAGAAGACGAAGGTAGCTCTTCTGGCAGTAGCACTGGATCTTCTTCGGGAAGCAGATCAGTGAGTCTTGCACATGTTTTTCTTTTCCCTTCTTTCTTCTTTTTCGAAAACGTCTAACTCAAGATTGCAGGAAGGATATGATTCTTGAGACGATTCTGAGATAGAGGCTTGTGAAGATTTTCCTTTGGCTGCGGCGACTGCTATTGGTGCTTTAGAGATGGAGGTTGATAAAACGAAAGGCATGGATGCGGCTCGAATAGCGGAGAATGCTCTGACGACTGTCAACTAAAGCATGGAAAAGAACCCCTTGCCGGTTGTGGGTCTGGTTGCAGGCGCCACTTTCGATCCCCTGTACTTGGTTCCTTATCCAGGTCATGTGCTGGTCGGTGGCTTCAGCGTGCTGGCTAAGTACGAGGTGCTGTACACCAAAATCTGGGAAAGGTATGGACATATCGCCACAACCAGGAAGATCACCAGTCGATTTGCGCTGGTCAAACGTGTGGAGGAAGATCTGTCTTCCATCGTGGATATGTGCGAAGTAACCGGCCATACCGTTTCTGAGGATGTCATCGTCAATTGGAAGTATCATCGTGATATTTGCGTAGAAAATGAGTTCAACGCTTCGTGGTTCGTTAAGGGCTTTGCTGAGATCCAGAAATTGAAAACCGTAGTAGTCCAAAGTCTTTCTGCGGATGAAATCGCACAGCAAGAGGCAGAAGTCGAAGAATTGTCCAAGACGTTGACTCTGAAGAGAACGGCTCTCGAGGATGCAATGGAGGCTTTCTCCAAGAAGAGCAGACCCATGTTGGATAACTTTCCTTGAATGTTTCTCTGTCTTTTCCAAACTTTCGCTTAGGTTCTCTTTTTTTTTTAAAGGCAAACAAAGTGCCTATTTTAACGTTTGATTGATTTTGATGGATGGTTGGTATTTTATGAGGATATTGGGTTATTTTGAAATGAATGGTTTTAATAGTATTGCTCTGGTTGTGACTTGAGAATATGATATTGCTTTCATGAAAGTGTGTGTCGGTAGTTGGCATGAGATGAAATAACATGATGGTTTTATCGAGAACCTAAAAGAACAAATCATATATATTCCGCCTAGTCTAGACTTACTCAGTTTTTCTGGGTCTTCTGATGAAAACAAGATCCTTCCCATGTAAAATCGATTTCGCATGCAGTATTGTCGTGACCGCGGAAAGTCCCCAGTCGTTTTTGGAGTTTCCTGGTGACCGAATCGTTTGCTTTCAGTTCTTGTGAAGTCCCCAGCCATCTCTTATGGCTTACGACTGGTAATCAGGTTGTCTGGTAGTCGAGTTGTAGATCCCTGAATAGATTGCTTGGTTCTGCCGTCCTGATGTCTGAATCGAAGTATGAGATCGAGTTTTGAAAGCTGATATTGTAACCGAAAGATCAATCTCCCACTGTGGTCGCCAATTGTTTATGGGAAAAAACCATTTCTGCTGATTTTGGTAATTTCGGTGAGTGGGTGAGAAACAAATCTAAACCCTAAACAAATATACTGCACGGGAGTACTTTAGATTTGAGAGATCAATCTATACAAATCTGGCCTAAACCAAGAAATGGTCGTTCCGGATTTGCTTCGGTCACAAAGAGGAGGAGAAGGGCTGGTTTAGGGAGGGAAGCGGAGAGAGTGTTGAGACCAGAGCAGTTATTGAAGAGTAGTACTCGACTTGTATCAGAAGATGAAAGCTTTTAGAAAGCTAGCAAGAGTTGCTTTTCTGAGTGTTGTATTTCTCCCTGACCAAAAACTTGTGTCTTGGGTGAAATAGGTAAAACCTATTTATACAAGTCCAAGTGAAACGTACTCTGGCCCCATAAGAAAAGAAACGGATGAGTTAAATGGGAAGAGGTGGTAACGCTTGGTATTGATGGAATTTGATGGAATTGATGTTCCACAATGAAAGAGCGTTTCACCATTACTTCATGTATTTACTAACTGTTTTATTCTTAGACTTTCTTGAAACGTCCATTTGTGTATGCCGCATGCTGTAGACCGCCAAACCAAAACCCTAATGAGTATCCCCCAGTTTGTGACATACGTTTTGACGTCTCGAGTGTTTTTCGTGGAAAACATGTAGCATGTCGCTGGTGTTCCATAAGTTGAGCTTGAGAGACTTGTCGGCTCAGTGGCGACCTTCGACGGTTGAGATTTTGCATAAGAGGAATGGTGGCCTTTGATGTAGGCGCGGCATGCCAAAGTGAAAGGGTTGCACGTCATGTGCCAATGGCATGTGTGGCATGCCTCGGCCCTGGGTTGCACGTCGGGTGCAAGTGGAAGTGCCAAAGTGCAAGTGTTGCATGTCATGTGCCAATGACATGTTTGGTATGCCTTGACCCTGGGTTGCACGTCGGGTGCAAGTGGAAATTCCAAAGTGCAAGTGTTGCAAGGCATGTGCCAATGGCATGTGTGGTATGCCTTGGCCCTAGGTTGCACGGCTTGGCATGCCAGGTTGCAAGGGTTGCACGACATGTGCCAATGGCGCGTGTGGTGGCTTTGGCCCTAGGTTGCACGGCTTGGCATGCTGAGTTGCAAGGGTTGCACGACATGTGTCAATGGCGCGTGTGGCGGCTTTGTCCCTAGGTTGCACGGCTTGGCATGCCAGGTTGCAAGGGTTGCACGGCATGTTCCAATGGCGCGTGTGGCGGCTTTGGCCCTAGGTTGCACGACTTGGCATGCCAGGTTGCAAGGGTTGCACGACATGTGCCAATGGCGCGTGTGGCGTCTTTGGCCCTAGGTTGCACGGCTTGGCATGCCAGGTAGCAAGGATTGCACGGCTTGGCATGCCAGGTTGCAAGGATTGCACGGCTTGGCATGCCAGGTTGCAAGGATTGCACGGCATGTGCCAATGGCGCGTGTGGCGTCTTTTGCCCTAGGTTGCACGGCTTGGCATGCCAGGTTGCAAGGGTTGCATGGCATGTGTCAATAACGCGCACTTTTGGCATGGTTGCCATTTTGTGCAATGGTGGTGCATTTTTGGATTTTTGGCATGGTTAACGTGATGATTGCGCGTTGCTTTGCGGTTTGGCGTGGTTGCCATATTTAGCGCAACGGTTGCGCGTTATTTGTAGTTTTGTCATGGTTGCCATATTTTGCACAATGATTGCATGGTACATGAAATTGCTATGTTTTGTGTTATGAGTGCACGGTGCGTGCATTTGGCATGTTTGCCATGCTTTTGCGCAATGATTGCACGGTACGTGCAATTGCTATGTTTTGCGCGATGTTTGCACGGTACATGCATTTGGCATGTTGCGTGACATGTGTGAGTGGCATGATTGCCATGATTTTGCGCAGTGATTGCACGGTACGTGCAATTGCTATGTTTTGCGCGATGATTGCACGGTGCGTGCATTTGGCATGTTTGCCATGCTTTTTGCGTAATGGTTGCGCGGTATGTGTGAATTTAGGGTTTCGCGCATCGAAACCCTAATTTAGTATTTGAAAAAGGGTACCTTGGTAATTTTGACATAAGCGCGTTAAATGCTCTAATAAATGTGCTAGTGTCACCGGTAACGTCATGCTATACGTGAGGTTTTACGGTTTTACCGCTTGTTCAAAAACCACCATCAACACCTTTAAACCCCTAGGTGTCCCTAGTGGACGAGTTATAGTCTCGTGAGGGTTTACTAGAGATATACCCACAAAACCTATTTTTCCAACTTACTAGTTCTCCCAAATGATAACATCCAAGGCACTAAGAAGACATAGATATTTTGCACACCAGTTATATGAAGTTAGACATATATATGAACACAATCTCATCCTTAAAAGTTTAGAGAGAAATAACCATCCCTTATCGAAAGAATCCGGGTTCGAGAGTAATCGAAAGTCTCGACTCTGCCTCGCCAGAAACGGTTTTATGAAATTGCTCTCAATAATAAACAATTTTTTATGGGTCACACATGTGTCCAGATAGGAGTGAAGAGATAATCTTGCGACACGTTGAATAGTAGGAAGGCAAAACCCTCCGAATTGTTTTGAAAACCCACATCTTTTATCATTTTGAAAACCCATTTTTTTTTCCTGATGATCTCTAAGAAAGGAAATCAACCACTTAAGGAAGGTGGGAATATGCTTACTTACCTCGTTATCCGTTCGACGTGCAGTTAGCACTACTCTCACAACATCCATAGAAACGTCTTCGGTCTTCAATCGTTGTCTTCATCTTCGTCCTTCAACTCTTGATGATAATTCTTGAACTTCGTAGAAACTTGACAATGTAACTCTTTTTTTCTTCAAATTCGTGTTGCTTGAAACTTCATTGTAAATATTTCTTCTTCCATTGGCTTTATTGAAAGAACAAAACTAAAAACAAACGAACTAAAATGATAAAAACAATTTTTTTTTCTTTTTTGGAAGTGAAACAAGAAAAACAAAACAAATACAAAATAATAAAACTAATAATGAACCTAAAAGAATTTTCTCTTGTCTTTTCTTTTCCATTTTTTTTTCATTTTTTTTTTAGACAAGAGAAAATAAAACAAATACAAATAAAGATAAAATAAAAATGCAAGTACAAAGGTCATGGTGTAAGTACTTTACCGCTTGATTCTTCACAACTTGTATGTCTTGATATCATAAACTTCTTGAACTCTCATCTTGATAATTCTCGCTCTTGTACATAAGTCTTCAACATGTAGAAATTATGCTCCTTGTCTTGTTGCTTTACTTGAATCTGAAATTTGCTCATATTTTGTACTATTGCCTGTAAACCTTAAACATCTTCAACTTTCCTTGGATTTTGATGTCCCTTCACTTGTTGATGGTGATGTGTTTCTATGGACCTGTTGGTGTAGAGAGAGATAAAGTGGATGGTGCTAACTGCGAACAAGATTACAAGTGGTATGTAAATTAGCAATTCGATGTCACCATCATGATTGATAAAATAGAACTCAAGAGATCAAAGTGGTGCTTCTATTGGTGGGAGGTTGGGTAGCTCACCATTCTACCCGGAATTAACGTACGGTGACACACACTCTAAAAGCACATATTTAGACGCGTACAAAAAAATGAAGGTCGGTGCCTCACATGATGTAACAATAGGTAGTCTCCACTATAGGGGATCACAATTCTACTACCGAATTCAATATGCACCTTATTTTCCACTGGCATGGTTAAATCCAACTTTAACTCTCAAACAAGCAAGAAACCCGATCATGTTCTCTGGCATCTTTCAGTTAAGTCACTCTTGTGAGAATTTCGATGTAATCTTAACGACATGTATACTATGTGACTCTAAACTAACTACAATTTGGAATTTTTCATGCAAAAATGTACAAAAAATTGAAAAATCTATATGCAAAATACTCCCCCACACTTAAACTTCACATTGTCCTTAATGTGTAAAACCGAAAATTCTGAATTCTGACATAACAACAGATAAAACGCAAAAAATGTGCAAATTGGTAAGTAATTTGGAAAAACTTCATTTCACAATAGTTGTTCATATACGTGTTTTGTACAAAGTGTCAAAAGGGCACAGTGTTTCGATAAGCAGTCTGACAGTTATGGTCTCTGGACTGAACTACGTGCAATCTGAATTTTTCTGACGAAAAGGTATTCGTCATCATTCTCTTCTAAGATAGATACCGGACTCAATGAAATTAAACATGAGGATGCAAATATGATATGAAAAAAATAAAAACAAAAAATAAAAGGGTTTAAGATACAAAACCTATGGGTTTCCTCCCATTTAGCGTTTGGTTTAAAGTCGTCAGCCCGACTTTGCATTCTCCTTATTACTCCTCCAGAGGGAGTAAATCTCGAAACTCAAGGGATTCTACATCCACTTTGTCATGTTGAACCTCCCCATATATCAATAATTTGAAACTTTTAGGATCCACCCAGAAAATAATCTGCAATGCAAATAATAGCTTCACACCGATGTTAGCACAGAATAATAATAGTGATGCTATCACTCGATAGACGTTTCCCCCACACTTAGTCCTTTCTACACCTGGAAGTGTATAGAGAACATATAATTTTGGAAATTCTATGGATTCTTCTTGGTGAACCTGCACAACGTGAGAATTAAGTATTTCTAATGGTGGATATTTAAAAGCAAAGTAATCCAATAAAACTTCTAAAGCACGTACATCCAAGCCTAACTGAGGTAAAGGAGAAGAATTAATATGCAAAGGATTAGTCAAACCTTGTAAAAACTCTTGTATTACGAAATCCTCTTCATTCTTAGAGAATCCAAGTAAATTACTTACCTCTCGTATCTCGTGGTCCTCTATCAAACCTTGCGACCATTTTTCGTCATTTTCTGCCTCAACTACAGTCTCGGTTTAATTGGGTCTTCCACGAATTCATTCAACTTGGTTTCATTCTTGAGTATCATCTCTTAAACATTCTCAACATCGGAATCAGACCATTCTCCAAGAAAGTCCTCCTCGTTACAAATCCTAAGATCTTCTTGTGAGCATGTTACACCGTTTACAACAATAGATAAATTATATCCACTCTCCTCCTTTTGAATAGGTGAAGGATCGTTATTATGATCCGGAGTAGGAATAACTTCCTCATTGTTGTAAGGAATTTGCTCATCTTCATCAGAATCTTCAACATCTCAACGACGTTGGAATTCCATTCGTATGACTTTGTTAATTTCTTCAAGAGTCTCTTCTGATGCTCCGGCTTTTTCTAGCTGATCGTATTGCTTAAAAAGTTTTCTAATATTAATACGTTTTCGGCCATCACTCACGATAGAGTCTCCAGACCATATCTCTTCTCCCGGAATGAGAGAATTAAGAATATGATAAATAGGAATAGGTCTAGATTCGTTATCATAAGGATTCTCCCACATCTTTTCTTCCAAATGATGAATACTAAAAATTCATAGTGAACACCAATAATAGTACCTGAAATAAAAATTCTAGACAACAAAGTTAAAAACTAAAAATAAAATTGTATACAAAAATAAACTAAAAGAAATAACAACTAAAGCTACCGACTGCTCCCCGGCAACGGCGCCAAAATTTGATGCGTGTCGTAGGTGCTCAAATTAATTCACTTATATTATACTTTACCAATGAATAATATAGTAGCAAATAAGATTCGTTCCCACTAAGAGAAGGGAGTTTTAGTTGTCAAAAGTGTCACAATGGGGGGTTTTGGTTTGGATTAAAGCAAAATCAAAGCAATTAAAATTAATTAAGTTGCAAGCAATGGAGAGAAATATGATCAGGGAATCCTTCTTCGTTACTAAACAGTCATCAAAGTAGCATATTCATCTATTCTTTGTAAATCACAGATTATTATCAACCGTAAGAAAGCAGGTACGCTTAGTTATCCTCAAAATTCCTTATGTCAATGGAAAACAGGTACGCTTAGTCTCCAAATTCTATCCGTCTGAACCACCTTGAGGTTCGCTTACAAGATGTAATTCATTTGAATGCCTTAAGGTTTGTGAACTTAGGTTTGATCCTAGCAGTTAAACTCAGTACGCTCAGTCCACTTACTAGGGTTGTTTTTACTTGCGATTGCTCCACAGAATCCCTCTGTAAGGTTTCGCAATTTCTACTTGTGTAAGAATTATTCAACAATTACGGATATCCTAACTCATTACTAGCATTAGATTCACTAATAAACTGACTTAGTTGGCCACCTAAACAATTTATCGATCAATCATAAAATTATTAAAGTAAAAACAAACAATAATCATATGAATAATTTTTGAATAGATTTATATGCTAAATTGAATCATGTATTAGAACTAGAACTCATCCCCAATCACTAAGAAGTTTAGCTACTCATGGTACTAACAAAACCCATGAGTTTCATATGATAAAATGGTAAAGAAATAGTTACGGTGATGAATCGCTCCAAAACCCTAGCTTTTCTCCTCTTGAATTCTCCTCTCCAATGTCTTGATTTAAGATTAAAAGATAACTTAGAAGTTGTTGAAATATCTCTTTTATAGGTGACCCAAAAATAGATATGCCCGTGCGCCAAATCCGTGTCGAATGATTGCCAAAACTCCCCAAAATCCCCAAAACAGCTCACGTCCAAGTCTGGCCGTGGAGAGAATGTACGCACACACCTAATGGGGTCATGCGGGTGGCAGAAGTCCAGCCCAACAATCCTGGCTTAACCTTATTAGCCTGTCAGTTCCGAGGAACTGACAATGTAAATTTCCACTGACCTTCTCAAGCTTCCACTGATACAACTCCCTCCGTGAGTTTTATTTTTCCCTGGAATTTTGTTTACTCCCGGCAGAATCACGGACACACATGTTACCGTGAGTTTACAAAGTCCCTGACTTTTCAGTTTTCTTCCTCGGAGACTCACGGACATATACCACTCCGTGAAAATATTTTTCCCATGTATTTTCAGTTTCTCCGGTCAGCTTCACTTATACCAGGCCCTCCGCGAACACTCTTAACTCCCAGCTCCGTGAAAAATAAAACTCCCTGAGTTTTCACTTCTCACCTAATAACTCTCTCGGACTCTCACGACTCCGTGAGGTTTTCAACTTCCTGATTTTTATAAACTCAGCTGTGCTTCCCTTATCTATCGATCCTAACAGCAACAACAATACCGAACTTGAGTTATCCATCTCCTCCATACTTCATTTTCCTTCCAATCTCAGCTTCGCTCATCAACAACATCATTCTCGAGTTCCATCAACAACTGTTATTTTCTTTGTTTTGGATGAACTCTTCTTGGATCCATGATCATTACAGCTTCAAACTCACTCCCTGCCATCAATAATCAACAGCACCATGAACTGCCATCATCTACTTCCGATAATGGAAGCAACTACAGCTTACATCCATCGATCACCATTAAACAGCGAACCACAGCTTCATGCACTCTATTATTGGCAGCAACTTGTCCATCACTGTCCAGCTATCTCCAATCTTCACAGCATACACTGCCATCAATGGAAACCATGGCAGCAATCCCATTCTCTGTTTCTCAATCCATCAAATATATCACAGCTCCATTGTCATCTGAGTTTCTCCACTTCCCTGACAAAAACATTGTCACAGCAAACCCCATCGACACCACAGCTTCATCTCCAACAACGTCAACTCCTCGCCATTCACCAGCAAACTCTGTTCCCAGGTCTCTGTTTAACCGGAAACTCTTCTTTCAGTTCCCTCATCGTCACTGTCTCAACTTCAAATCCATTAATGGTTTCACTGGCAATACATATCACCAGCGGCAGTCTCTGTTTTAGATCAGCTGCCATGAACAAACTAGACTTATTCATTCTCCACCAGTCGACTCCAACAGCAGCAAAGATTTGTCGCTGCCAAAACCAACCTCCAGTTCGTCTTCTCATTCCGGACAGAAACCCAATGATCTTCCCAAGCTCCCATACAAAACCGAGCATACCAATAAAAATCAGTAGCTTCTCCTTCCATCGATCCCTGCCATCAGTCTTCATCGCCTCCACAGTCTACAGCCATAACCAAGTCACCAAAGCAATGTGTTCTTCCTTGTTGAATCATCAATGCTGTTGGTTACGTGATAGGTAAAGAAGAAGAAGGTGGAATCCCCTAACATAAATATGGGTGCCTTTATAAATTCTGTGCTGCGATAACTTTGCGCCCTTTGACTTGCTTCAAATGCCCATAAAATCTTCATACGATGTCGGAATGATTCCGTTCTTTCGCCATTGACTTCGTCTTTTCGTCGTCTTCGTGATGATATCAAGAACTCCTTGAATCGCACGAGTTCCACTTGGTCTTTGGCCCTTCTCCGCTTTTAGCTAACTTCTTTTATTGCACAAATATGTGCCAATTCACTTCTTTTAGATGATTCACCTAATAAAACACAAATAGAGAAAAACAAAATTAATGTACAATAATTTGCAAGAATATAAGCAATTACTAGCATGGATTCGACACTAAATATATGCAAAATATGCACTTAACGATGCACAAAGTGCTAAATCATCAAGAGATGACCCTTCCTTTACGATTTCTCCATTGCAATAAAATAGTCTTCTTTCGGACATGAAGAAGATATATAAGATGGGAGAAAATCACGGAATAGTTTGGTTTATGGAAACCAAAAACTATTTTTCCCAAAAATAAAAGATATCCTTTATTTTTCACTAAAGAGACGGATATGAACAACTTGCCCAGATTTATGCTTCCTCACAGTCAGAAATTTGGGCAACAAGTGAGGATGCATATCTCAACACAACCAGCATGTGTTGAGGTGAGAATTATTCTCACCATCGTTAAAAAAGACATCCTTAGGATGATTTATGAACACAATAGACTGTGTTTCCTTCTGTTGTTTCTTTCTCTTGTAATTGCAAGAGTTTGCAATCTTTCTTTGAAATCTCATAAATTTACCAGTCTTCTTTATCCCCTAATGAAGAGCTTTGATAAGTTTATTTTCAAGAAGGATTGTAGTGAAATTATTTTTTCCACATGAAGAACTTATCATGTTATCAGAAAAACTAGTTTCCGATTCTCTTGGTTTTTCACCCAATTTTTCTTGTTCAGATTTTACCATACGGGTTTTATCTGAAAGGAATTTCAAAAGGTTTTCAAGTACCAGGCTTAACCTTTTATTTTCCTTGATTTCCAATTCACGTTTTTCTAGGAGTTGATTAGACTCACATAATTCATCATTGTTAGAGTTGGCCAGAAGTGCATTACACTTAGATATTTCTTCATTGGATTCTTCCTCCGGAATATCATCAAGAGTGGAGACATATGCTTTGTTGCACTTTTGATTTCTTCTGCTGGGATAGTGTTTTGCCATATGTCCGAATCTACGTCACTTGAAGCATTGTACTTCATCATTACCCCTTTTATGGCAAACCTATAGTGTATCAGGAACATGTTTATCAATAGATAAGATGTCCTTTATTTGTTGCGCTAGAAGCACAATAGTTGAGTCAAGCTCCATTTTAACAGATAACTTGTCCTCTTGGCAATGTTTCTTAGTTTCATTCTTCAGCAGACTTTCTCTATCAAAGATCTTTAACTTTCCTACGAGAGAGCTTCGAGAAAGTAGAGAAGGTCATTACCTTCTATTATGGCATGTTTCTTAGACTCGTTGATGTAGTTTTTACAAGTGGTAAGAAGGATTCGATTCTCTGACTTTTATGAAGATTTGGTTTTTGATTACTAAAAGAAAATACTAAGACAAACTAATTATAATTGATTTTTGGTTTATCAAGGAGAGATGATTCTAGGGTTTTGGATTCCACTACTTCCAATATTGTAAACTCAATAACAATTTCTTTGACAAAATACTCCTACTTTACTCAAAACAGTTTCGAACCCACTCTCATGCTTTGGAAGATATAACAATACAAGCTTTTTTTTAATGACTTTCGTCGTTATTCCAAGGCCTAATTTTCGTTCGCTTATAAAAGAACGGTATCTAAACTACCCAAAACGATTTTCACGAAGCATATAAAGAAGAATTTTTTTTTAATAATTTAAAAAGCACAATATTGGAGTATTTTTGTCAAAGAAAATAATTACTAAAAATTACGCATCAAAAATAGCTTCTTCCAAAACCCTAGAAAAGAGATTTAGCTACTCATGGATCGAAAATTGAAGAAAACTTGATTAATCATTGTATTCAAAAAGATATAAATATGCTTACAACGATTTTTGGTTGCTAAAGGTATTCATCCACAAAAGTGTTGCAATAGTTCAGTTGCGGAAGAGCTACTGCAGCTAAAACAGTGTATGATATTGTTCTTCTGCGGTTGAATATAAGACTGTTTCTGCAACTGTTTCTGACAGGCTATGTTCTTCGTGTTCTTGAGTTTTGCAGCAGCAGGTAACTTTCTGAAACTTGTGATTTTTTCGATTTTGCAGTATCTATTCTCTCCTAGGATCTCCGTATAACTCCTGATAACCCTCTTGTGATTTCCTCCGGCCTTTATATACACCACAGGGACGTAGAAATCTGTCTTTTCTTTCCCAAAAAGTCTCGGACTTTCTCTTCTTTACTTCTTCTACGCGTCCAGAGTTTCCTTATGAATTCTCAGTCTTCCTTGTCCGTCGATAAATATGAAAAGAAAATATTTTATAGCCCTTTTCCCTACGTACTTACAAAAATACGGCCAAACCATCCCTGTTTTATCCAATTCCTTGTTTCCGGTAACTACCGAATATAAAAAGATTTGGTTCCGTTTTTAAGTTCTCAAACACATCACTGGATATCTTGTATATGGTAAGAACATTATCCTGTACCAAATCCCTTGAAAATCTTCCAAACTTCCCAAACTCAAACCAACAGAGACCCGTGGATATTTCTTCCCATGTTTGCTCTAATTCGACGTTCTAGCCCAAGTTAACCGGTTCTGATGGACATACCAGTCCTGTTTAGCTCCAAAAGGTCCACCCCAATATAGTCTCGGGAGGGTTTACAAGTGGTATACCCACAAAACCTTTATTCCAAACCCTAGCTATCTGTGAAGAACTCAGGAATGACACTAAAGAATCTCCTTGGTTGGCATACTCTAATTTATCACAAGAGAAAGTACCCTGATGCGAATCATATTCATATATATATATATATATATATATATATATATAAGTGATAGAGTTCTATTCAGATAGCCTCACTATGGACATCAATAATTGGAATCACACAAATGAATAGATTAAGAAGATGGATTATAGAGAAAGATAGTTCAAAACAATGTTGTCTAAGGTCAACGGTGTTTCCCATATCTGTCTGAAGGCCTCCGCCAAGATGAATCTATGAATCCTAATGGATTGAGATACTGGTCTGGGCAAATATCAACACAGCTTGGCATATACAAGGGAACCAGCGGTCGATAATCTTAATTCTAGATCAACTCAACTGGCATATACAAGGGAACCAGCGGTCGATTTTATAGCACAATAATAAAAAAAATTTTTAACTGCATGATTTGATCTTTTGGATCCAAGCGCATGCTTATTGTCAGCAGATTACATGATAGTTCCCATGGATCCTGCTTTCCACGCTTGTTTAGGCGATGGGGACAGGGAAAACACACACGTAGTGTGATGATTCCATTCTAACACCTAAACTCTGTCGTTTATGAATAGACTCTGTTATTGGGTTCCTTAACTCCTACAACCAAGATGTTTCCATCCATTTAGATTGGTTAGTGTCATTCTGATTTCGCACAATTTCTAGCCTCTGAGTTTAATTTTTTAATTTTTTTTTTTAATTTTTATACTTTATTTAATTTTTTATTTTATTAAAAACTAACTAAAGGTTTTTCCCTAACCCCCAAACTTAAACCTAACATTGTCCTAAATGTTTCAAATTAAAGTGTACATACCAAAAATATAAGTAACAAGAGGAATAAGTCAGTAAGATAGTACCTGGATGAAGCGTAGCAATCCTTCCATGGGCAAGAAAGAAATAAAATAAAAACAAAAATAAAACCAATGTACAACAACAGTAGGGTCCTCCAGAGGGACCTTAATATCACCATGTATGGGTTGCCTCCCAATAAGCGCTAAGTTTAGTGTCTTCAGCCAGACTTTGTTACCCGTTAAAATTAATCCTGGTAGACAGGATCCCTAAGCTCCAATTCTTCTATTGCATGACCGGGTAACTCCAAGAATGGTTTCAACCGTTGAGCGTTAACCTTGAAAGTTTCTCCGTTCTTAGGATTTTCAACTTCAACTGCACCATGAGGAAAAACAATTTTGACAAAGTATGGCCCGGACCACCGAGACCTCAATTTACCAGGGAAAAGATGTAAATGAGAATTGTAAAGGAGAACTTTTTTGTCCTGTTCAAATGTCTTTCGAATAATCGATTTATCATGAAATATTGTTGTTTTCTCCTTGTAAATTTTCACACTCTGGTAAGAATCATTATGAATTTCCTCTAACTCATTGAGTTGCAGTCTACGGTGATCACCATCAGTAGATAAGTCAAAGTTTAGCCGTTTAATGGCCCAATAAGCTCGGTGTTCTAATTCTACAAGCAAGTGGCAGGCTTTACCGAAGACAATTCTATACGGAGATATCCCAAGTGGAGTCTTAAAAGCGGTTCGGTAATCCCACAATGCTTCAACTAAGCGCAGAGACCAATCCTTTCGGGTAGGGTTTACGGTATTTTCTAAAATCTGTTTAATTTTCCTATTAGCCCCTTCAACTTGGCCACAAGTTTGTGGGTGGAAAGATATAGAAACCTTATGGGTAATGGAGTATTTCTTCATGAGCGTCTCAAAAGACCGGTTACAAAAATGGGAACCTCCATCACTAATGATTGCTCTAGGAATACCAAATCGAGTGAAAATATTGTCTCTAACAAACTTGATCACAACTTGGTAGCGATTGCTTATACCCACTTAGACACATAGTCAACAGCTAATAAGATGTAAAATTTTCCATAGGAATTGACAAAAGGGCCCATAAAATACATACCCCATACATCAAATATTTCTATTAGTAGTATAAGACTAAGTGGCATCATATTACGTTGGGTCATCTTTCCTAAATTTTGGCACCTATCACAACTTTGACAAAATAGGTGGGAGTCCTTAAACAGAGTTGGCTAATAAAGACCAGATTGCAAAACCTTAGCAGTTGTTTTCTTAGAACTAAAGTGTCCCCCACAAGCTCCAGAATGACAAAAAGTCAAAACACTAGAGATTTCGTTGACAGGAATACAACGACGGATGATCTGATCAGGGCAGTATTTAAATAAGTACGGATCATGCCAGAAAAAATATTTAACCTCAGACAAGAATTTAGCTCTATCCTGTTTAGACCAATGGTCGGTCATTTGACCGATTACCAAATAACTGACAATGTCAGCAAACCAGGGTAACACAGAGATGGAAAATAATTGTTCATCAGGGAACGTGTCATGGATCGGTCTCTCATCATCTCTAGTCTCATCAAGGATGCAGGATAAATGGTCAGCTACTACATTTTCAAACCCTTTCTTATCACGAATATCTAGAATAAATTCTTGGAACAATAATACCCATCTAATCATCCGAGGTTTTGAGTCCTTCTTTGAAAGGAGATATTTGAATGCGGCATGATCAAAATAAACTATGACCTTAGACCCTAGGATATATGATCTAAATTTCGCCAAAGCAAAAATGATGGCCAACATTTCTTTCTCAGTGGTTGTGTAGTTCAACTGGGCATCGTTTAGGGTCCTACTAGCATAATAAATCACACAAGGTTCTTTATCACGTCGTTGGCCAAGGACAACACCAACCGCATAATTGGCCGCATCACACATGAGTTCAAATGGGAGGTCCCAATCGGGTGGTTGGATGATAGGGGCAGAAGTCAACAATGATTTTAGCTTCTCGAAAGCCGCAATACGGGCTTCATCAAATACAAAGGAAGCATCTTTAGCAAGTAGGTTCGATAGGGGTAAAGCAATCTTACTAAAGTCTTTGATGAAACGACGATAAAATACAGCATGGCCAAGGAAAGATCTAACATTTTTTACATTGTTAGGTGGTCTTAATTTTGAAATTAGTTCAACCTTGTCTTTATCAACTTCTATTCCCTTAGAGGACACCACATGTCCTAACACTATTCCAGATTTAACCATAAAATGACACTTTTCCCAATTAAGGACTAAGTTCTTTTCTTTACAACGTTCTAGAACCAGTGTAAGGTGGTGCAAGTATTCATCAAAAGAGGATCCACAAACCGAAAAATCGTCCATAAAGACCTCGAGAAATCACTCAACCATGTCCGAAAAGATACTTAGCATGCAACGTTGGAATTGTTGCGGGTGCATTACACAAACCAAAAGGCATACGCCTGTAAGTAAAAGTACCAAATGGACATGTGAAGGTTGTTTTTTCTTAGTCCTTCGGTGCTATAGGGATTTGGTTATAAGCAGAGTAACCATCTAGGAAACAATAATGGCTGTGACCAGCTAATCTTTCTAACATCTGGTCGATGAATGGTAGAGGAAAGTGGTATTTCCTAGTTGCTGAGTTCAGCTTACGGTAGTCTATACAAACTCTCCACCCGGTAGTAACATGGGTAGGGATCAATTCATTATTCTCATTTGCAACCACAGTAATCCCAGACTTCTTTAGGAAAACCTGGACAGGACTGACCCATTTACTATCAGAGATGGGGTATATGATACCCGCATCTAATAACTTGAGTACCTCTGTGCGGACAACTTCCTTCATATTAGGATTTAAACGTCTCTGTATTTCTCTTGAGGTTTTGGCACCTTCTTCTAGGTAGATGTGGCGCATACAATCAGCATGACTAATTCCTTTCAAATCTGCTATAGTCCACCCTATTGCGGTCTTGTGCTCTTGGAGAACACTAACTAGTCTACTTTCCTGATCGGGCTCTAAGTCAGAGGAAAATATGGTAGGAAAAGTATTTTCATTACCAAGAAATACATATTTCAGTGTATCTGGTAGCGACTTTAATTCAAGGGTGGGTGCCTTAACTGATGATAGGAGGGGTTTATCTATGGTCGGCGGAAGAGGTTCTGGTTTACGCTGCCATTTTCCATGATTCATTACTGGCACAGAGTCTAACAATGTATTAACTTCTTTAAAATGACTATCCTCATCATAGTAGGCTCCAAAGTGGGCCAAGCAGGCCTCTAAAGGATCGCTAACACTATTAGTGGTAAAGGTATTTTCGACTAGAGAGTCAATCATGCATATAGACTCATAGTGTTCAGGGTCCGGTGGGGCTTGTAATGCCTTAAAAACGTTCACCGAGATTTTCTGATTCCCAAAGGAAAATTCTACTAGGCCAGTTTGACAATATATGACTGCATTTGCAGTGGTTAGAAACGGACGACCTAGTCTGATTGGGATATTGATATCTAGACTAGAGACATATTGAGTGTCTAAAATCACAAAGTCAACTGGATAGATAAAGTTTTCTACCTGAACCAAAACGTCTTCAATAATTCCACGTGGGATTTTGACTGACCTATCGGCAAACCGTAGTGTTATCCTAGTTGGTTTCATCTCCCCTAGTCCTAGTTGTTCATATACCGAGAACGGTAAAAGATTCACACTAGCCCCATGATCTAACAGAGCATTTTCTATCTTTTGGCTACCTATAACACATGTGACAGTAGGACAACCAGGATCTTTAAATTTGACTGGGTACTTTTGTGAGATTATGGAACTAACTTGTTGGGTCAAAAATGTCTTTTTATGGACACTCGCGTCTCTCTTGACAGTGCACATCTCTTTTAGGAACTTGGCCATAGCCGGTACATGTTTTATTGCATCTAATAAAGGCAGGTTGATCTTAACCTTCTTAAAGATGTCTAGGATTTCAGCATATGTACTAGGCTTTTTCTTAGCGAGTCTCTGAGGAAATGGTGCAGGTGGTATGTACACTCTCTCAGGGATATCTTCCTCACATGGACTCTTAGCACTCTCAGGCCTATTAAGGTCTTTAGACGAAGTTTGGTCAACCTCATTCTCTTTTTTAGCTGTACTTTTGTCCTTAGGTGGTTCTACCGAGTTCTCTAGAGTTTTACCACTCCTAAGGGTGATAACTGCTTTGATATGTTCATTGTGGTTATAACTACCCGACCCATTAACCTGGTTAACTCCTTCTGGATTTGGAGTCGTTAGGCTAGGAAATGTCCCGTTCTCCCTATCATTTAACCGGTTTGAAAGTTGACTTATTTGTGTCTCTAAGTTGCTAATAGCTTGGGCATTATTTTGCTGGTTACGTTGACTCATTAGGACAAAGTCATCGAACTTTTGGTTGCTTTGGACAGCACTTTGAGCTAAAAGTTTTAGGGATTCTTCTAAAGATGTCAACTTATGATCAACTGGGCTTGGTTCTTGGAATTGAGTTTGGTTCCTTTGAAAACCTGGTGGTGGGTTGCTAGATGGGCCACCCTGTTGGGCACCTTTAGACCACGAAAAATTAGGGTTATGTCTCCAACCAGGGTTATACGTATTAGAATAGGGGATCAAACTTGGGTCTACCCTCAAATTTAGAGTTCATACCACCATGTAGGACACTAACTTGGTCACGGGTAGTTTCAGTTGGGTAAAACAGGGGGCACTGAGGTCCAGTATGACTTTGGTCACCACAAATGGTACATGGATAAGTTCTGGGCTCACTGTTACAACTCATAGTATGGGTAGACCTTTGGTTCATTTCTAAAGCCTCTAGACTCCTAAGGATATCAGACCCATTATCAACTTTATTGACCCTATGGATAGGGTTCCTAGTTATTTCGGGCTCCCTCATTGAATCCCATTGACGAGTATTTTCACCTAACTCGATGAACTCGTCAAAACATTCATCTGGGTCTTGATGGGTAAATTCTTCACCACTCATTGTTTCTACCTGCACTCGGGTTTCACTATCAAGGTTCTCATATAATATTTGGGTCATGTAGGCTTTCTCAAAGCCATGGTGCGGGCATTGGTATAAAAATTCATTAAACCTTTCTATGTAATCATGTAATCTCTCACCTATTTTGTGCTTAAAGGTTTGGATAGACTGTCGAATAGCAACAATCTTGTGGTATGGGTAGAGCTTCTTAACAAAGGCCTCTACAAGGCCATCCCAGGTGGTGATTGTTTTAGAGGGAATCAAATGTTACCACTCATTGGCTCTCTCTTCTAGGGAAAAAGAAAACAAACGCAACCTAAGCACATCTTTTGTGACGTTCGGATAATTCATTGTGTCACAGATCATTTCGAAATCTCTTACGTGGGTATACGGGTTTTTATTCTCTATTCCCCTAAATTTTCGAAGCATGCTAAATGTCCCAGGTTTAATATCAAACTTAACGGTAGTGGCCGGTAAAACAACCCCAGGTTCACGTATCACTCTAGACGGGTTCAAACGGTCCCTAAGAGTTTTGGTTGGTGGGACATCTTCATACTTTTCATTCACCATTTCGGCAAAAATAGAAGTTTTACCTAGATCCATGTAACGGGTCGGAGTCAAATTAAAAAGGTCGTTTTCCTCAAGTCTATTTCCTACTCGTTTCTAACGGTGCATACACAAGCAAAAATACTAGTGAAGCAAGAAAATCGTGCACATGCAAATGTCGAGGTTCACTAATAGGTAAGCTTGGGTTACCTACAGCAAAATATACCTACAGTCAAAGACTGGTCACAGGTACTGGGCTGAGGTTTGTGGTGTTTCGGATGATAACGCCCAAAGGGTTCACCATACTAAACCACGTGTTTTCCTAGAATCGGTGCCAGACGAATAATGCAATTGGTGTGTGCACGTGTATTTTTTATTTTTATTTTCAAAAATAAAATAAAATAAAATAGATATACAAAAAAATGAAATAAAACCTAAAAATAATAAAATTTGGGTTTTGTTACTTAACTCTTTTGGTAGGCAATTCCACAATAAATACAAAATATTACCTGCACAATAAAAACAAGAAAAATACCCAAATAAAATCAAAGAAAATAAAATTAAATAAAACAAAAACTAAAAATAAAAAGAAAAAAAAAAAATCTAAAACCTAACCTAAAGGAAAGTCCGCGTTGGCGGCGCCAAAAACTGATGTAGTTTTTACAAGTGGTAAGAAGGATTCGATTCTCTGACTTTTATGAAGATTTGGTTTTTGATTACTAAAAGAAAATACTAAGACAAACTAATTAGAATTGATTTTTGGTTTATCAAGGAGAGATGATTCTAGGGTTTTGGATTCCACTACTTCCAATATTGTAAACTCAATAACAATTTCTTTGACAAAATACTCTTACTTTACTCAAAACAGTTTCGAACCCAATCTCATGCTTTGGAAGATATAACAATACAAGCTCTTTTTTAATAACTTTCGTCGCTATTCTAAGGCCTAATTTTCCTTCGCTTATGAAAGAATGGTATCTAAACTATCCAAAACGATTTTCACGAAGCACACAAAGAAGAGAAAATTTGTGATAATTTAAAAAGCACAATATTGGAGCTATTTTTGTCAAAGAAAATAATTACTAAAAATTACGCATCAAAAATAGCTTCTTTCAAAACCCTAGAAAAGAGATTTAGCTACTCATGGATCGAAAATTGAAGAAAACTTGATTAATCATTGTATTCAAAAAGATATAAATATGCTTACAACGATTTTTGTTTGCTAAAGGTATTCAGCCACAAAAGTGTTGCAATAGTTCAGTTGCGGAAGAGCTACTGCAGCTAAAACAGTGTACGATATTGTTCTTCTGCGGTTGAATATAAGATTGTTTCTGCAACTGTTTCTGACAGGCTATGTTCTTCGTGTTCTTGAGTTTTGCAGCAACAACTAACTTTCTGAAACTTGTGATTCTCTCCTAGGTTCTCCGTATAACTCTCGATAACCCTCTTGTGATTTCCTCCAGCCTTTATATACACCACAAGGATGTAAAAATCTGTCTTTTCTTTCCCAGAAAGTCTCGGACTTTCTCTTCTTTACTTCTTCTACGCGTCTAGAGTTTCCTTATGGATTCTCAGTCTTCCTAGTCCGCCGATAAATATGAAAAGAAGATATTTTCTAGACCTTTTCCCTACGTACTTACAAAAATACGGCCAAACCATCCCTGTTTTATCCAATTCCTTGTTTCCGGTAACTACCAAATATAAAAAGATTTGGTTCCGTTTTTAAGTTCTCAAACACGTCACTGGATATCTTGTATATGGTAAGAACATTATCATGTACAAAATCCCTTGAAAATCTCCCAAACTTCCAAAACTCAAACCAACAGAGACCCGTGGATATTTCTTCCCATGTTTGCTCTAATTCGACGTTCTATCCCAAGTTAATCGGTTCTGATGGACATACCAGTCATGTTTAGCTCCAAAAGGTCCACCCCAATAAAATATGGCGATTGAATCTCCCCCAAAACCTCCCAAAATTCTAACCGTAATTCTGCCCGTGAAGAACAAAATTTTCCCGCCAAAATCCGTGAGCTCTGATTCATCTTTTTCCGATTTTCTAGCCAATTCTGGTCAAAACAAAGACCATTACAGCCCTGTTTAGTATTTTGTAACAAACCCATTTAATTTCAGAGCTTTAGTCTCATTAAACCTTGTCCAAATCACGAACCCTAATCTGCTGCCATTGAAAACCAGTTTTCTCGCCAGAATTTGAAATTCAATTGGAGTAGATGACGCCCCCCTTATCCAACTGCAGTGTCCCTTTAGCAATTTGGGCTATGTTTAGCAATTCTTGCGGTGCAAATAGCAAATTGTATGGTACAAAGATACTTTTGGGTTGTATATAGTGAAAAATCATGGGTGCCTTTATCAACTCCTCCGGGTCATTTCTGGGGGTGCCTTTAGTACTTTTCTGGGTGCCTTTAGTAGTTTCTCGAGCAGCCATCTCTTACCTCTCATATTCACTTCTTTTCTTCAATTTTTTTTCATCATTAAAGTTGCCATGCTTTTCAGACATAACTCGCATCACTAAAGCCGACATGCTTTTAGGATAGAGATGAAGAAATAAAAGCAAATAATGAGAAATAATTCGTCTCCAACAGTAGTTGCACATGAAATGACACTTTAGCTCTTTTAAGCGACTTTCTTCTTCTTTTGCTCCAAAGTACCTAAAAATCAAAATTAAACATAAGATACATGATTTATAAGAAAACTTAGCAAAGAAAGCATAAACAATAGATAAATATCAAGGTGTTTTAGACACCTATCAAATTCCCCCACACTTAGACTTTGCTAGTCCTCGAGCAAATCAAACTAAACTAAATTTAAAGCATACAACTCCCTATCGTTGCGGATACGGTCACACTTAGCATGTATAGCAAGCCTTTAAACCTTAGGAGGCCCAAGTGGCCGAGTTATAGTCTCAGGAGGGTTTACAAGTGGTATACCCACAAAACCTTTATTCCAAACCCTAACTATCTCTGAAGAACTCAGGAATGACATTAAAGAATCTCCTTGGTTGGCATACTCTCATTGATCACAAGAGAAAGTACCCTGATGCGAATCATATTCATATATATATATATATATATGAGTGACAGAGTTCTATTCAGATAGTCTCACTATGGACATCAATAATTGGAATCACACAAACGAATAGATTAAGAAGATGGATTATAGAGATAGATAGTTCAAAACAACGTTGTCTGAGGTCAACGGTGTTTCCCATATCTGTCTAAAAGCCTCCGCCAAGATGAACCTATGAATCCTAATGGATTGAGATACTGGTCTGGGCAAATATCAACACAGCTTGGCATATACAAGGGAACCAGCGGTCGATAATCTTAATTCTAGATCAACTCAACTGGCATATACAAGGGAACCAGCGGTCGATTTTATCGCACACTAATAAACTTTTTTTTTAACTGCATGATTTGATCTTTTGGATCCAAGCGCATGCTTATTGTCAGCAGATTATATGATAGTTCCCATGGATCCTGCGTTCCACGCTTGTTTAGGCGACGGAGACAGGGGAAACACACACATATTGCTATCCAAGTGTTAATCATTCACTTTTTCTTTTAATTCTGTTTGGTATGATTGGTCTGGTCTCTTTATTATTTTAGTAACTCAATCACTCTATTTCATCCTGTCAGTGGTAACAATTCGATGTATGGGCCCCACCAAATCACTTAAAGAAACATAAAATTTTCCAAATAAAATAAAATAAAAACAAAACGTAGTGTGATGATTTCATTCTAACAGCTGAACTCTGTCGTTTATGAATAGACTCTGTTATTGGGTTCCTTAACTCCTACAATCAAGATGTTTCCATCCACTTAGATTGGTTAGTGTCATCCTGATTTCGCACAAATTTCTAGGCTTTGGAGTTTTTTTAATTTTTATTTTTTTTAATTTTTATACTTTATTTAATTTTTTATTTTATTAAAAACTAACTAAAAAATTTTCCCTCACCCCCAAACTTAAACCTAACATTGTCATCAATGTTTCAAATTAAAATGCACATACCAAAAATATAAGTAACAAGAGGAATAAGTCAGAAAGATAATACCTGGATGAAGCGTAGCAATCCTTCCATGGGAGAAAGAAAGAAATAAAATAAAAACAAAAATAAAACCAATGTACAACAACAGTAGGGTCCTCCAGAGGGACCTTAATATCACCATGTATGGGTTGCCTCCCAATAAGCGCTAAGTTTAGTGTCTTCAACCAGACTTTGTTACCCATTAAAATTAATCCTGGTAGACAGGATCCCTCAGCTCTGATTATTCTATTGCATGACCGGGTAACTCCAAGAATGGTTTCAACCGTTGAGCGTTAACATTGAAAGTTTCTCTGTTCTTAGGATTTTCAACTTCAACTGCACCATGAGGAAAAACAATTTTGACAAAGTATGGCCCGGACCACCGAGACCTCAATTTACCAGGGAAAAGATGTAAATGAGAATTGTAAAGGAAAACTTTTTTTGTCCTGGTTCAAATGTCATTCGAATAATCGATTTATCATGAAATATTTTTGTTTTCTCCTTGTAAATTTTCGCACTCTGGTAAGAATCATTACGAATTTCCTCTAACTCATTGAGTTTCAGTCTACGGTAATCACCATCAGTAGATAAGTCAAAGTTTAGCCGTTTAATGGCCCAATAAACTCGGTGTTCTAATTCTACAGGCAAGTGGCAGGCTTTACCGAAGACAAGTCTATACGGAGACATCCCAAGTCGAGTCTTAAAAGCGGTTCGGTAAGCCCACAATGCTTCTACTAAGCGCAGATACCAATCCTTTCGGGTAGGGTTTACGGTATTTTCTAAAATCTGTTTAATTTGCCTATTAGCCCCTTCAACTTGGCCACAAGTTTGTGGGTGGCAAGGTGTAGAAACCTTATGGGTAATGGAGTATTTCTTCATGAGCGTCTCAAAAGACCGGTTACAAAAATGGGAACCTCCATCACTAATGATTGCTCTAGGCATACCAAATCGAGAGAAAATATTGTCTCTAACAAACTTGATCACAACATGGCGATCATTTGTCTTGGTAGCGATTGCTTATACCCACTTAGACACATAGTCAACAGCTAATAAGATGTAAAATTTTCCATAGGAATTGACAAAAGGGCCCATAAAATCTATACCCCATACATCAAATATTTCTATTAGTAGTATAAGACTAAGTGGCATCATATTACGTTGGGTCATCTTTCCTAAATTTTGGCACCTATCACAACTTTGACAAAATAGGTGGGAGTCCTTAAACAGAGTTGGCTAATAAAGACCAGATTGCAAAACCTTAGCAGTTGTTTTCTTAGAACTAAAATGGCCCCCACAAGCTCCAGAATGACAAAAAGTCAAAACACTGGAGATTTCGTCGTCAGGAATACAACGACGGATGATCTGATCATGGAAGTATTTGAATAAGTACGGATATCCCAGAAAAAATATTTAACCTCAGACAAGAATTTAGCTCTATCCTGTTTAGACCAATGGTTGGGCAATTTGACCAGTTACCAAATAATTGACAATGTCAGCAAACCAGGGTAACATAGAGATAAAAAATAACTGTTCATCAGGGAACGTGTCATGGATCGGTCTCTCATTATCTCTAGTCTCATCAAGGATGCGGGATAAATGGTCAGCTACTACATTTTCAAACCCTTTCTTATCACGAATATCTATAGTAAATTCTTGGAACAATAATACCCATCTAATCAGCCGAGGTTTTGAGTCCTTCTTTGAAAAGAGATATTTGAGTGTGGCATGATCAGAATAAACTATGACCTTAGACCCTAGGAGATATGATCTAAATTTCTTCAAAGAAAAAACAATGGCTAACATTTATTTCTCAGTGGTTGTGTAGTTCAACTGGGAATCGTTTAGGGTCCTACTAGCATAATAAATTACACTAGGTGCTTTATCACGTCGTTGGCCAAGGACAGCACCAACCGCATAGTCAGACGCATCACACATGAGTTCAAATGGGAGGTCCCAATCGGGTGGTTGGATGATAGGGGCAGAAGTCAACAATGATTTTAGCTTCTCAAAAGCCGCAACACAGGCTTCATCAAATACAAAGGCAACATCTTTAGCAAGTAGGTTTGATAGGGGTAAAGCAATCTTAATAAAGTCTTTGATGAAACGACGATAAAATCCAGCATGGCCAACGAAAGATCTAACATCTGTTACATTGTTAGGTGGTCTTAATTTTGAAATTAGTTCAACCTTGGCTTTATCAACTTCTATTCCCTTAGAGGACACCACATGTCCTAACACTATTCCAGATTTAACCATAAATGACACTTTTCCCAATTAAGGACTAAGTTCTTTTCTTTACAACGTTCTAGAACTAGTGTAAGGTGGTGCAAGAATTCATCAAAAGAGGATCCAACAACCGAAAAATCGTCCATAAAGACCTCGAGAAATCACTCAACCATGTCCGAAAAGATACTTAGCATGCAACGTTGGAATTATTGCGGGTGAATTACACAACCCAAAAGGCATACGCCTGTAAGCAAAAGTACCAAATGGACATGTGAAGGTTGTTTTATCCTTGTCCTTCGGTGCTATATGGATTTGGTTATAACCAGGGTAACCATCTAGGAAACAATAATGGATGTGGCCAGCTAATCTTTCTAACATCTGGTCGATGAATGGTAGAGGAAAGTGGTCTTTCCTAGTTGCTGAGTTCAGCTTACGGTAGTCTATACAAACTCTCCACCCGGTAGTAACACGGGTAGGGATAAATTCATTATTCTCATTTGCAACTACAGTAATCCCATACTTCTTTGGGACAATCTGGACAGGACTAACTCATTTACTATCAGAGATGGGGTATATGATACCCGCATCTAATAACCTGAGCACCTCTGTGCGGAAAACTTCCTTCATATTAGGATTTAAACGTCTCTGCATTTCTCTTGAGGTTTTGGCACCTTCTTCTAGGTATATGTGGTGCATACAATCAGCATGACTAATCAAATTTGCTATAGTCCACCCTATTGCGGTCTTGTGCTCTTGGAGAACACTAACTAGTCTACTTTCCTGATCGGGCTCTAAGTCAGAGGAAAATATGGCAGGAAGAATATTCTCATTACTAAGAAATACATATTTCAGTGTATCTGGTAGCGGCCTTAATTCAAGGGTGGGTGCCTTAACTGATGATGGGAGGGGTTTATCTATGGTCGGCGGAAGAGGTTCTGGTTTACGCTGCCATTTTCCATAATTCATTACTGGCACAGAGTCTAACAATTCATTAACTTCTTTAAAATGACTATCCACATCATAGTAGGCTCCAAAGTGGGCCAAACAGGCCTCTAAAGGATCGCTAACACTATTAGTGGTAAAGATATTCTCGACTAGAGAGTCAATCATGCATATAGACTCATAGTGTTCAGGGTCCGGTGGGGCTAGTAACGCCTTAAAAACGTTCACTGAGATTTTCTGATTCCCAAAGGAAATTTCTACTAGGCCAGTTTGACAATGTATGACTGCATTTGCAGTCGCTAGAAACGGACGACCTCGGATGATTGGGATATTGATATCTTGACTAGAGACAGGTTCAGTATCTAAAATCACAAAGTCAACTGGATAGATAAAGTTTTCTACCTGAACCAAAACGTCTTCAATAATTCCACGTGGGATTTTGACTGACCTATCGACTAACTGTAGTGTTATCCCAGTTGGTTTCATCTCCCCTAGTCCAAGTTTTTCATATACCGAGAACGGTAAAAGATTCACACTAGCCCCAAGATCTAACAGAGCATTTTCTATCTTTTGGCTACTTATAACACGTGTGACAATAGGACAACCAGGATCTTTAAATTTTACTGGGTACTTTTGTGAGATTATGAAACTAACTTGTTGGGTCAAAAATGCCTTTTTATGGACACTCGCGTCTCTCTTGACAGTGTACATCTTTTTTAGGAGCTTTTCCATAGCCGGTACATGTTTTATTGCATTTAATAAAGGCAGGTTGATCTTAACTTTCTTAAAGATGTCTAGGATTTCAGCATATGTACTAGGCTTTTTCTTAGCGAGTCTCCGAGGAAATGGTGCAAGTGGTATGTACACTCTCTCAGGGATATCTTCCTTACTTGGACTCTTAGTACTCTCAGGCCCATTAAGGTCTTTAGACGAAGTTTGGTCAACCTCATTCTCTTTTTAGCTGTACTTTTGTCCTTAGGTGGTTCTACCGTGTTCTCTAGAGTTTCACCACTCCTAAGGGTGATAACTGCTTTGATATGTTCATTGTGGTTATAACTAGCCGACCCATTAACCTGGTTAACTCCTTTTGGATTTGGAGTCGTTTGGCTAGGAGATGTCCTGTTCTCCCTATCATGTAACCAGTTTGAAAGTTATCTTATTTGTGTCTCTAAGTTGCTAATAGCTTGGGAATTATTTTGCTGGTTACGCTGACTCATTAGGACAAAGTTATCGAACTTTTGGTTGCTTTGGAAAATACTTTGAGCTAAAAGTTTCAGGGATTCTTCTAAAGATGCCAACTGGGATTGGTTCTTGGAATTGAGTTTAGTTCTTATGAAAACCTAGCGGTGGGTTGCTAGATGGGCCACCCTGTTGGGCACCTTTAGACCACGAAAAATTAGGGTTATGTCTCCAACCAGGGTTATACATATTAGAATAGGGATCAATCTTGGGTCTACCCTCAAATTTAGAGTTCATACCACCATGTAGGACATTAACCTGGTCACGGGTATTTCAGTTGGGTAAAACAGGGGGCACTGAGGTCCAGTATGACTTTGGTCACCACAAATGGTACATGGATAACATTTGGGCTCACTGTTACAGCTCATAGTCTGGGTAGACCTTTGGTTCATTTCTAAGGACTCTAGACGCCTAAGGATATCAGACCCATTATCAACTCTATTGACCCTATGGATAGGGTTCCTAGTTATTTCGGGCTCCCTCATTGAATCCCATTGACGAGCCTTTTCAGCTAACTCGATGAACTCGTCAAAACATTCATCTGGGTCTTGATGGGTGAATTCTCCACCACTCATTGTTTCTACCTGCATTCAGGTTTCACTACCAAGGTCCTCATATAAGATTTGGGTTATGTGGGATTTCTCAAAGCCATGGTGCGAGCATTGGTATAACAATTCATTAACCTTTCTATGTAATCATGTAAGCTCTCACCTATTTTCTGCTTAAAGGTTTCGATAGACAGTCGAATAACAGTAGTCTTGTAGTGTGGGTAGAACTTCTTAACAAAGGCCTTTACAAGGCCATCCTAGGTGGTGATTATTTTAGAGGGAATCAAATGGTAGCACTCATTGGCTCTCTCTTCTAGGGAAAAAGAAAACAAACGCAACCTAAGCTAAAGTCAAGTCCGCGTCGGCGGCACCAAAAACTGATGTAGTTTTTACAAGTGGTAAGAAGGATTCGATTTTCTGACTTTTATGAAGATTTGGTTTTTGATTACTAATAGAAAATACTAAGACAAACTAATTAGAATTGATTTTTGGTTTATCAAGGAGAGATGATTTTATGGTTTTGGATTCCACTACTTCCAATATTGTAAACTCAATAACAATTTCTTTGACAAATACTCCTACTTTACTCAAAACAGTTTCGAACCCAATCTCATGCTTTGGAAGATATAACAATACAAGCTCTTGTTTTATGACTTTCGTCGCTATTCTAAGGCCTAATTTTCCTTCGTTGATTCATCATTGTATTCAAAAAGATATAAATATGCTTACAACGATTTTTGTTTGCTAAAGGTATTCAGCCACAAAAGTGTTGCAATAGTTCAGTTGCGGAAGAGCTACTGCAGCTAAAACAGTGTACGATATTGTTCTTCTGCGGTTGAATATAAGACTGTTTCTGCAACTGTTTCTGACAGGCTATGTTTTTCGTGTTCTTGAGTTTTGCAGCAGCAGGTAACTTTCTAAAACTTGTGATTTTTTCGATTCTGCAGTATCTTTTCTCTTCTAGGCTCTCCGTATAACTCCTGATAACCCTCTTGTGATTTCCTCCATCCTTTATATACACCACAGGGACGTAAAAATCTGTCTTTTCTTTCCCAGAAAGTCTTGGACTTTCTCTTCTTTACTTCTTCTACACGTCTAGAGTTTCCTTATGGATTCTCAGTATTCCTTGTTCGTCGATAAATATGCAAAGAAAATATTTTCTAGCTCTTTTCCCTACGTACTGACAAAAATACGGCCAAACCATCCCTGTTTTATCTAAATCCTTGTTTCCGGTAACTACCGAATATAAAAAGATTTGGTTCCGTTTTTAAGTCCTCAAACACGTCACTGGTTATCTTGTATATGGTAAGAACATTATCATGTACCAAATCCCTTGAAAATCTCCCAAACTTGTCAAACTCAAACCAACAGAGACCCGTGGATATTTCTTCCCATGTTTGCTCTAATTCGACGTTTTAGCTCAAGTTAACTGGTTCTGATGGACATACCAGTCCTGTTTAGCTCCAAAAGGTCCACCCCAATAAAATCTGGCGATTGAATCTCCTCCAGAACCTCCCAAAATTCTAACCCTAATTCTGTCCGTGAAGAACAAAATTTTCCCGCCAAAATCTGTGAGCTCTGATTCATTTTTTTCCGATTATCTAGCCAATTCTGGTCAAAACAAAGATTATTACATCCCTGTTTAGTATTTTGTAACAAACCCATTTAATTTCAGAGCTTTAGTCTCATTAAACCTTGTCCAAATCACGATCCCTAATCTGCTGCCATTCAAAACCAGTTTTCCCGCCAGAATTTGAAATTCAAATGGAGAAGATGACGACCTCCTTATCCAACTGCAGTGTCCCTTTAGCAATTTGGGCTACGTTTAGCAATTTGGGCTACGTTTAGCAATTTGAAATCCGGGTCATTTCTGGGGGTGCCTTTAGTACTTTTCTGGGTGCCTTTAGTAGTTTCTCGAGCAACCATCTCTTACCTCTCATATTCACTTCTTTTCTTCAATTTCTTTTCATCACTAAAGCTGCCATGCTTTTCAGACATAACTCGCATCACTAAAGCCGACATGCTTTTCAGATATAGATGAAGAAATAAAAGCAAATAATGAGAAATAATTCGTCTCCAACAGTAGTTGCACATGAAATGACACTTCAGCTCTTTTAAGCGACATTTCTTCTTCTTTTGCTCCGAAGTACCTAAAACTCAAAATTAAACATAAGATACATAATTTACAAGAAAACTTAGCAAAGAAAGCATAAACAATAGATAAATATCAAGGTGTTTTAGACACCTATCACTTGTATCTGGATCGTAACGATCTGAGAATTTTGTATACTATTTCCTTTTCAGGTATAGCCTTTCCAAGAAAGAAAGATGCATTGACAATCTCAGAAAGTTTATAATTAAACTCTTCGAAAGTATCATTATCATCCATTTTGAGATGTTCCCATTCAGATGAAAGGGAAAGAAGTCTAGCTTCTTTTTCAGATTCATCTCCCTCGAATACGTTCTCAAGAATATCCCATGCCTCTTTAGAAGTTCTACAGGTCAGCACATGATGTAGAAGATCATGACTAACAACATGTATGATGGCATTCAAACCATCCGAATTCTGCTTTGTAAGAGCTCTTTCTTCAAGAGTATAAGACGCTAAGCTTTTAAACTCTGACTCCGAATAATCAATCGGTTGTTGGTATCCGTCTTCGATTAATAGCCAAGTATTAAAATCTCGGGATTAAAGAAAGGCTTTCATAGACGATTTCCATAATGGGTAGTTTGTCCCATTTATCTTGGTGGTACGTTAACTGAATCACTTATTAGATTCATTCTTATAGGTTGGATCGCACCAAACACAGATTGTTAGATCTTTTCGTGTTTGCCTGCTTTGATACCATTTGAAAAGGCGAGGGTGCCCAAATATACCTCAAGCTAAAACTTTTCCTACCTATAAGTCCTTTCTCCGAAAGTGATTGTCTATGGACTGAGTCGAGACAGTGCAACTAATCGGTTCATACTTCGTGTGATCGTCTATGGATACGAGATCGAGACAATACAACAACGAAGTATGTTTACTTGATAAAAAAGGTTCGGACTTAACCAAACACAACAGGATTGCTTGTCAAGTAAATAGGAATTAATGTTTGTGTAAATTACTTTAATTATAATAAAAAAATTATAATGTGGAAATATAAAGTAAATGACAGAGCAAGATTTTGTTAACGAGGAAACCGCAAATGCAAAAAAAAACTCGGGACCTTGTCTAGAATTGAATACTCTCAGGATTAAGCTGTTACACAAAATTAAACCTAACTTCGTATAGTTGAGACCAAGTAACTAAACCTGTAGTTCACCTACGACCATTCTGTATTCCCACGCCTCTAATTTAGGAATAAGTCACGTACTTGGAACAATTCCTTTGGTTCGTATTCCAAACAGTAAAGGAACAACAAATCTGTTTGGTATCAACTCTATTCAACCAAGTGATGTGAGTCGGACAAAGGCTGTTCTGTTTGTCTTAACATAAACTCCTTTGTCAGGTTCTTAGATCTATCTTATTGTTGATGGTGGATTTTAGCTTAGGGTTAAAATCGTAAAATCTTGCATCAGATGTGACGTCACTCTGCAAGGAAACAGTGCTGCGAGTACTAACCTCTCCACCGACACATTTATTGAGCTGCTAAATACACTTTTATCCATGACACTCTGTAAATTTCGGCACCTCGCCAATACGAGACTCACTGAGTACTTTCATGTGCTATGTTCCCCAGCAGAACCCTTAATCGGTATGGCATGACGGATTTATGTTCACTCGCAGCGGAGTAGCATGAACCTCCAAGTACCAAAGTTAAGGCCATTTCACGAAATGCTCAGACAGAAAGCACACTGCATTCTGTAGATAAAGATTTTTGTATGGCAGCATACAAAATCCAGCTAATTATTGTGATAACTCGCAAAGAACTCATAAACCCAACTAATTTGAAAATTAGGGTTTCGCTCCCCGCGCAGTATACTGGAACCCGTTGGTCGAAACCATGCTTAAACAAGCTAGGCAACCGAATCCTCCACAGCGCGCTAAAAGTGCGGTCGCGCCCTAGCATGTCGACCCTCTTTCCGTCGACTAATCAGGTTGCTTCAAATCCGCCACCGCGCGTTGGAAGTATGGCCATGCCCTAGCATGTTGGCCCCACTTCCCGTCAACCAATCTGGTTGCTCCAAAACTTGCCACGGCCTAAAAAAGGTCGCCATACTAAGGCCTAGTTTGGTATTGCTGCATCTTTTGCAAAAGCACTTTACTGTTGTGCATTGTTGTGTTGTTCTATGAGAAAAAAGCAGTTAGACGTTTGGTAAAATATTAATTAAAGTTAAAGCTGATTAACAAAAGCAATCAAAGTGTGTTTGGTAAAATATCATATTCAACCATTGTTGTTGTAGCAAATGACAAAAACAGACATATATCTGAAAATAATTTTGTCTCAATTTTATTGGGCTTAAAATAATTAATTTTTTTACTATTAAATATAAACATATATAATATTAAATTTACTTAACCACTTCTTAATATATATATATATATAATTTTCAAACAAAAAATCAAACTAAAATTAAGTAATTATTTAATATTATTATCAACTGTGTTATTAAACAAAAATTAGGGTTTTTCTAATGCTGAGACCCGCTACACAGATGATCATTATTATTATGTCTCGACATAAAAAAAAAATCACACAGAGCTATTGGTTGGCAACCTAGCAACAAGCTGGGCACCAACCCCCCTTTGAATAGCAATGCCTACTCTATGAAAAACAAAACTACCATAACCACTACTAGCATCATTATTAACAAGACAATTCTTCAGACGCTTAAAAAAACATAAAGTATCTTCTCCGAGCTCACCCAAAGTAGAGAAGGCCAAGACCCCCATACCATAACCGAGTGAAGTGCACTTGTCCAGATATTTAGCACGCTTCCTTGAAACTGCCTTAGAAATGGCTTTCCCTGGGACAAAAGAACGAACACCATCACCAGCAAAGGGAGAGAGAACAGTAACATCCATACAGACATCTTGCCCGTTTTCCCAGTTGAGAACAAGAATATCGGCAGGCCTCAAGTCTTCATCCTCATCTGAAACAATACCCAGAGAAACCTTCTTGAGAGCTCGTACACTAGCTTTGTAACAAATATCAACAGTAATATCACAGACAACATCATGTCGAAATTTACTTCTAACATCTTTAGCACAATGAAGCGCATGGTCTCCAAAAATGTTCATAGATTTGTTGCAACTAGTGCATAAGCTATTCTCAACAAATAGAGGAATACCGAGACGATAACAAAGCACAGCCCGAAACTGTCTAGGCCCAATGCACTGGTTAAGACCACTCATTGGCACAACAAGTAGATAATCTTGAGCATGCTTGATACGGTTACACTGTCATAAAACAGAATCTTTTGCAGACATGGAAAATTGGTCTGGGATTTGCTTCTTAATTGCATCAAAATAAGTGACTGCCAGGGAGTGCATGGAAGGGGGGGGGGGCAGTATCATCGACACAGTAAGAAAGAGGTAATCCACATACCTGAATAAAGTTCTGAAGAGCCAACTGATAAGCAGAGCCTTTGTTTGTTGAGAATAATTTACCCAGAATTGTCTTCTGTACAGAAGCGGTCTGATTCTGAGAGGCAAGGAAACAGTAAGTACGGGTATCCGCCATGGTGTAGATGCCAAGTCCACCATCTTTGATAGGAAAAGTAGCTAATCGCTGCTGCAGAGGACCAAACCCTGCACCATCTCCAGTAATTAAGAGTCTCAAATACTTAAGCAAATGATCGTCAAAAACATCAGTGGCTGATTGCAATGCCGCTGGATTGGTAGTACGCATTGCAAAATATAGACAAGACACACCAGTGCAATTACGAAGTAATAGCATCTCACTCTGAGGGTCCTTGAGTTTTTTTATTGCATCCATCAGTTGAACAGTTTTATTCACCCTGGTCAACATCATATCACTAATGAAGCTCAGATCCAAACTCACAGGTCCTCCCAAAAGCTTAACACCATTAGAGGGCCTACCAATATCTGGGGGGGAAACACCGTCTAAAGTGCTTCTGGGATCAATATATGGACAAAAGACTTCAGTTTTACGAACGTTAAGATGTAGCCCCCTGTTAGGTCCTTCAACTTCTATTATACTCAAGGCCTTGGCTACTTCCAAAGTATCCCCAATAATTGTACCATCATCAAGGTACCAAGCATGCAAATCAAGAGTGCAGCGAGAAGAAATAGTCTTCACAAGAGGATGAAGAGTCAAAGCAAAAATAAAGGGACCAAGGGGGTCCCCTTGCTGAACCCAGAGATCAGAAGACAATATATAATGATCATAATAGAGTTTAGCAGGTCGAAAATAACAAAACTCTACCCAGCGAGAAATACCTGGACAGTGAAGACGAACCTCTTTGATGAGATGCGACCTACTCACCATGTTGAAAGCATTGGAAAAGTCGATAAGCAACATTGACATTGTGTCTGAGTGACCTTTCAACTCTAGTAAGCTATTTACAGCATGTAAAATACTCTCCCCACCGACAGGCACATCCACTCCAAATTTATAGTCGCCTAAATAAGAGGTCATCTCTTTCCCGACTGAAAAAGCAGCAACTTTGGAAACCATCCTTCGCCAAACCGTACCAACCGCAATTGGCCTAATACCACCCCCTGGTTTAAGTAGTGGAGTCAAAGGCGCACTGGCAATAAATTCGCCCAACCTATTGGGGCATTTACCGGCCAACCAAAGATTGACTACCCCAGTAATCGAAGCAAGTAAATTATCCTCCACTGCAGCTGCAGCACCACTCATAACATCAACCAAATATTGCGCTCGTAAGCCATCTCGCCCGCAAGAAGTACCCTTTGGGAAGCTCTTAATAGCTCCCAAGACAGCCCGTGAATCCACCGTAATTGGGTCACCTATCACAACATCCGAAGGAACAACAGGGGCAGGAGATGAAGGATGCTTATCTTGCAAATCCATATAAGTATTCTCGTTACGTGGAGATACCCCTGATGAAGAAAGTACCCGTATTGAATCCGACTAATGACCGCAGCTAATCTTCTTCTGGCAGGCCAAAATATTGGCAGCGCCATGTTTCTTCGAGTCTTCCTTTCCATTCCCCATTCGGACAGGTTGTTGTAATAGTTTCGACGCCAAAATGGAGCAGCCATTAGGCTCTTTCCACACCGATATGGCCTGGTTTATTGCTGCTACCTGCAGCTTCTTACGGCTGCCCGACTTTGCCTCAACAGAGTTCTTCGGTCTAAACAAAGTTAGCGTGCAAACTGGAAGAAGTAAGAGTTGTATCCACATGAAAATGTTACCTGGGCTTGTGATAACTCTATCGAGACAATGCTTCAGTTCCTTGGAGAAGCTAAGCCGGCATTGGTGTGGAATACACTTCACAGTATTGAACTGCCGTTGGAAGATGGCGTTCAATAAGTATGTGGAAAGAAGAACACCAGTATCGACACTCAAGGGGAGAGCTTCAACACCGTTTGTAGAGTCAACACATCTCACAACACTGGATAGTGTTAAGCTAGCAGCACTGCCTGGTTTGAAAAGACCGTGTAGAAGGAAATCTGCTCCATCTCCGTTAAGTGGGCCGGAAATTACCTCACCATGAACAACACCTTGTCTACCTCTGCAAGGCATCGACCAATCATGAAGATGCATGCAACGACAACACAGCCACATTCGAAGGTTGCATAGAAGCTTATCCCAAACGAGATAAATGTTCAAATCGGTAGCAATCAACTCTCTGCAGAAGTCCACCTTAGCTGCTGATGAAAGATGTCTGTCCTGAAGGTGTTTCAAGAGAGAAAACTTAGTGTATCCTCTACCATTAACACAGTCACGACAATTATGGAAAGTCTTGAACGGGCAATGGAAGGTAAGCTCATCAGATGAGACTATGTCGGTTGATGCAGAAGCTTCAAGGGGCTGTGATTCAGACGAACGACAATGGGAGGAAGCTCTGGTGAGAATCACCATAACGGTCTGTAAGCAAAACCCTAAAAGAAGAGTGACCTAAAACCCTAAAAACCAAAGCAAAAACGTAGGGAAAAACGAAAGAGAAAGGAAAAATCGAAGATACAGAAAACCGTGGAATCAAAAACCAAGAAGAAATCCGAAAAAAACATGGTGGTTCTGGAAATCAAGGCCGGTTTTCAGTCGCCGACAAAAATCGCCGGAGCAAACCATGAGAGAGAAAGGAAGGGTTGAGAGAAAAATCAAGGTCGGGTTTATTTATTTTTATTTTTGACAAACTAAATGAAATGGTATCATAAAATAGTTTGAAAATAAAATATAAGAAATAAAAATAGATTGCATATATACTTAAGGTTAATTTTTGTCATTTACAAAATAAAATAGGGACAAAAAGGATAAATCAAACATTAAATTTTGGTGGGACCAAAGCTTATGCTTTTGTAGCTTTTATAGCTCCTCCTCCCCAGCTTTTAAAAATTGAGGAATTTGGGAAGTGCTTTGGGTAAAAAGCACTTTGATTTTCTTTTACCAAACACCAAATTCAAAAATTATTAACATATATAGGTTTTCAAAGTGCTTTTGGAAAAATAAAAGCATTACCAAACTCAGCCTAAGTTGGCTTCCCAAAACACGCCAGCTTCCCAAAAACGCGCTAGCTTCCCAAAAAACACCAGCATGCCGCACGCGCATGCCACACATGCCATGCGTGCATGCCAGACGCGCTTGCCAGACGCGCATGCCAGACGTGCTCGTCAGACGCGCTTACCAGACGCGCTCGCCATACGCGCGTATCAGACGCGCATGGCAGACGCACATGCCAGACGCGCTTCCCAGACACGCACGCCAGACGCGCTTACCAGACGCACATGTCAGGCACACATAACGCACGCGCATGCCAAAAAGCATGCGCAATCCATGCCATCCACGCTACCACGCCTCTGGCCACCAACGGAAGGTAGCCATAATCAATGGCTACCCTTCCTCATGAGGTGCGGATCTCAGCCGTACAAGTTCGCCACCAAGCCTATGGCAACTTCTTGACGCAATGCCAAATTCCACGGTTTGTGTCAAACCCTAATTTGGCCACGCCAAAGGCATGCGCAAGCCATGCCAGCACCACGGCCACGCCACTGGCCGCCAAACGGAAAGCCGCGATCAACGGCTACCCTTCCTCATGAGATGCAAAATCTCGGCCGTCGAAGGTCGTCACTAAACCGGCAAGCCTCTCTATCTTAACTTGCTGCACGTAGCAACATGCTACACTTTTCCAATGAAAACACTCGAGACATCAAAACATGTCACAAGCTGGGGGATGCTCATCAGGGTATTGGTCTGGCGGTTTACAGCGTACGGCGTGCAATACGCCCGTTACAAGAAAGTGTCATAAGAGTGAGGCGGTTAGTAATGGAAAGAAATAAGTGGTGAAACGCATCTTCATTATGGAAACATGAATTCCAGGCGTTACCCGTTACCACTTTTCCACAACTCAACCGCTTCCACTTCTTACGAGGCCAGGGTACGTTTTATTACGACTTGTATAAATATGTTTCACCTATTTCCACCAAACAACAAGTTTTTGGTCAGGAGAACAATAAACATCCAGAAATCACGTGGTAGCTTTTCATTCAGCTCGCCAGTTCAACTTTCGGAAACAAGTTGCAAAACACCCACACTTCCAGAATCAACTATTCTGGCTTCAACACTTTCTTCGCTTCCCTCCCTAAGACCAACCCTTCTCCTTCACTTTGTGACCGAAGCAAGCCTGGAACGACCATTTCTTGGTTTAGGACAGGATTGTACAAATTGATCTCTCAAATCAAAAGTACTCCCGTGCAGTGCATTATTTTGGGTTTAGATTTGTTTCTCACCCGCACTCACACGAAATTACCGAAATCAGCAGAAACGGTTTTCACCCACAAACACTTATGTTCAATCACCAAAAGGTGATTGTTAAGATTTTGCAATCAATACTTTTAATCACAAAGAATTGTATTGATGCCGATCTATACAACTAATCAATCCAATCTACCACAAGGATAAACCGATTATAGTTGGATCCTCTTATACCGAAACCAGTATTGTGCACACCAAAGATTATGAACTCCAAATCAGAAATCTTCAATATCTTCTTTGTCTTCAAATCTTCTTAGATCTTCAATAAACACCTGCACACAACAACTTGAATCTCTTGTGACCAATCACGCATAGAACAGAGTCTGTTAACAATGGGTTATCACAAGATCGTCTTTAGAACTAACAACAGTCTAAAGATCCCTGTCGAAACTTCGATCTAGTTTGAGTGAATCTTATATCAGAAGAGAAGATTCTCAAGCATAAAAAAACTAGGTGCAATGAAAGTTCAACCACCGTTAGTCAATCAAATCAATCGAAAATACAAGATAAACCGCAATTATCTAGTTTCCCACCAATGGTACTCGTAGAGATTCTCAATCCCAAAGAAGACTTTAAACTGAGCGGCCGTAAGAGATTTCGCCTAATGAGGTTACTCTCCTCTCCAAATAGGCGGCTACACCAGTAACAATACAACCGAGGAAGTTTGCTGTCACGAAGGATTAGTTTGCTAGAAATGCAAACTTCAAGTATTTATAGACAATGAAGTTTGGACACCAAGGAATTTCCAAAACCGAAAATATTCTCAAAGATATTCAATATATTCCAAATTCGGTTTTCATAATTCCTGGAAATGCTCTGTCCAAAATAATGACCGAAAATCTCTTTGGAAAATCTCAACTAGTAAATGCACATTACTAATTCTCATTTTCCTAAAATAAAATTAACAATCTTAATTAAAAGATTCTTAACTTATTTATATTTCGATCCTGGGATTTTCTTCCTGTAGCTATTAAGGAATAACTTTGAACAATAAAAGATAAACATTACTGTACGTGTTCAAAGTATGCCGACATCCTTACTTTGTAAGTCCTCTTTCATACTTACAACCTTGAAACCGATTTGCCACACTTCCAAACAAGTTTAGAATTGGTTCATCCGACTTTCAAGAACTATGCGGTTGATTAAGAAACACTCAATCACAAATCATGGGTTTAACGGTTCTACCAAAACAAGTTTCGGTTCTACCTCCATGTGAGTACCGTGCATAGTCACACTAGCTTTCCAGAATTCGGTTGACTAGGTACTAGGATCGGATCCCCACATATATATATGGTATCTAACTCATATGTTTTGCACATGTCCATAGGATCGGTTCCCCTTTGCCTAAAAACGTGTTACACATGTCCATAGGATCGGTTCCCCTTTCTGCTACAAACTTGTTGCACCTCATACAAGGATCGATTCCCCTTTGTGATGTGTTGCACCTCTTCATAGGATAGGTTCCCCTTTACCCAGATTCGGTTCAACAAATCACAAACTCTATCATACCATCTCAGGTGATTACTAAAGATCAGTTTCACTAATAAAAGTCATACCAATACATAAGTCAGGCCTTTGTGAATAGTTTTACCAAGAACACAAACAAGTCGTGCGCGGTTATACTAAATCACACATATTGGATGTTCAAAAGATATGCAATGAATAACAATCCCAATAACGCCTGGCGATTTCCTTTTCGATTCATAAACAAGTTTATGAACTTACTTCCTTAAAACACATGTAAAACATTGTTTCCTAGGATGAAATCCTCACCTCATACCCATACATAATCACAATAGCATTTAAACGAATATGTCGATGTCTTATCTACAAAATTTAATGGTTAAGAAATAAACTTCATATTGTATTCCTTAATACTATGTCTATCTAGAGTGTTCATGCTTCGCGGTTTCGTTTTCAATATGCACAACTTGAAAGATACGTCAGGGAATGAAACAGTTCAAGTCAAATATCACTAACCTCAAGTGGAAGGATGATGTTGTCGTTGTAGCTTCTTACTTCTTCGCTTCTTCAAGTCTTCGCAATACTTGTAATGTCTCATATCCTAATACTTTCAAGCTAACATATACGAAGTTGACTCTAGTACGTAACCAAGCGACTCTTAAAATGAGTTTTGATTCACTAAAATATGACAACCAAACTTGACATAACAACGCTTGGTGGGTTCAACCGAGCTATGCTCTAACATAGGATCCAACTATAATCAGTTTATCCTTGTGGTAGATTGGATTTATTAGTTGAGTAGATCGGCATCAATACGTTTCTTTGTGATTCAAAGTATTGATTGCAAAATCTAGACGATTACTTCGGTAATTGTTAGTAGATAGAAAAGTTGATACCAAACAGATTTGTTGTTCCTTTACTGTTTGGAATACGAACCAAAGAAATTATTCCAAGTACGTGACTTATTACAAGTTGGAGGCGTGGGAATACAGACGGAACTAGGTGAACTATAGTTTTAGTTTCTTGGTATCAACTATACGAAGTTGGTTTTATTTTGTATAGCGGCTTAATCCTGAGAGTATTCAATTCTGGACAAGGTCCCGGGGTTTTTCTGCATTTGCGGTTTCCTCGTTAACAAAATCTTGATGTGTCTTTTACTTTTCTAGTTTCGTAATTATAATTGTTTTTATTATAATTAGAAGTAAAATACACAAACTTTAATTCCTATTTACTTGATAGTAATCCTATAGTGTTTGGTTAAGTCTGAACCTCTTATCAAGTAAACATACTTCGTTGTTATATTGTCTCGATCTCGTATCCGTAGACGATCACACGAAGTGTAAACTGATTAGTTGTATTGTCTCGACTCAGTCCATAGACAATCACTTTCGAACAAAGGACTTATAGGTGGAATTTTTTTAGATTGAGGTATATTTTGGTACCCTCGTCTTTTCAACAAGATCAAGATTGAGAATAATAACCTACCTTTCTCTAGTGTTGATATGAAGGATTAAGTTTCTCATAAAGATTAAAAATAAGATTAGGTTCTTATTTAGAGAAAATAGACATTTATGTGTTGATTTATTTCGATATTTTATATAAGGTCTATTTTGAATAAAACTATCAATATTATTGTGAATGAATAAAAATCATTATTTTTACAATCTTTGTTTCATTATTTGATAGTTTCCGATTGCATAGCTTGTGTATGAATGTCTATATTTTTGCTATGTGCTTTCGGATTTATGAGATGTCTGATTCCGGTTTTTATTGGCCTTAATATTCGATCTCATATGGTAAATGCCCTTATGATTTCTGTGGCTTTTTGATTTAGCGGGATTAAGTTCTATCCCATGTTGGTAGGCTTTATCAAAGGATCATATGGTGTTCCGATTGAAACTCATATGTGAAAAGTCACAATATGTTGTTAATCAATTTATGTTTACACAAGTTGTGTTTAGCGTAATATATGTGTTTCGGGTTTCAGCTTTTGCTATTGGAACGCATTAGTTAAAACCGATCCAACCTTTAATTTCTCTGGTAAAGGTTGCTTTTGTTGTTGTTCTTTTGTTCTTGCGAGAGGATGACAACACACAGTGGGAGAGTTCTTATTTGAACTTACGCTTAATGATATATCTTTCTGGGGAGAAGTGGCTGCGGAAATTGAGGTAACAATTTTATTTGTTAGTTAATCATTTTTCTTGTTTAAGAAAAGCCTGATTATATTGCATATATTTTTCTTTTGCTTAAAAAAACTTTGGTATAATTGATATGTTTCATTATTATGTATGGGTTGATTTTTATGATTCAATTGTTTCTGGTTATGAAAAACTGTGTCAATTTATTTGGCTTATGATTTGGTATCTTCTTTATTGTTGGGTATCAAGTGTTTTTGCTTAATGAAATGTAGTGCAATTGCAGTGCTGTAGTGATTATATATCTGTTTCAATTGCTTCCGGTTAAGAAAAATAATTGCAAGTCAATTTATTTTGGTTTGTATATATTTCTTTTGGCTTAACAAAATTACAGGGTCATTTGTTTAGTCCATTTGATTCCGGATAAGAGAAACTAAGTTAATTATGATCTTAGTTAGACTTATCAATTGGAGGATTCGGTTATTCAAGTCTAATCGAATGCCTTGAAAATAAAACTAGTTAACTAACCTAATGTTTGTCTTGTCTAAAGGGAAAGGTCTAAGTTATTCTCTTGAATAATTAGAGCCTAATGAGAGAAACGGAGTTAATTCTGATCTATATTTTGGTCTTGTCGAAACAAGCGATTGTACATACGCAATCGGTTCAACAATAGAATTAAGTATCTTGGTCGATTTGTTGGACTATAGGGAAAATTTATTCGGGCAATTGTTTCCTTGATAACATCTTGAAATTAAATTAATTTTGTAGTTTCGGTTTTAATGTTGGTTATCTAAAATGGTATGTGAAACCTTCGTGCTTAACTCTTATAGGTTGTACAAGTCTTATAGATTTGTAGGATCCTTTCGGTTTGACCTTTATTTGCTCGAACCTTTGTCATTTTTGTGACAAAAAGGGAGATAAATATATGGAGTAAACAAGTGATTTTTAATCACTAGGAAAGGACAATTATGCTTAAACGTTATATCTAACGAAAGAGTAAAGCATAGACTAAGGGGGAGAAACATATCATCATGTTGTGTAGTATTTCAGACTACAAAAGGGGAATAACAAAGAAGTTCGGATTGAATATTTACCTAGCTTACCTTTAGGGGGAGTAAAATCTTTTGTTATTCAAATGTCAACAACGACATTTATTGATTGAATATATGCAGGTTATTGTGTTGTTGAAACTTGGAATCAAGCGTATGAAGAATGAGTTATTTTGTAATTCGTTTAGCTCCATATGTAATAAAAGTTTTTTCACTAATTAAAATTGACAAAGGGGAAGATTGTTAGAGCATAGCTCGGTTGAACCCACCAAGCATTGGTGCGTCAAGTTTGGTTGTCATATTTTAGTATCAAAACTCATCTAGAGTCGCTTAATTAAATACTAGAGTCAACTTCGTTTAGGTTAGACTAGAAAGTTTAGCAATGTTGAGACGTAAAACTATTACTCCGGAGACCTGAAGAATATGAAAAAGTAACGACTACAACGGAGACATCATCCTTCCGCTTGAGGTTAGTAATATTTACTTGATTTTTTTTCCATTCCTAACGTATCTTTCAAGTGGTGCTATATTGAAAACATAACGTGCGAAGCTGTATGCATTGTTTATAATACTCCAGTGGTGAGACTTGAACATAAGAGTATGATCAAAGTATCAAGGAAAACATATTACGAAGTATAAACGCTTATCTTTTGGAACTTCGTGAATACGACATCGACATAATCTATTGTATATAGTTATTTGATTATGTGTGCATTATATAGGTATGATTTCATCCTAGAAAACTATGTATATTTACATTAGTTTAAGGAAGTATATGTATGAACTTGTTTTTATAATCGAAAGGGAAATCATGATTGGTCTTGCTATTCATTGAATATCTTTTGGATGACCAATGGAAGATGAGTATGGTAAAACATATCTTAACTTTGTTGAGACTAGAGGTATAACCGGTCATATCCTATATAATATAGCTAGTTGTAATCGGTCATGAGCTACATTGAAAATTAAGGTGTAACTGATCACAACCTATGTTGGAATGCAAGTTGTAACCGGTCACAATTTACTTTGGGAACCAAGGTATAACCGGTCACAAGATTAATTGGGAAGTTAGTTGTAATCGATCACAAGCTACCTTTGGGAAGCAAGGTGTAACCGATCACAAGCTACTTTGTGGAGCAGGGTGTAACCAATTACAGCCTGTATTGAGAATCATGTTATAACCGGTCAAAACATACTTTGGAGTGATGGTTTAATCAGTTCCATGTACAAAACCAATATCAATGGTTCACATATTTCTTCATGGTGTGTGTGAATTAAGGTTTTGGGTTTGTCAAGATGAGAAGTTTCCAGATGTCGACATATTTGAACATGTACATAACTCTTATCATTTATTGTTGTAAGATATTCCTTGATGCTCAAGGTGATACCTGGTCCGAAAAGGTAAAAAGTATTTAATTATGATTTTCATCATATATGTTTTAATTACCAGCAATTGAATCATATCCTCTGGAAAACATTATTAGTTAAAGTTCTAGACTAATAATAGAAGTTTTCAATGAGAGTTTTCGCAAATATTGGTTAACATTATTTGGAAATAGGAAAAACCGAATTTAGGTACTTTAATGCATATCTTGTGAATATTTTCGGTTTTGGAATTTCCTTGTTGCCCAAACAACCTTGGTCTATAAATACTTGAGTTTGCGTTTCTTGTGAACTATCCTAAGAGTCTGGCAGACTTCATTTCTTGTTGTTTTTGGTGGAGCCGTCTGTCCGGAGAGGAAAGTACCCTAATTAGGCGTTATCTCTTACGACCGCTCGTTTAAAGACTTTCGTGGGATCAAGAAGCTCTACGAGTACCGTTTGTGGGAAACTAGATAATTGAAGTGTTCTAAGTTTTCGATTATTGATTTGATTGACTAACGGTTATTGAAATTTTGATTGCACCTAGTTTGTTTATTCTTGAGAACCTTTTCTTCTGATATATAAGGCTCATTTAAACTAGATCAAAGTATTGAGGGGATATTTGGAACCATCTTCGGATCTAAAGATATCTTGTGATAATCCATTGTTAACAGACTCCTTTCTGTGCGTGATTGATCACAAGAGGATTCAAGTGTTATTGTGCAGGTATTTGAAGGCAATAGAAGATTTGGAGACGAAGAAGAATTCTTATTAGTTTTCATATCTTGTGGATTTAGTGTACACACCTTGATCAGGGATCCAACTAGAATCGGTTTATCTTTGATAGACTTGATTGATTAGTTACGTGAGATCGGCATCACTTAATAATTTATTCTTGAGATTTATATTGATTGATTGCGAATCTAGAATTTGATTATTTCGGTAATCAATATTTAGATTGATCTAACCAGAAAAAAGAGTTTATTAGATTAAACAGAACAACCTTTGTCAACGACTCAACAATATCTTCTAGCAAGATTGATTATGAGTGGTTACCAAAAATATTCTTCATTTATTGTTTGGAATACGATCCAAGGATTTGTTATTCACGTGCGTGACTCTAAAAGTCGAAGGTGCGGGGATACTGACGAAACCAAGTGGCTAAGGTTAGTCTACTTGGTCTCAACTATACGAAGTTGGTATTAGATTTTGTATAGCGTCTTAATTCTGAGAGTATTCAAAACTGGACTAGGTCCCGGGGTTTTTCTGCATTTGCGGTTTCCTCGTTAACAAAATATCGATGTACCACTTACTTTATTATTCCGCAATTATATTTGATTTATATAATTTAAAGTAAATTGCACTTGTACGTTATTTCCGTTACACTTGATATTGATCCTATAGAGTTTCGATTATTACGAACCTATTATCAAGTGCACATATTGTTGTCGTATCGTCTCTATTTTGTATCCATAGTCAATCACACAAGTGACCTTGTTATTGTATTGTCTCGATATCGTATCCATAGACGATCACACGAAGTGTGACCCGAATTTTTTGTATTGTCTCGACTCTATCCATAGACGATCACATTCGGTAGAGGACTTATAGGTCGATAAATAAAATATTGTGGTATATTTGGGTACCCTCGTCTTTTCAGTTTTCCTCGTTAACAAAATCTTGTGTGTCGTGTCATTACTTTACTTTCTGCATTGTAGTAGTTATATTATAATTAAAGTAATTGCACTTGTATGTTAATCACATCTTGGTAAAGATCCCATGATAAAACCAAAAAAACTTTGAATATCACCAACATAGCATTGTTGAAATAATCTTGAGGTGGTTATTTTTACGACAAGATTATACAAGGTGCGTATGCATAATTTGATATCGAAAAAATTATGGTGTACTTGGTACCGTCTTTCCAATTAGAAACATCAACAATACCGCAAATTGTATCCCTACACAATTGTATATCTTGTTTCAAAGTTTGTCCTCCAAACACCTAAGGATCTTCGAGATGTAAGGTTCGAATCTGAAAGACTTCACTTGGGATTTATAAAGCACGGGTTCTCCTATCTTGAAGAAAGATAATTTCATAACATGTGTTCGTATTTGTGTTGTTTTTAAGTTTTGTATTATAAGGTCCTTCTCTTATGATATATATAAGGTCATTCAATAGTTATAGATCAAATTCATATTCGAGCAATAATTATTAACACAATTGGGTATAACTACTGCTAATGAAAATCTAGTTTTTGAGTTTTTCAGAATTTTACATCTTATATTAAGTTATAGATTTTTATTCATGTGCGGATATTATATTAGGTATCTCTATAAGTTTTGAAGAGAATAAACTCTAGTTTTGTGATTTAGCTTTATATAAATCATGGTATAATTGTAATCTTCACGACATACTGTGGAGCAACTCATAGGTCTACAAAGTAAATCATCTAGTGGAATCAAGTGTATAGGTTCTTGCGAGAATCAAGAGACATAATAAGGTCACAAAATTTCTGGTGTATGAAGTGCTTTTCTTATAATTTTCCCATTATAATTTATCTTTATAATTAAAAGTACAAACAAGTTGTACGTCAATCAATCCTTATGATTTAAGAATCTCTCTTTGAGATTTTCCAAGGTTGTTTCTCTTCTGCTTAAATCTTTGATTGAAGTTCATGTAAGGAATAAGTCTATAATGAAAAAGTTGGTGATGTACTTGATACCCTCCTATTTTCACCTATTATCTTTGATTTATATAAATGTTAATATTAATGAATTTGTTGGATGTGCTTTTTGTTGCTACAGGACTCTATAGTTACATATTGAAAAGGAGAGAGTACCAAGTACACCACCAACTCTTTCGTTCGGCAACCTGTATGGACAAAATTTAATACAATTGCAAGTAAACTAACTTAATGATCCTTGACAATATGTGTATAGAATTTACATCTCTATCTCTTCACAATCAGAAAGTCAAGACAACAAAGTCCGTGAATATGATTGTATAGAAAAGTACTTGGACGATCTCAAAATCAGTATCCAAGATCAATCTAGTTGTGTCCAAATAATTGAATCTGAATTCTGCAAAGAATGAAACTTTTTATTTGTCTTTCATGATACGAATTTTACAAGAGCGAGTCTCGTAATCAATCGCAATTAATATGGACTGATCTACTAGAATTGATTATGTACTACTTGCACTATTCATATTATAAATATAAAATAATATAATTTGAAAAGGAATACACACAAGACACCAGATTTTTTTTTGTTAACGAGGAAAACTGCACTTGCAGAAAAACCACGGGACCTCGTCCATGTTTGAAAACCGAACTATAGAAAGCCACTACAAACACTAGCCCACTATCAGACTTCGAACTGGAATATAGTCGAGACCGAATTTACCCTCCGAGCAATTCAGATGCAGTCGTGCTCTGTACGTCTCTTGAACCTCGCAAGGGTCTCCATAATTGATTCCCTTAGCTGACGTCCTTTACATCCTAAGAGTTGCTTCAGCCTAAGCGAAGACTTTTGATACCAATCGGCCTCTAGTAGATAAGCCTATTTGATTTCCCTTTAAATCAATATATCAAGGCTTTGAAATCTTTTTGCAATAGATAAAGCTATCAAACCTCACAAATCCATAATACTTACACTCGGTTAACCGAGAATCCTGGATTCTTAACCACCTTTTAAGAACAACCTTAAACCGATCAATTAAGAAGAGTTTTTAGATATCTATCTTGAGGAATCACAAAGTGTGAGACGAAGAGAACTTTGTGATTTACATTTATCTGGTTACTGAAAGACATTACTAAAACCTCGATAACCGAATTAACATGATCAGGATACACGAACTATCAAGGTATAGATAGTCAGACCTAGCTTCACGGATCCCTAACTGAAATCTTTAAGTCATGAACCTAATTATGTTTCTCATAGGAAACCTAGGTTTATCGAGGACGATTCTAGCAAACAACTACGACACATATATAAGTGTCAGGGATTGAATTTTCTGGTTGTTTGAGTCTCTATATTTATATATTTTTAAGATTATCCAAGCTAAGATAACTTGAGATTCAAGCAAACACTTTCTTTTTTTAGATAAAACTATTGTTAGGAGTTCATTTAAGCATGTGAGAAATTTGTCTTGAAATCATATAGAAGAATATACAATATGGTTCGGGTATCGGAACCATGTATAATGACAGTTATTGGAAAATATGCCTTTCGAACTTACAAGCAACATCGTGTTCATTAAAATACTTAAGATTTGAGATGCACAACAGAAAGTGATTTAATGATTAATGATGTCTTAAAGGTGTATGAGAGTTGTAAAAATGCTAAACATATTTGGAAAAATAATTTATAAGGATATGCTTGATATATACTACATAGGTACGCGTACCTATGACTAGTTCGTGAATTCAGGAACCGAAGATACGCATACTAGGTGTCCATACCTCTGAACACTTCTGAACTCCGCATGGTAGTACTCCATGGTATGCATACTAGGTACGTGTACCTACCTTGAGTCCAGATTTCAGTAAGTTCTTGAAACTATTTTTTGATGTTCCCAAATTCCATAGATATAAATATCAGTGCTTGGGAAATTTCCAAACGGTCCATGTGACACAACTTGAACAATAGATTGCTTCGAACTAAGATTTTTAGGAACCTATGAATATCCATTTCTTGAATCATATTTCAAGATATTTAACAAGGCAAGCTTGACGGAAAATCTCTTTTTTGCAATATTAAATCTACTAGAAGTTGTACGACATAGTCTCATACAGATAAAATGGTAATTCATGTGAGTGAGTAAAATGGTTCGGTCTTCACATACCTCTTGTTGACGAAGTTATCCAAATGTCTTCGTTTGATTTTTAGTCTTCAATCTTCGAGGGTTATTCAGTGATGTCTGTGTAATGAACCGTCCCTCCACCGATATTGTCCCCACTTAGCCACTGCGGTCATCCGGCAGTGTGGGGTTTTCAATGGGCATCGCTGCAGTCATCCAGCAACAAACTTCCCGGATGGTCACCCATCCTTGGATTACCCCCGCCCGAGCACGCTTAACTGTAGAGTTTTCTTCCAACTCTGGAGCCAATTGTGCTGAAAAGGCCTCGGTGTTAGGAAATGACAAATCATTACTTATATTCCATCCGGCCAACCACTGCCGAATATCGGGGTATTACAATACCACCACCTTAAATTGGAGCCGTCCTCGACTCCGGAATATATACTCAAGCCCATATCTCCGACGTTCCCTACCCCTGATGAGAAGCATCTGGACCAACCCCGTCCAGCATACCTTCCCACCCTTGGCAGGAGACCCGTCGTCGGTTCTGATACCATTTGTAATGACCCGTCCCTCCACCGATAATGTCCCCACTTAGCCACTGCGTCCATCCGGCAGTGTGGGGTTTTCAACGGGCATCGCTGCAGTCATCCAGCAGCAAACTTCCCGGATGGTCACCCATACCTGGATTACTCCCGCCCCAACACGCTTAACTGCAGAGTTTTCTGACAACTCTGGAGCCAATTGTGCTGAAAAGTCCTGGGTGTTAGGAAAGGACAAATCATTACTTATATTCAATTCGGCCAACCACTGCCGAATATCGGGGTATTATAGTCTGATACTCAACCACCAACCTTTAAACCTATTCGGACACTTGACTTTATATAATAAAAATCAAGATATAGTTTTATGCATCTTACATTGACAACAAGCTTGAGATAGTAAAACTTGCGAGTTCGATCGAGCAGTGTTGTAAAAAATATACTCACTTTTCAGCAGTTAAGAGACCAAACTTTCTTTGTTAACATGTTTTTTTCTACACGACTCTCTACTGAGATTTATATTCTTAGGGGTTTTAATTTGTAGACTATATGAACAACATGTTTAATAGTGCACAAAAGTGTAGTCCACGATAATCATTCAAGAAATCTTTTCTTCCTTGCTAGCTAGTAGTGTTGATAATCTTATTGCCACTTGTTATGTTTCTTAATTGTGCGACTCTTTAGATACACAAGCTTGCTCAGTCTTTTAAATTTAATTGTAATACACTTGATACAATATGTACGTCACAAAATATCTTCACCCAAAGCATTTGAATTAGGATTATAGTTTTGAATGTATATATGTTTCCTCTGCAACTTCAAAATGTGCACCTTAATCGTTAAGCCTTCACTTAATATCATGTCTTCTAAATAACTTCATAATACCCAAAATCTTATTTAACTGTTTTTCCTGGATGGAAAATAAGATTTGCAATACACTTTGGGGACTCAAGTTTTCTACGATTCTAATTTTTCACATTGGACCTGTTGTAGGTAAAAATGGTGTTGATATGGACGGAAGGCTCTTAATGTATTGTTGAAGCACAATGATATTCTAGGTAACCTTTGAAATCATTACAAAATTTCCAAGTTTCAGACCAAGAAAAATTAGCATTGGTAATAAAATTTGGTATCAGCTACTACGAAAGCGTAATGTGCTTCAATTCTTAAAGATTTTAACTAAATAATGTTAAAACAAGTCGAAGTTGAATTAGAAGTTTCAAACTGGAGTAATTCATAAACTGAAATTACAAAAATAATTCTTTGTTATAAGAAGTTAATTTCGCTTATGCGTTTTATCAATACTTTATAATTGTAACTGATCTACCAATGTAACTTTAAATGTGGGGTATGCAAAAAAAGGTTTCCTTATAGAATACAAGTCAAGCTCTTAGAATCTGGCTCCCTAGTCAAAATCGAGATTTGTTAACACTACCATGCGGAGTTCATACAACATTGTTGAATGTGTGACGAGGTCACCTTCGTGATACCTTTTGTAAGGACTCACCTGGTGGCCCTTGGATATGGCATCTTAGAATATGCAGGACAAAAGTTATATACTTCCTCAATTTCAATATTTCAGTTGTCCGCAATGACAAAGTCAAAATATTATGGAGGCCGTTGGATTTTCCAAACTACCTTTAATAACTTATCATTTTTGTAGAGTTACATAAATTTGGTTGTTCTATATTAATTAGGAACTGAAATAAAAAGAATAAGAAATATTCTAAAAAGTAATGAAGATATAAAAGAAAGACGCCAATCATATTTCTTTCATATTTAACTAGATATTGTTTATGATGTTAAATAGGGTCTTACTGAAAATATGTTTATAATGTAAAAACAATTAAGGGTATATCTAAGAGTCTAGTAAGACTATAAGTAGAAATTGGGCATAATTTTAAAACAGACAAGAATAGTATAGAAGATAGAAATATTGAAGGGTTAAGAATACTGTATTTTTTAAATATTTTTATTCTTTCATATACTAATTTGCTCTATACATACCCTTTAAAAAATTAGAGATAAAATTATTGGTATGTGGAAGAAAATTTTATTTTTACCGAATAAAATATTGATTGTACTTCCCATAACTGCATTTTAACATATGTACAAGTTGTTATTCCGAAACACAAAATTCATGCTAAAAAAACTTTGTGAAGCTACAACCTTTCCCAATCCATGCAGATTACTCTTTATTGGGTAAATATAGAATATATTATCAGATTAAATACTATAAAAAGTGGTTAATGTGTAAAAACCTAAAACTAGGTTCCTATACAATCGTAGTCGAATATATGTACATGTTCATATGCGTATTTCTTAACTTAGTCTAATATAATTTTCTTTATATTCAAGAAATTCATATTACAAATTTCTTTTGTTTCTTTTTGAGGCCGCATTTCTATTGTTTTTTTCTTTCTTTTTTTCCTATAAGAAAAGTTGCTTTTAAGGGGGAAAACTGGATTAATTAAGGTTTACTTTTTTTATATTAAGGTTTATTTTGTTTACTTTACTTTGTTTATAAATATGTATATAGGTAAAGACAACGAGTGTAAGCGGTGGTGAAGAGTTTTCTTCCTAAACAAGGCAAGCATCTTAGATCGCATATAAGAGGACAAGCAAGCCAAAATCATAAGATAAACCAAATTAAACTTAATATTTCAGTTGCAAATTTCATAACCTCTGATTCATGAAATTCTGCACTGACTGTCAGAATTAAATAATTTCCTCCAACAAACACAATCTAAAATTACCATCCCTAAGGTTATAAGAATAAGTACGAGTACCAGAAAAAATACAGTAGGCCCCGTCACAGAAAAGTTTATATTCACCTTCTGGAGGTGGCATGGCATAAACCTAGATAAACATCAAGCTTCGTAGAAACTAAATAATATATTTTATCACCTACATGCGTTTACTTATTCTTAAGATAAATATTTACATGTTTAGTAAACTAAATGATAATGTAAATTTTTCTAAAATTTTTTAATGGAAGAATAGAGAAAGGAGTAAAATTAAATAGAAAGCCTCCTTACTGATCAAAACTCTCTCTTTTTTCTTTTAAGAATGTGGTTTCATTGAAAGAAAATAGTAGAAACGAAAAGAGGAGGCATCTTCCGAAGCCAACAAAGTTAATGCAGAATATGAAATAAAACCTTTATGATCCATGACATTCGATTGAAACCCTGATTTTAAAGAATAACATAGAATAAAACATTAAAATGTTAAGAAAAAATGTATCAGCGACGACAATTCTCATTCATTTTCCATATCTCAAATATATTACTTATAGTTATATGGAACATGTAGTACCTTTTATCCAACTTCACATATGCTTTTAATATATTCGGTTCAGGATTTTCTAAAAACCACACAAGTTTTGGTCGTAAATATCATAGCTTCATCTAATTTAACAAAATATATACCAGATCTTCAATCATCAGGATACAACCTTGGATTATGTTGTCTTACATATAAACTTTTTAAAACATTATCTTAAAAGGATTATTTCTTTCCATTTCAAAACGCATTTAATGAAATTCTCTTTCTTTCTTTTAAACTCTTTCAAACTTTTTATGAATCTCACTCTCACTAGATAGTAATTTCTCATATGTGTAGTATTTAGTTCTTGATTATCTTCATTACTTCTTTCTTGTTGTTCTAGTCTTCTCAGTAACCATCATTCATTTTTCTTACATACACTCGTTCATAAAAACAAAAACACATATATTACGGGCCTAAGAAATGTATAAATATACAGTCTAATCTTTAGGATTTACATCAAATGATCCTACATTTTTTTTATAAGTATATATACCCATCTAATATATAAATACCTCTTACCTTGTAGGGTGTTGTTAACTTCTATTCCTATATACATGTTAAAATTCACTAGAACAACAAATATTTGCATTGGAAACAAGTTATGTTTGTTTTATTGCATTGAAAACGGTTTTTTTTATATTGGAAACAAGATTTTTTCAATGCAAGAAAAACCACTTTCTAGTAGAATAAGACCAAAAAAAAAAATCCAATAAAATAAAATAATATTTTCTGAAACCCTTATAGGTTTTGAAACTTCCAGAAAAAGATTTTCTCTTAATACCAATGTTCTTGAACTGGACCAAGGAAATAAATTATTTGAGATACGGATCCGACTACAAAAAAAGTTTGGAAAGTAATATTCAAACAAAGTCAAGGAAAAACATGAATCTTTAGTGAAATATATATCCTCGTAATTTTAAAAGATATCAAAAGCCTTTTTGCTATTTAGCAACAAAGTTTAAATATCAAATTTACAATTACATAATTATCAAAGAGCATAA